>NC_048408.1:25671651-25776651 GCF_013103735.1 Etheostoma cragini
CTTAACAGACCAAATGCTTCTTAATCCTATCCTGGCTGCATCATACAAAGTTTATAACTTTTTTATAACTCAACAATCATCATTTTTAATTAGTCACGGTAATCCCGAATACCGCGGTAAAAAAAGGGAGGAGGTTTGACGCATCAAAATTCGGATACCGCCCAACTCTAGCACGCATATAAATATAAAGGTTTACTCCTTGACACAGCTGCCCTTTGCTTCATGTCGTTCGCCCTCTCTCTCTCCCCCTGAATTTCACCACTGGATCAATAAAGTCTCTTTATCCACATCATAGATTATTGATAATATTTTGTATAACTAATATGAATATGCAAAGTAACTACAGCTATAAAAAAAATATATATATAAGTAAAACGTACAATAGGCATGTAGGAGAATGAAAAAACTCAAATAAAAGTACCTTTCAGTTGTACTGAAGTACTGCATGGTCGTAAAATGTGTGTTTAAAGCACTTGAATAAGAAATGAATGTTCAGTTTAAACAGTCTAAAAGAAATGGTCAATTATAATGTGAACATCACTCACTGTCAACACTGTTAACAGTACTTGATTTAAAGCTGCTATGTGGGAAAAAATGTACACAACTTTATTTGTTTAACAGTAATTTACTGGTAGTTTTACTGGGATCCGTGACAGGAAGTGCTTTTATTTTGAAGCAGCCTACACGGAAGTTGTATGTTGTGTACTCTTGCTAGCTTGTATGCCAGACGCTTGATGCAACACATTTCCGTCTGCTAACGAGTATGTATGTGCACAAGCGAAGGATAAGAGAGAATCCGAGTGCCGTGCCCAGTACTCATGGGAGAGCACTCATCAAACTGAGCGATAGAGATCCCCGGGAAGTTGAGTAATGTTAGCTTAAAGCTCTGCACTCCAAACTGTTTCCACATGAATGACCGTACCAAACTTTCAGTTGAGCTCCTTGTGTGTAGAGCAATAGGCCCACCGCCAGAGGTTAAATTGGGCTGGGCCTCTTCCGGTCCACAACACAGCAGCCCCGAACATTTTGCCGGTGATTCAGTCCAGAATGTTCTGAGTGTACCCCCGAATGTATTTTTGTACATTCAAGTCGATCTAAAGGAGAATGAATACAAAGGAATCCACAATGCCTAAGAGCCTTATTGCAATGTATTCCTTTATGTTTTTATAGTTGGACTGGAATGTTTCCCTCAACATTAACATATTTCAGGCATATTGATTCAGAAAAAATAGATAGATAGAAATAGGTGCATACAAATTCACCAAAATGCAGGAAAAGAAGTGTTTAATGCTAAAATAATTCTGGGGGTGGACCCCCCAGGCCCCCCATCATAAGTCGCGGTAATATAGGAATTGTCCCTGATTTTCTTAAATTTTCTTGTTTAAAAATATGTTAACATATTTCAATATTTAATATGTTCAATTGCTTACATTTTCCGAAGGTAAAATCCGTTACCTGGCTGATGACGTTTCCTAAAGGTAAAAAAATGTAATAAAGTAAGTGAATTGTAAAGTATTTCTCTTTGTTTTAATAACTAATCAGCCCTACACATTGTTATGCCTACTGGAAAAGAAGAAAAAAAACTCTACACATTAAGTAACTTTACTGTACGGCTTTGAATGATGACCATTCACTGTAAATAAAGGCTCCCCCTCCCTACAAAAGCCAGTTTAACCATTGCCTACCAATATTATGCACATATCAATATGTCTCTTTGAAATGAATTTAGAAGGTGATGTAAAAACTGTGAAATCTGGAAACTACCACACTTTCCCTTTTAACTGAAAAAAATTGAGAGGATGTGTGGTGAGAAAACAGGAAGCGTTCCCAACATTCTTTGACTACAATAGAAAACTACTAAACGGAGTGGGCTCATTTAATTCCTGACCACCTTTGGGCGACGATTTTGCCATTTGTTGTACAAAAAAATATCTGTGAATAATGTTTTTTCATTTCATTCTACTGGTTGTTTCTTTGATTGGTTTCCTGCGCAGCTTTCATGTGTCCAGCTGTGGTAAGTAAATCTGTATTTCCCATTAAAAAAAATAGGGATAATTTTCAGCAGACTACTGTATAAATGGGATTATGATTTCCTAAAATGATCTGTTCCTGTTGAACTACAACGAATCTTGTCTTACAAACTCCTTTACAATTCAAAACATACTTTAATATGAAAGAATTGTCTGGTGTTTTATTATGTTTTTACATTTTCTGTCCAGTACGTTTATTTTTAGGTCATGTTTGACTATTCTTTTTTGTGATTCCTTAGGGCATTCAAGCTTTTGTATTTTATTTAAGAACTTAGTATTGTATTCTAAAGTGTTGAAAAAATGAAGTTATATTTGATCATACAAGCACTTATCAAGAAATACTATACAGTAGTGGATCTGAGTCATGTGCATATTCAGTGATCAAGCAATGAAGTTGTGTGCCAAGCTTCACTGATACGTACAGTAAGTATAACTATTGTCTGGCATAAGCTCCTTAAGCTCCTGGTATAAGCTCCTAGAGCAAAACTTCATTAAGTGATTAGCAAATAAAGAGTTACCATCAGAAACCTTAACAATATATTGAATAACACAGTTGGAGGTGGAAGCATTTTCCTCATTAAAGACATGACAAATGGCAATTTATAGAAGTGTTTACCCTTATTTTGGTAACAGGGTGTATGAATGTTCAAAATGACAAATATTTTATCATTAGCCAACAATTAAAGTCAGTATAACCATGTTAACCAGCTGATCATATTTATCATATTAGAATAAAATGTTTTTTTAGGGAAGGACAGATTTGTATGTGCTTTCAAAGTGTATCTTATTGTTAATTCCACAACGAGCTGTTTAAAATCAATAATGTCTAATTGAATGTCTGTGTTACAGATGAACACTGTGCAGACCGACCTGTGTTCACTCCAGCCAGACTGGTAGTGAAGCATGGTGACCCAACCTCTGCCGACTGCTCTCCATGTCAGCATGCTTGCGTCGACCACCATTTTAATGTGGAGAGCCCTGTTGGACACTCAACAATAAGTGGAACCAAAATTTCATGGACGGCTAACATGACTGCATGGCAACCATCGATACTTTGCTATTATACTCTCCCTTCTCAGGGCCAGTGTTGTAGCAAACTGAATGTAACCGTGTACCGTAAGTGAACACTAAAAGCTATGTAAGTGATGATGTGATGAGATCATGTGATTACTGAACGTGTGCCTGCATGTCTCTCTCTTTGTCTCCACAGACCCTCCACATAATGTGTCCTTCAGCTTTGATAGTCACACTGGGCCGATGTTTGAGGGACATCAGTACACCCTGCAGTGTACAGTAGAGGACGTTGCTCCTGTTGAAAACCTCATTGTGACGTTCTACAGAGGACAGACAGCGCTGGGCAAACCTCAGTCCATCAACAACACAGAGAAGAAACCAGTGACTGAGGACTTCACTTTAAACATCACACCCAGTAAGGAAGATGATGGAGGCCGCTACTGGTGTGAAGCAAAGCTTGAACTGGGATCTGAAGGACCACAGCCCCCTCCAGTGGTGACGTCACAAACAATCACTGCCACTGTGCACTGTGAGTGTGACTGTGACAAGAAGAAAAAAACTACACTCCTTAATCTTGCAGAGATTGAGCCGACCACAATATTGTCATGCGAAAAAGAACTAAAAAAACAAACAAACACGTTAAAGCAACAGATGTTGATCAGCCTTGGAGAGTAACTATGTCTGTAGTGAAATGGTTACTCTCAAATGTCAGTAACAAGTAATCTATAATGTATGTACATGTACATACAGTACATTATAGATGTACAAGTAACTTGCCCAACATTAAGTAGGTTTATGGCTCAACTAAACGCTCAGGGAGCAGGTGAATTGAAGAGAATTTCAAATGTGTCAAACTTTTCTTTGACGGCCATCTGTTTACTTAACTGTTTGTTTGAGTTGTTAGCTGTTTGTGTTAATGTATTTTTCTGTGTCCAACCGCAGATAAACCTCAGCTAGAAGGGTTCTATCCTGGTTGGATCACTGTCACAGAAGGATATCCTCTACAGCTGAACTGCTCGGCCGTGGGCAACCCCAGCCCGTCATACACCTGGATGCTCCCGTTAGCCAACATCAGCTCGTCTTCCCCCAATGGCAGTGTTCACTCTATCAACTCTGTAACTTCTGAGGATGAAGGGCAGTACACCTGTTCTGTCAGTAATGACGTGGGGACTGTCACTGTGACGTTTGACGTGCTTGTCACAGGTGAGTTCAAACTCAATTTTTTTTTTTTTCTAAAGCTCCGATTCGGCTCTGTTTGCACATTTAACTACAATTTAGTTAAAAAAAAAAAACTGACAGCAGGAGTTGTGTGTTGGCCTATAGTATGTGGGAGAATTGACATTTGCATAGTCCTATATTCTATCTTGTTAGTGTTATGGAGCAGCCATAGAACCCTACATCTGACAAAAGGCAGGAAGAAATTATTGCACGACTCAAAAATATTTGATATCAATCAATAACAGATTTAATTTCCTTTTAACCTCCAAGGATTTGGAAGGTAACATCTGACAATAACAATAAAGGGAAAACAAAAATATAGGTAATTACTGAGGAATGAATGAGTAACAATGGCTAATTAATGATTAGTTACTGATTGACTTTTGATGATCATTGGTGCTTAAATCAGTCAATTGGGTACGAAAAATTTACAACCATGTTCATTGATAGAATTACAAGTCAACTGTCTATTTGTCCATAGGTTTGAATTTAACCCCAACCAGACCGCCGCCGACAACACCCAGAACAACCACCACCTCCAGCACGACAACGACACAGAAAACCGCACCCAACAGCAGCACCAGTAACATGCTGCTTCACAGATTCATGTGTTTTGTGCTTTTAGTCTCTGCTCTGGTTTGAGTTAATTCCTAGAGAACATACGTGGTTTGTTTCTAGAGCAATAGCAGGACATATTGTTGCCACTGAACAATATACTAGGACAATAAAGGGTATTTCATCCCAGTCCTACATAGCTCACATTTTATATCAATATCAGTTCTCTAAACACATTGAGAAGGCAGCCTGTTGTGTGAGAACGCTTACAATGTAATACTCATTGTGTCTCCTTTAGTGTGCATTAGCTTGTAAATGAGCAGTGTTTGTCTGTCTGCAAATGCACACACGGAACATACTGTAATAATTGATATTAGAGTGTCCACAGCCATGTTAGCAGCACTGTGAGGCCATACTTGCAGATTCACTTAACGCTAACATCGGGAATCTAACATGCTCACAGTGACACAAGTTTAGCAGTAGCAATGTTCACCAGGTTTACTATCTTGGTTTAGGATTTTAGTATGATAACTTTTGCTAATTTGCAATAAACACAGTTGCCAGTGCAGCCGGGCTGGTATGTCATTAGTTTCTTAACCAGATCTCATTAAAGGGGGATGCAGCATTCAGTTTCTATGCTCCTCATATCTGGAACAGACTTCTGGAAAACTGTAGGTCATCAACTACTCTCAGCTCTTTTCAATCAAGGCTGAAGACCTTTGGTTTTGACATTGCCTTTTTTAATTCATTTTACTGTATTGTGAATTGTATTCCCGTAATCTGTCTGATTTTGTATCCATTGTCCTTAATTTAGTATCCATTGTTCTGTTTTTCATATTTTATGTAAAGCATTTCGAATTGTACTGCTGCTGAAATGTGCTATATAAATAAAATACATTTTGAGTTTTTTTTTAATGTATGCAACCTTTTATTTGCCAATTCTTCAGTTAATGTTGATTTACTTGCTATTAGAAAAATCTGAGAATTGCCAAAGGTTTCTTACGATTAATTTCTGGTGATTGTGAATGTCTGTACCAAATGTCATGGCTATCTATCTAATAGTTATTAAGATGATCATTCTGGACCAAAGTGGTTACCAACCAACTGACACTCCTTAAGCAATGCAGCTAGCACGGCTAAAAAAAACTGATTCAAAAAACACTAGTAATTATTGTGTTGTTGCCGTATATGTGTGTATGGTACGTTGCGACATTCAGCTGATGTATCAGCGTTTTCAGAGCAGGTGGGCACATCTGCTTAGGGAGTCCCCAGAACAGTTTGGTCAAAAAATGACAGTAGGAGGAACGTTGGCATTTCCCAATTGTTTCATTGAAATAAATAAAAACAGTTCTGACCACAGGCTATTATTTATTACACATAAAAGCAATACACTCCTGCCAGCCCTCTCAAATCTGGTAGTATTTGGTTGTTCTTACAGTTCAGTTCAGCAGCTAAAACATGGGAATGGTGACCATAACATCTAGCTATAAATTTCAGGAAGGTCTGTCTTTCAGTGTGTGTTATGAGCATGTCTCTCGAACAGTTAGTCCGATGGATTTCACACGGAAATCATACATGGGAAGGTCCACTTACTGTCTATGATGTGGAAATAACTGAAGCATAAGATTTACTAAATGATAAAAGCAGAGAGAGGGGGGTAGGACCTGATAAGTTGGTTGTCAACTTCTTCTTAACTTCTTCCTTTTTTACTGTTTCCTATCCAGTTAGGCACAGTAAACCCCTTCAGAAAGAAGAAGACAGAAAGCCAGTATTTTTTTTATGCACGTACAAAATATTTACCTTGGACTTTGTAATGAGACAAACCGGACATTATGTAACACAATGCCTTGTCGACTCCAAACTACTTTTGAGGCGTTGCCAAGTGAGTCAAACATAAGGCTCCTCCAATGAGAAAATGGCCTCATAAATGTATCGTTGTCACTCAATGTGCATTTATTGCATGTTTTGAGCCAGGAGTGTGCCTTAAAAAAATATACAAAAGTGTTGTAATGATTGTGATATACGTTTGGATGATTTTTTAAATAGACAAAAAAAATACAACATCATTGTCTGCCTTTTGTTGTTACATTTTTCAGGATTGGATGAGGCGACAGCGAGTCCAGAAGAGGTGGCAGAAGATCGGCGTGGCGCTTGAAGCTGATGTCTGTCCACGCCATGTCTCCCCCCTGAAGGCTTTGCCCACGGGTTTGCATTCTTGCCCTTGTTATTTTGTGAACTTTCTCCTGGTTTCTCTGGACACTGTTAAAGATGTCCTCCTGTCACTGTGTATCCACGGCCACCTACATAACCAACATAACAAATAAAAGGAAAACTATAACTTGCTTACAGTTCATATAAACAACAAGTTTTTTTTGCAAGGTAAAAAGATTAAAAATGTGTTAACCTTGTAGTTTTCAGTGATAATGCGCTTCTCAGCCACACATCAGGTAATGAGGGTAGAAGTGTGTTGTCAGCTGCTTTTTGTTTGCAGACCAAACATCACTGGATCAAGATATAGATCCCAGTTGTCGGCTTTATCTCTCACCAGTTTTGCCAGAGCTCTAAATTTGAAAAACACATGTTCACATTTAAGTATGGAAGTTTTTACTTTTTCACAATTTGGCAAAGCTGACCTTTACCGACAAGCCAAACACATTTGTCTGGGGATGGTAAGGGGCACATAGCCTCCTCTTGATGCTGAGAACGCGACACCCTTCAGGGTTTATCAGCGAGGAAATAGTTAAGGAAAGTCTTAAACGATCCCACCTTGAAATCTTTGTAAGTATGTGTGGCATGAGATAACATTCAATAATAAGTATTGTTTTCAAGTTTATTTTTAAACAAACACAAATACAAATTCTCTTCCCTGGTCTGTGAGGGAACTTTGGAGAACCACAATCTGGTGGATGAATTCAAGCAGACAGCCAGTTACCTCTGCTCCAGATTTTTTTTTTTTATGGTACACGCCTGTGGACATCTTGTGCATTCATCTATAATTACACAGATTTACTGGTTTCTCTGTTCTGTTTCAACAAGCTTGTCAACCAAGTACATACCAATTAATTCAAATGGAGTTTTAATCTATTAAAATATAAAGAAAAAAAGGAAGAAAAAGTCACCATCACTGTTCTCATCACATGAAAGGCCTTTATTTAATTTCCCATTTCAGGGGTTATCTAAAGAAAATAAAGAAATAGAGAAAGATACTGTGTAGAGTTGAGTGTGCCTTCATACATTTTTTCTTGTCTTTATATTCAGCTGTGATATATTTCCTAAAACGTTATTTCGTACCTCGCCAACAATCCAAGGAAATGGAATATCCAAGCCATTTTATCCAAAACCAGCTGCTCACCTCACAATCTTGAAGTGGGTGTCCCTGCATTCTCTGAGGTCTGAGGATTCCAAAGATACCTTGTATGAGCCAATCCGTTAACGGAAGCCTGGGATCTGAAATGTGCAGCTCAGCCAGATGCCATGCAGAATACAAGTTACCTGTTGGTTTGTCAGAAAACTCTAACAATAGAGACCATTGTTGAGTGCTGCAGGTTTGGCCGCGCTCTCTGACCAGACTCTCTCATTGAGACAGCATGAGTGATTACATGATAAATTACAGTAGCTCTAATCACATCTGAGACTAGAGCTCTCGATCTCCCTCGTCTTCTTCCACCACGCACATGAATTCCTCGCCCCCCTCTCAGCCACTCTTCTTCCTCTTTCATCCACTTCTCCATCTCTAGCTGGGTCCATGTTTACGTCACAATGGTATACTATTCTGAGGTTATCTTCTTCTGTAATGAAATTGAAAGAGATAATGAGAATCAGGTGTGGTTAGTCAAATTGTTTTTATAGCATTCCATTTCTCACTTTAAAACATGTTAATATTAATATAGAAATGTAGCACATTGCTGTCTTATTCATTTTTTTTATTATGTTACTGTTTTGAACTTAAGTTTAACAGTTTCAGAAACAATATGTTGTGCAAGTTTGCCTGTAGATACATAGAGTTTTGGCGGTGTTGAAATGAGAAAAGAACAAATGAATGTCATTAAATGCACTTTGTGCCAAAGCAATGCTAAATGAGCCACAGTTTAGTCCACATACTCTTCTGTTGTGCTCACTGTGTGAAGAGTTTTGAAAAACTGTAAAAAGGGACTGAGCTCATATATAAGGGTTGTGTTCGTGTGTGTGTGTGTGTGTGTGTGTGTCTAAAACAAGACTAAAATACTAAAATATCAATCAACAGGAAGCAGACTGAGATCTATTCTGTTTTGAATGTGTGGTTAACAGCTGTGTGTTAGCACATGTTAGCATTTGAATAAAGGGCTAGAAGTCCACAGTGTTGTGCAGGGTGTGGTTAAAGTCATGGTGTGTGAAGAGTTTTGAAAACTGTGTTCAAGCAATGAAAAAGGAACTAGATTTTGGTCCACATGAACTGTTGCTGTGCAGAGGTTAGTCAGAGTTTTACTCCATGTAGCTCCAGTTGGGCCCATGTTGTTCAGCAATCGAAAAAAACTGTGATGTTCTGTTCTCCATTGTCTACTACGCACGGGCTGACCATGTGAAGCAACGCCCTCTGCGGTCACAGTTTCTGATGGGACACTTTCAGTGCTCCAGCTGTCTGCACTGACACGAAAAACATACACATAGACAAGCAATACAGTGTGGAGTACTTTTTGTGTGAAAAATGATAATTCGAAAAGATAAATAAAAGGTGAATTCAAAGATTAAAATATGTCATACTAACAGACAAAAACAATGAACGTGAGTGCAAATCCACAATGTATGGAAAGAATTGAAGAGAACAATGTGCCATGGACAAGTGGAGAGTATGAAACTTCACAATTCAACTCATTTTAATACTTCTTCTTTTATCTCTGTAACATCATGTCTGCCTCTTTCATCATCATGAAAAGACGCACATTGCCACGTAAAATGCTGTCAGGAAGAGAAGTATTGGTTGCAGAAACATCAGCACCTAGTGACCCTGATACTTGAGCTGTGAGACAGTCAAAATAGTTGTGTATTCCCTTTAAATTTCATCACATGGATCCTGCGGAAGAGTTTAAGATGATGCAACACTTCTGACTAAACATGACCTCAGTGAATGACAGTATAGGCTTCTGACGGTTCGTCTGACGATCGAGCTGCTTCTCAGTCCGGTTCAGACAGGGAAGTTTAGTCATTTAGAAAAATAACGCACACAAAGGGTTGTAACGAAGTGGACATGAAAAAAAGAAAAATGTATAGCACACTCTGGCTCCAAATGCATATCACTATTTATTCTGCTGACGTTTTCAGCCCTCAAGCCTTCTTTAAATCAACAAGTGAAGTTTAGTAACCCTAATCAGGAAATCTCAGGATTCAGGACTTAAATGTGACCCAAGGTCAACTTCCTCTTAATAAACCTCAGCTGATCTACTTCAGTGTTTCACTTCACTTTATAAGCCTGGAAACTTATTCTAAAAATATGTAGAATTCATAGAAGACATTTCACAATAGGGGAATGGGGTGGTGTGGCCATAAAGATCAAGGGCATTACTCATTTGTGAGTGTAATTTATATCTAAAGACATCTATAAACACTTATTTTGACCTGAGGCCTAAATTGAAAGACATTTACATACAAGCTGTTATTTTAATTTCAATTAAGCGGAAAGGCTACTCTTCCAACGTTTAAAATATGGAATGGTAAGAACAAATGTTTTATTGCTTAAATTTAGCATTGATCTTAAACAAAAAAGGAGCCTACACAGCATACACAGCCAGGACATGGTTCACCCTGGGTCTGTTTTTTTATTTTTTCGGCCCATGAACCAGCCCATAAAAGTGGAAGGCCTAGATCAGCGGCCCCTTGTTTTCTCACTTGACACTGGGCTCGCCCAAAACACTTTAGTCAAATATATCACAAAGGCTAAGTCTTTTTTTCTGACAGATGCAACCCATGGCCCAATCCTTTCATTAAAGCAACCCAGTCTCATGCCAGTTAGTGAAATGGTCACGTAACTTTGATTTGTTATTTTGTGTACATGTCACAAGTTCACAAACTGCCATGACACTGGGCTAATCTGGGGGACGCAACATTGGGAAAATGAAACACCCCATACTGGCCACAACAACGTGACAAACCGACACACGCGGGATGCGATCCCCCGGCGCGGGGACATGACATGACTTAAGTTTGACCCATCCACTACCCCAACCAACCTTCCTGCGCGGATTTTCGGCTTTTCAATACCACTCACTACTTAAAAATTTGAAATCAACACATTTCACTGAATACCATGAGACTGGGCTGCTTTGAACAGAACCCTCTTTGAGATTTCTGCCTGTATGCAGTTTCAGTGTGCATCTGCCAGGCTAGAATCGTGATAGAGATCATGGAGAAGAAGCGCAAAGGAGGTGCAGAGAAGCTGCATGAGGAGAAAGAAACAAACGCTGCCAAATGTGTCAAATTGACAGACGTGTTTTGGGCAGTAGCAGGACCTGTAGCTGGTGATGGTGGTGGTGATGTCGGTGGTGATGTCCAGTGAGGAGGAGACTCAGGAGAAGGCCCTGCTACACCTTATAATGCCCTGCTGTGCCCTGCTACTCCATGAACTACTACAACTACTATTTCTTGTCTTAGTTCCATTATCTTTATTGTGACTATAATTGCCACTGTTCATCACACACCCAGACAGCACCATCAGACACCGCCTACCAAGAGCCTGGGTCTGCCTACTATTGCACTAAATGCTTGCTCTTGAGGGAATTACTGAAAGTGTTGGCTAGACCTGAGGTAAAATGTCTTGAGATAACTCTTGCTCTGATATAAATAAAATTGAATTGAATTGAGAGGGACAGAGATGAGGGGGTGAGGGTAGAACCTGGGGTAGGCAGATCTCCCCTTAAAACACTTTGCCCCTTAATTAAACTGAGCTAAAACAAGTGGTGGACAAACTGCTGATGATGACACTACAACCATCAAAGTAGGCATGCTATGATTGCGTTAGTTTGGTGCAAAACTGCACGGGTGTAGGGTGGCCGGTCTGGGCCAACATGCCAGGGACAATTTTAATCCATTACTGTTAACTGGAACACACCCTTTATCCAAAGAACGTGTTCTCAAAGAACATGCAGAGACATCCTTTTAAGTTCAAAGAGTTATGAAAACAATAGACTTTGAGGTTGCTCATTGAGTTTTGCATCGCAACTGCTTGTTGAACATGCTAAACAGCTGAGGTAGTCTGGCACTTTATTCAGATCAGAGATCCTTTACAATATAGTTAAAGTCCAATGTTATTGTTATTAATAAATTGTTGGAGCTGTTGCTCTGTTTCTGTTGTATTTGTGTGTTTGTGCAATAATGTTTTTTTAATTTATTTTTTAACATCGTAGGACTGTTAGAAATACAGGGCTGCCAACTCTCTTTATTTTCATGTTCTTATATCATTAGAAATTAATAATGTAAATAATGTAAATGCTAAATGCTCTAATACCTGTTGATACTACAACAACAGAAAGGTTCTTAACCCTACAGTTTTGCACATATCATGTAAGACTTGATTTCTCCATTTGTTTGCAAAAAAAGCTTCCAGAAAGTGCCATTTAATGGTTTATTTTTCTTTTCTTTTTTCTGGGGGACAATACCCCCAGACCCCCCTAGGGAGAGCCCCAGCCCCCACAAATATAACAAATCCCAATTTAAACCATAAAGGATAAAGACCCAAAGAAATTGCTTTGTACGCGGCAAAATAAGGGTTGGCCCCCCCAAATCTCACTCCAAGGTTTTGGGAAAAGTTGGCAGCCCTGCACTGATGCCTTAGCATGTTCTTAAGAATGATTTAAATTAGACGAGATGACTTTTGTTATGATTTGATAAAGTTGAAAAGAGAGGTAGCATATAAACAGACCCGAAATACCCAGTGTGTGTGTGTGTTTGTGTGTGTTTGTGTGTGTGTTTGTGTGTGTGTTAAAATGAGAAAAAAGTCAAATCTGGAGTATGAAACAGAGATGTGTGTGTGGAGGAGAGGATAGAGGTTCTGCAATCTGTGGATTTGAAAGCTGATTTGTGGGCATGACATTTAATGGAGGGGGCTTTCAGGAAGGAGACAAGAGTAGTCTGCTTCCGGACCATTCGCATTCCTTACCCCAAAAAAGTGTTTATTTGCAGGCTGCATCGGTACAGGTCAGGGCTGGCTTTCAGGGTTCATTCTAACTAGGTCATTCCGGAATTTCCCCAAAATGCTTCGGAAATAACTCCCTGATAGTTTCAATTTCACTTGTCCTCTTCTTGACGTGACTCCCTCTCGACTCTCTCTTCGTTGGAAAATAATAAGGCAGTGGCGCTTTACTTTCAATTTCACTCGCACTCTTTGGGCTTTGGGCTCAGCCGTCGTCCTCATCACATCTCGTTTGCTTACAAGACTCCTGGCGCCTGAAAAAATGGTTTTCTCTTACAAGTTTTTGGTTGTTTCTTTGATGACTTTTCTGCGGGTCTTCCACATGTCCTTCAGTTGTGGTGAGTGCTCCGTATTCGTTGCGGTCTGAAAGCGGTTTATCTCGATTTGTCTTTATGGGGCGATTAAACCTAGACGTGGCCTCTGAAAACAGCATTCTGTTGAAAAACGTTATCGTGTTATTGCTTCATTTAATAAATCGTCTTTATCATGTAGGCCTCTACAGATATGGCTAATAACCTTTATTCTTTTTTTCAATAACTTGTGTTTGTTTTCTTTACCTATTGCAGGGCAGTCATATTGTTGTAATGGTGTTAATTCATGTAGCCTAGCCTACCGTTTATCAAACGTTTCTCACATTCTGAATATTATTCTAACAAACGTAAGAACATGCTGTGGTAATAGGCTACTGTCATAATTACTGTATGACCATGTCAAATTAAACTTGGAGTACCTTGCATTAACACATCATTGACAGTATCCGCCCACTGCTAGACTACAGTCAGTTCTCAAAGTTAAAGTCTTCTACTGTTAATGTGTAATGTAATCACAGGACAATAACCATGGACAAGGCTACTAGATATGTTCTGTGATTGACTAGGAATGCAGAAATGCAAATCTAAGTATTAGAAAAGCATGTCTAGGCTACTTACAAAAATGTGGTGATGCCATATTTGGCTGATGTTGTGTTTCTGACCCTTTAGGGTTGCCTAGCAACATAACATAGAGTAGACATAGGCATTCTATGTAAGAACAATAGGAATATATTAAAATAAGCAATGTATGTATCTGATTTCTAGTTTTACAATGAGCTGTTTAACATCACAACCTTTTTGTGTTACAGATGAACACTGTGCAGACCGACCTGTGTTCACTCCAGCCAGACTGGTAGTGAAGCATGGTGACCCAACCTCTGCCGACTGCTCTCCATGTCAGCATGCTTGCGTCGGCCACAAGTTTAATGTGGAGAGCCCTGTTGGACACTCAACAATAAGTGGAACCAAAATTTCATGGACGGCTAACATGACTGCATGGCAACCATCGATACTTTGCTATTATACTCTCCCTTCTCAGGGCCAGTGTTGTAACAAACTGAATGTAACCGTGTACCGTAAGTAAACACTAAAAGCTATGTAAGTGATGATGTGATGAGATCATGTGATTACTGAACGTGTGCCTGCATGTCTCTCTCTTTGTCTCCACAGAGCCTCCACGTAGTGTGTCCTTCAGCTTTGATAGTCACACTGGGCCGATGTTTGAGGGACATCAGTACACCCTGCAGTGTACAGTAGAGGACGTTGCTCCTGTTGAAAACCTCATTGTGACGTTCTACAGAGGACAGACAGCGCTGGGCAAACCTCAGTCCAGCAACAACACAGAGAAGAAACCAGTGACTGAGGACTTCACTTTAAACATCACACCCAGTAAAGAAGATGATGGAGGCCAGTACTGGTGTGAAGCAAAGCTTGAACTGGGACCTGGAGGGCCACAGCCCCCTCCAGTGGTGACGTCACAAACAATCACTGCCACTGTGTACTGTGAGTATAACAAGAAAAATGAACACACTTTGACACCCTTCATTGTCATGTTGGCCTTTTGTACAGTGATGGCAGAAGCATTTTTATCTGCTATGTAAAGCTGCTCTAATACATATGTTGTAGGCTATATTAGCAATGGGCGTGGCTGCTGGTATGTGAAAAGGTTAGCTTGTAATGACGAACCTTGGTGACTCTGCAGTTAATTTTATTTTTACAGAATTTCATAGTGTCTTTCATCTCATTGTTTTAGTTTAAGTGCCTGCAACATTCCTTTTTGGTTTAGTCTCATTGCTTTCATTAGCATGTTTTCAGGGGAAAGCTAAAACAAAAACACTGTACACAAGGCCAGTGGTTCTCAACCTGGGGGTCGGGACCCCCAAGGGGTTCGTCAGATGGTTGGGGATTAAAAAGACATATTTTAGACTGTGGAATGCTTTTTACATTATTGTGTGCAGTTTGGTAAATTTCATGTTTTTTATTCAGAGCTTCATTTGTAAATCAGGAGGTCCTGGAACACAAAGAGGCTGCTGTTCCCTTGGGTCAGAGAGAGAGACAAAGTACCAAATGTAGTAAAACTCCATAGAGCCTATAGAGACACATCTCTCCATAGAGAATATTGGACTTACATTCACCAGCTGTTGCTATCAGTACTGTTGCTCTGTATCAGCTGGATGTAAAAATAGAAAGCTATTTGCAGACACGTTATCAACTTAAAGGTCATGTCACCTTATTCGGCAGCTTGTTTTTCGCTGCACCCAAGATGCAAAAAACAAACAGATAAAACATGTGTAAAATATTCTGTCATTCACCACTTCAGAATGAAATACCTCTATAAGTATTGGATGGATTGCTTGGACACTTTGTACAAATATTTCAGGAAATGAACCCTGACTCTGTTTTTTCCTTAAGCGCCACTGTGAGGTTGATATTTATAGTTTTGAGTGAAATCTCTAAAAAACTTTTGGATGGATTGCCATAAGATTTTGCATTTGTCTCACCCTTGGGATGAAATTTTACCACTTTTTGTCCGGATGTCAATTACTTACCGCTTCTTTGTGTTGGAATTTTAAACTCCAGTCAATTTATGAGGACTATGGTTAACTGCTCCTTAGATCTCTGCAGGTTAAATTAAGACAGCCCAGAATGCTGTGTGGACTACCCAGACCCTTCCCTACTAATACAGTGAAAACATATGAGTGTGGATGTAGCTTAAGATGATCATATGTTTTGTATATAAAATATCAGTCTGCAAAGAAACTATTAACAGCCGTTCCTGAAAATAAAGGTAGAAAATGTCAAATGTTTTCTTTTATGTTTTGGCATGCATTGTAACAGAGCCTAAAAAAGTGAAGTACAACAGCCTGTTAGGTGATTTCCACCACTTCTCTGTTTATCTACATCAATGACAAATCTCTTTAAATTTCAAAATTGTGCCTGTGTTACTGTAATGACATGTATCTTTTCCTCCCTTAATCCACACACAGATAAGCCTCAACGACTGTCAACAGATTCAGATCTTATCACTGTCGCAGAAGGAGACCCTCTACAACTGAATTGCTTGGCTGTCGGAAACCCCAGCCCCACGTACACGTGGACGTCAGACAACCCTTTCTACTCAAATGGCAGCGTTCTCAATATCCACTCTGTAACGTCTGAGCATAAAGGGCAGTACAACTGTTCTGTCAGCAACCATGTGGGGACTCTCACTGTGACGTTTAATGTGGATGTTGAAGGTGAGTTTGAAGTGTTCCGGTCTTCACAGTTATGATGACTGTTATTGTAAAGTGAGAGCAAATGCATTCTCACATCAGTTGATAATTGATTCTGATACGTGAGGAAGGACGTTCATTGTGGCTGTTTTGGTACTTGTCTGACGTGTTATATTCTTTGTTCCTTTTTTCTTCTCACCCCACTCTCTGCAGTCAGCTACATTGGAATCATTATAGGTGTGATTGCAGCAGTTGCTCTTCTGGTTTTCATCATTTTAGCAGTGTTATACTCATTTGCCTACAAAGCCAATCGGATGGGACAATACAACCTGAAGGACGTTTTCCGTTTGCGCAGACAACACTCTGCCGTGCCCTCTGTAGAGTAAGTCTGCAGGATGGCATAAAATGTGTATAGGCTGTTTTTATCTTGCTCTCCTTCATTTCCTGTCATGTCTCTACTGAAGCTATCTAATAACATAAAAGCCCCCAAATCATAAAAAAAGAAGTTTAAGCCAAGTTCCAACTTGTGTAACCTCAACTGAACACTAGCTCTCTGTCTTTACAGAAGCTTAATTTACTGTAAAACACAGTGTTATACTTAAGAAGGAGATATGTTTACAGCTCTGAACAGTTAAAACAGGTATTAAAGTGAATAGAAAATAAACTAGTTAAAATAGAACATGATGGATATAAAATAAAAGATACAGTGCAGTGTAAGAAATGAACAATTACTTCATTTATTAAAAGGCAGGATCAAACAGAAAAGTCTTCAGCATTTATTTAAAAGAACCGGGGATTGCAGCGCACTGCACTTATCTGGGAGTTTGTTCCAGATATGTAAAAACCGAACGCTGCTTCTCCAAGTTTCTTGGGACAGAAGGCAGACCTTATCACCGGGAATGTCTAGGTTGGTCATAATAAGGCAGAAGATGAAAAAACTAAACTAACCAATAAACAGTTTGGTAATGGAAAAGGGAAACTAGATTAATGTCAAAAGGGTCAATATTATGTGGTGTTTGCCACATTTGGCTGAAACATCAAGTGTGGCTGTTTTACATATTCTCTCTGTTGTATTGCAGTTGTGTTACTGCAAAGAACTTCCTAACTTTATTTAGAGATGTGTTGTATATATAAAGCTTAACCCTTGTGTATTCTTCACTTTCGGGATCCTCTCGTATCCCTTGGGTCAAATTGACCCATGACTTATTTGGGAGTTTAAAATTCATGTTAAAAATCCACTATGTGATAATTCTTATCTAGGAAAAAGTGGTCATATCCAGAATAATTTTCTGAATTGAGTCAGGAATACATGTTTATCACAGAAAAAAAAGAAAGGCCATTGATTCTTAGGTAGAAAAAATGTGAATTGTACCATTTTTCTTCTTCTAAAAATTGGAAATGGATCAATTTGACCCGAATACGATACAAGGGTTAAGAGTAGTATGTGAAATTGCTCACACTGAACTTCACAGTTTTTAACCCACTGAAAGTGTGTGCCTCACTTTATTTCAACTCACAGACAGAGCAACAGTTTCCGTGTGAATGTGCGTGTATTTGTTGTGTACATATGTGTGTATTTGATGTTAGTGACAGTGAAAAGAGGAATTTATACAAGCAACTGTAAAATAATGAACTGCTGACTGAAACTTATAATAAGGAAATGTAAGGTTTAATCGCCTTTTATTCTTTTCTTTTTTTAATAAATGACACTTGTTCACACAATGAGATGCATTCAAGTTTCATTGGTATTTTATTGCATTTAAAGTACTTGCAAATGCATGGAAAAAAGAACTTTCAATTAACAGTAATTTAATGGAGACAGTATCTAAACATCACAATATCACTGTATCAGTATATTAAAAAAATGACATTATCTACTTTTTGTTTTACAATTGTGTTAAATTAAAGTATTTAAGTCACAGACTGGCCTTAGTTTATTTACAATATTCACTGTAAGAATCAGTACTTGCCTCATAATATGTGAAAGACTGTCAGTTATGCACACTAAATCTCCCGGTGTGACAAAATGGCAAGCACAGCAAACCCCCGAGGGACTCACAATAGTAGAAGACTTAATTACAGATTTCCTGTTCATGAGATTCTTTATCGCTAAACTAGCTTGACTCCAAACTCTTGAGACTTCTTGGATCTCTGAGGCTTTTCCGGGAAACTCCACTACAGACATTTATCTCAGGGTGGAGTGAGTAAATGCATCCCAGAAACGTTTTACTCCTACTCTTTTCTTCTCCTCCCACCTCTCCTTTCCAACAAGGAAGAAACGTGGAGGAGACCAGGAGAGGAATGAGGAGGACATGAAAAAGCTTACATGAAAAAAGTACTGATAAAGTAGCCCTGTCAAGACTGATGAAACCCCTCCCTTAATATGGTTATCCAACCAGTGTTTATCTAGGCTACATCTCTATCTAAACTTGCAAGGCATTAATGAATGAATTTATTAATTAATTAGATTCTGACGAGAGTGGAATCATGGCAGGTCCATCCATAATGTCCTAGTCCCTGACAGGCACAAATGAAAAGGAATGGCATCTTACATTTTTGCAACCGTTCACTACATTCACAGTGTCATCACTTGCCCAAAATAATAAACACTTCCTAAGGAAACACATTTGCATCCTGGCCTGGAACATTTGCCCAGTGCAAATGTCCATGCTTGCAAATTGTAGAAGTCTGGCAACATTTGATTGTTCCTTGTTGTCCTTTCCTTATCTAAAAAAAACCAAAATCTCACAACTGTTTAAGATAAATAAACAAAGTGTTAAGTATGTAATAAATGAGTAGTGTTCTGTGATTCTCTTGTTAGTCATTTTAAGGAAACTATATCACAAAACCTATACACAGTGGGATACTAAAATGACTCATTTGATACAAGACACACCATTTCCAATGTTAAAAATATAATTTGGACAATTTTTCATTTACAGTATCTGTTCAGGTTTTCAAACTATCTAATAGATACATTTTATTGCAGAAATTCAACAGAATCATATTATTAATATTAAAAACATAAACAAACAAACACAATGACTTTACATTATAGCCTACACACCAATGTAAATTATCGACCCGAACCGCGCCTATTGATGACGTGTATTGATTGCATTACAGGCCTGCGCGGAGCTTCAGTCGGATATCAACAACGGCTTGTGTGGCTGCCTGCCTCGCTCAGAGGATTGGGAAACTATCAATTTCTGTCCAGTTTGCAGCCGCCTTATCGGTGTTTGTCCCAGCTGCACGTAGCTACAGCCCCCCTCTTCTGTAACTGACACTGAAAACCCGCAGAGCCGAGGGCAGAAAGAGCCATAAACATGAGCACCGGAGCGGGCATCGACTACAGCGCCTGGGATCACATCTACGTGTCTGACGACGAAGATGTGACCAATGCGTATGTCGACACGCCGAGCTTGTTCCGAATGAGACACCGGGTCAGCAGTGAAACTTGTAGTAGCCGTGAAGTTTGGATTCTTATACCTGGTTAGTTTTACCAGTAGAAGTGACTTAACTAGTAGCCTAACCGACAACCAGAGGAGTCTATATATATACACACAGAGAATGACCAACAGGTGTTACACAAATATCTGACACCTGTCAGATTCTCTGACGCTCAAGGATCTGCTTGCTAAATAATTGGCAAGCAAACACATTTGCAAAGTGCTTTACAGGAATAAGAAATAGAAAAACAAGGAGATTGAAGAGGCGAAGAGAACATAATCTAAAAAAATAGGTAGAATAAAAGGAGCCACCCACAATTTAAAAGGTGTCAAATCAAGAGAAAGCCAAAGAAAACACTAGAAAAGACTGAAGGGTTTGACTGTATTGACAGTGCTCTAATAATGACTACTAGTTTGCTTTCACAGCTATAAAAAAAAAAAAAGTTACCATATCTAACTATCAGTACAATGTTTGTGGTATCTCCCGACCCAATCTAAGGATTATGTAATCTCACTTTTTGGCAGCAGCTATCAAAAAAGTATGTGACCATGACAAATGTATGTGTAATTTATACAGCTAGAAAATCCTCATTGGAAGCAGTGATGAGTACATAGTTTGTGTAACACCTTTATTTTTTACTCGGAAACACCTCTTGATTATTCTGTCATGGCATTGATGCCAGCTGATCAGTAATAAAAAATGCAGTGCAGAAAGGCCAAAGTTATGTTTTGAGGTATAGTGTAAACCAAACATCTTTGAAATAGTTAGTTGTTAAAATAAGTGATGCATTTTCCGGACCTTTCTACTGCATGTCACGGATGTCATTATCCGTCTCCGTTCACTGATGAATGCCGTAACATATTGTCAAAAGTTCTGAAAAAAGCTAATAAGTCAACCTTTAGTTAAGATTATTTGATCAACTAGTTTGAGGTAATTTAGCTATGGTGTCGCCTTCCGGGTTTATCTACAAATTCAATCAGTAAAATCTTTCTGTCAGTACAGTACATAGGTTAAACAACCAAATCAACACAACTTAAAGGATTCTTATGAAAATGTTTAAGTTGTAGGCGTAGCTATATTTGAGGTAAAAAATTAAAATTCCCTGAAATAGGCCTATGTAAGATTTTTATTTTTTTTTTAACTCTGAAATTGAATAGATCTGTGTCACAAATCAAGTATCAGTCAGGCTGTAGAAATAACATCAACCAACCCTGGAAACTCATTTCCAACCCTCTTTGGCATGTAACCCCTTTGAATGTCTACCTGTAACCATTGTCAACAGTTGCATACATAACATGTTTTCTTTGGTTATGACAGTTGTCCCAAAAGCCCTGCAGATTAATCTTGCGATCCCTTAGCTGGTACCAACCTAACGTCATCAAATTGTGAGGTGTAAATTATGTACTACTATGTAAGTAATTTCAAAAAATGAATTATGGAACTAGTATGGTTGCTAACTGCATTGGTCAAGCTCAGTTTGTATGGATCTGGTTCTGTGTCGATAATAGGCTCAGCTGGTGCCAGGCTGTGACATGATTAGTTAAGTGAATGGTCTAGAGCGGCTTGTAGTCTCCAGCACCATCTCTCGTTTCCCTTGTCTGTTTTCTTTTCACGTACTTTTTCAGAGAAATTCCTTCTATTTGATACCAGAGAATCAGAGCCTGCTGAGATTTGGGAAAGTTACAAAAAATACCGCTGGACATGTTTGAAATGTTATGGGCTGGTAAACTGACACATGAGGCTCACTATCAATGATACTGAACCTCAAATTTGTTGTTATTGGTTAGAGATAAGCACATGAGTCAGAACAAGGCATTGTGATTCATGCGTCTTAACATATTCCATTGCCCAGCAATAATAGTTCCCACTAATATTTCCCAAGATATTTGAGATATTTTTCCCCACATCAGGCACTGATTTGTTTATTTGTTTTAAATAAAAGATGGCTACTCTAGGTAATTAGTTCTCTGTCATGTACAGCCCTTTTTTTTTCTTTCTTTCCATCATAAACATCGTTGTTTTGAATGTCTGTCTTCTAGTTTCCTTCTAATTTCCCATTTGAGCACCAATCGTCTTCACCGTCTCCTCAACTCCCCCCATCTTTGTCTTATGTTTTTTGTTCCACTAATCTCATTCACTGGGGATTGCCACAACAGACCCGGCTGGAGAGAATGGCTGAGTTTCAGCAGAGAGGGGAAGATCTGGAGAATAACTTATTAGAATGCAAGAAGCAATTGGAGGAAGCCCAGGGACGACTTAAAGAACTGGATGAAGGAAGGAACGGTGGAGAGGAGGCTGAGGAGAGAAAGGCCGAGATAAAGAAAGTCCAGGGTGAGGTCAGAAGACTGAAGACGGATGAAAAGGCTTTTGAGATAATGATCGAAGAATACCAGCGGAAAAAAAAAAAACTGCCCTGGGATGTTGACACTATCGGCAAAGAAGGTTTCAGCAAGGTATGGCACGGCAACAAGGGCACAATATTTGCGAGATTTAGTTCAGTTCAATTTTATAAAATAAAAGACTAGCGTGACTTGTCTGTTTCCAGGTTCCTCTGTTTTATTTCTTTCAAACTTTATTTAGCATTTAAAAAAAACAGTGTACAGATGCCCCCCCTCCTCCTACAAGGCTCTAAAAATATAAACATAAGCACAGAATATGAAAGTTAAAACAGGCTTGGACATGGCCAACACACTTCAGTAGCGTAACAGATACTCTTGAATATAATAACAGAAGGCAAATAAATAATATCAATACAATGCAGTGCTATCATTGAAATGTTTCAATGAAATCAATAAAAGTTGAGCTTAATGCATTTTGTATTTTAATTTTTTCAGGGGGCGTGAATGATATAACCTCCTTGTATAAGTCTATGTATGAATTCTTGGAAATAAGTATAGTAAGATTGGTGTTTTTTCCTGTTGCACTGCAATTGGCTGGTAGAGAACAGTCTTCATTTTCTGTACGTATGTATGTATATATGTTTTTATGTATGTATATATGTAACTACACAAGGAACTGTGACAAATAAGCAAATTAAGACCCAATATTTGTCGTCAAACCGTGTCTTATACACAGCGAGGAGGCGTGTACATTCCAAACTGTCCTACCACTTATCCTCAGAGAGTTCCACACCTAAATCCCTTTCCCATGCAGCTTCTATTCTGGTCCAGGTAATCTTTGTTTGTGTTCTGTATCAGACTGTAAAACCCAGAGACTCATTTCCTCTTAGAAGGGTCTTTCATCCCATTAGGCTTCATCGGTTGTCTTTCTCTTGTTTTCCAGAGTGTACTCAACATCAAACCTGTGACTAAAGAGGAAACAGAGGAGGACAAGGTGGAGAAGCACAAGACCTTTTCTGAGAAGTATAAAAACGAAATCAAACACTTTGGTATGCTTTGTTGTATTTTGAATCCTGATCCCTCACAGCGTCTCTTTCTTTAAAATGTATCCTTTATCTTGCCGTATAAACCTCTCTATTTTGATCTCTGGCCGCAAGATTTTCAAAGACACCAAACGACTTATGGGCTTTGTGCGAAGTATTTCACTCATTCACTGTTCACACATTACTTTATAGAGAAATCTGTCAGTCATTCAAGTTTTCCTGTTTACTTTTTAACCAGTTTTTAATACATAATGGTAGTTAGCGCTTGGTAAGTGTGCATAGATTGTACATTTTGTACGTTGCATTGTGGGATACTAAAGTTGCACTATATACGAGTATAAGATATACAATATAACATTTTCTGTACAAGGATAAATGTATAAATTGGCGGTAACTTCAGGATTTGAGTGGTTCTACGTTCGTTGTCTATTTTTGTAGCAGATAGTGCCTTCAAGTCAGGGTTGTGTTACTCAATGATGGGGTACTATAACTTTGTAAGTCTGATGGCTACAAATTGATAAATTGTGACGAATGCTGATGTTTTTAAACGGGTGCTTCAGCGATTTAGTAGCGCATTTACATAATGTTGGGGGGTTTGGAAGAGATTAGAAAAGGTCAAAATCAAAGCAGCAGAACACATATCCTGACTTGCAGTTCCTTGCATGTGCATGAATCACCAATTGTCACAAAGAAATTACCATTTTTGAAAAGTGTACATGGCGTGGCCATTTTACTGTTAGTCACCAAACAACACAGAAAACATTTGACTGCCTGTGTTGAAAACATAACGTCTGGACCTTGATTTGAATTCTCATGGAGGTGTTTGTGTTTGTACCAGGTATGTTGCGGCGCTGGGATGACAGTCAGACGTTTCTGTCAGACAACCCGCATCTGGTATGTGAAGAGACGGCTAATTGCCTTGTTGTCATCTGTATTGACTTTGAGATAGATGAGGTGAGTGCTGTGAGAAAAGTATGCATGCATGTTCTGGTTAAAAAAGCAACAACAGAATCAACCAGGTAGAGCCTTTTTAACTCTTCATGTACTTGCAGAAACACGCACTAATGGAGCAGGTGGCCCACCAGGCCATCGTCATGCAGTTCGTCTTGGATTTGGCTCGGACGCTTAAGGTCGACGCAAGAGGCTGCTTCAGACAATTCTTTTCAAAGATCAAGGTCTGTAGTTACCAAAACGTGCTCTCCTGCATCTTTGTCTGTGTGGTTGCTTTCCACAGGGAAAGCAATTTTTTGTTGTAGCATTTGTGGGAACTTGGCCATTTTTAGTGTGTTTGTGTGTCCTTGTCAGACTGCAGGCAAGCCGTACCTAGATGAGTTTGACCGTGAGCTGGAGCTGCTGAAGGAGCGGATCCGCAGCTGTGCGCAGATGCGTATGGAGAGTGCTGGGAAGGAGCTAGAAGAAGAAGAGAGCCAGAAGAGACTGGGCCCAGGTGGTTTAGACCCTGTAGAGGTCTATGAATCACTGCCAAAGGTAAACCATTCACAAATGCGTTTAGGTTGTCATGGTTCCCACGCCACTTCTAGGCAAGTCCTGCCCTGCGAAAGCAGCCCGATTGGTTTCAGGTTAGTCATTGACCATTAGTCTTTAAAGTTAGGATAGCCGTAAAGTCAGGGGAAAGGACCTGAACAAATCGTGTTCCGTTAACTTGCGCAAGGATGGACACCTGGCCAATAGAAGGGTGTAAATACTATTAAAGGGTGGGTCTTGCTTAGCAGGTGCATGGGTTCAATTATAATGCTTTACACACATTCATACAGGAACTTCTAAGACATTAACCACAGTGGTCAGCACTGTTTACATGTGGAACTACAAAGTAAAATGTAAAATAATTAACTGAAAAAATAGGTAACATGGTGGGACAAACAATAAATCCTGGTTGGTAAGTTCCAAATAAGTCTGTTTAGAAAATGGGAGGTTTCCACAATCATGGTCATTATAAATGAATGTCAGTGATATTTCATATAACCTTACACTGCAACTTAAAAGTGGTTGTTTGGCCTGCTCTACATCTCCTGGGGCTACGTTGGAAAACATCAGGCCTGTTAGTGTCTCCCATTTCCTCCAGATTACACACTACATCAGGTTCCACCTTGTTTTGCTGTAGCGGGTGAGGCTACAAGCCAGAAAAGTCAATACTCCAGATCAGTCCTCCGGGCAGTTACTGCATTGTTCGGTTTTTAAAATTGTTGTGGATCAGGGAGAAAAATATGAAGTGGACTTTGTTTACAGTATTGTTTAATAGTGTACACAATGTAAAGGTTCTGTGGGTTTTTAAGAAGGAAGGTATCAAATTTATCAAATTTACTTTCCCGCTACATAGAGTTCACATCCTGTTTATGGTTTCTGACATGAGCTATTTATAAAGATCTTTCTACTTTGACAGCAGTGTAGTCGGTGCAAGAGAACGCATTTTTTTTTTCTCACAAATTTTAAAACCTGTCCGTAGTGTTTGCGCAGTCTATTGATATGAACCGTGTTGCCATTTGGATAATCGGAGAAGTCAATACACAGCTGAGCAGAATGGACTCCAGCAGTCAGGCATGAGCTCACTGTGTGCAAGGTAAATAGCATTATCTACTTTCCTTGAAGTTAAACATAATGTCATTTTTTCAGGTCCTTCTTTGTGACATTAGGATTTTAATAAAGTTAGTTCCAAAGTGAATACAATTGTAATTTTTTTTCCACAAAGTTATGAATGCAAGGTGTACGCGAGAGCAATCCCTTTTTAAACTTGAAAATAACTAAACTCACTTTATTATAGTGCTGAGACATCAATTGTCAGTGGTCAGTTCTGTACAGTATGTTTATTGGGCCATCCTAGACATTATATCTTTTTATTATAGGACATGCAGAAGAGCTTTGATGAGAAGAACGTTCAGATGCTACAGGAAGCTATTCGCAAACTGGACCTGGACGTGAGTATGTTTATAACTGAGCCTCGGCATTAAATGCTAACTTCCAGTCAATAAAAAAGAAAAACTTTTAAGAAGGCAAGAGGGTGTCTTTGATCAGCACGACATACTAAGTTTGTTCATTTTTATTCATTCTGTCTCAAACTGGTGTGACTGTGTTTGTCTGTACAGGAAGGAAAATACCACCTCAGGAGGTGTATTGCCTCTGGACTGTGGGTCCCTGAATCAGGAGAGAGTGATGATGAGAAGGAAGACAACGAAGAGGATGAGGAAGAATAAGAGAACTGAGAACATTCCACACTTTAACAATGAATTTTTGTGCAACAGTGTGCAAGTAATGTTATACTGTATATACCCAACATAATGTGAGTTTATTCTTATTGGAAAAAATTGTTTAGCATGCCATTACAGGCACCTGCCGTTTACAGACTAAACATCTGCCTGCGTCTGTTACCCTACGGCGGTCAACAGCGCCATCTCAAGTCTGTTTAGGGTCAGACAGCCCATAAACTACATCTGAAACCTGCATATACTGTATGGTAAACACCTGGTCTTTTTTTGTGATTGGTACATTTTAAGACCACTGAATTAAATCGAACAGGGAACTCCACAACAAAGTGTCGTCAGCATTCAAATTGTTAGACTCTAGTCCAATGTATTCAGAAAATTACAGTTGTGACTACCATTTGGGAACTTCAGTGTTTCCAATTTGTTTTTTATTGAGACCTTTTTAAAGGGGTTGATTCAACTAGAAAGTGACATAGGAATTTTTGTATTGTTATTTTGAGTGTGTATCCTTGTTATAGTAGGAACTACTGGTAGGCTGATAAACTTACTGGGAAGATATATCAGCCAATATTTGCTTATGTGTCATGTTGCTAAATGTTTAAGATCTTTTAGAAACCTTTTATGGTCATGTATATATCAGCTGATATACTGTATGTTAAGTTTTTTGTGACTCAAATACCTACAGTATATTGGTATCAACCTCAAACATCCAGTATTGATCCAGCTGTTGGAGGAACTCCAGACATCTCGGAGTGAACCTGTCAAGTTTCTCTTAAATTGATTTTAATTAGAATTACAAGGCCCAACCTAGCTTTGCGAATTTGCATATAAACTTGCAACTCATGATCTTTTTCATCATTGATTAATCTGCCAAATTTTTTTGGGGATTAATTGTTTGTCCACTGCTCTTGCGAATTTTGTGATTTAAAACCGAGAAAAACGGCAAGTTGTTAGAAATAGAGAACATTTGACATTTCTGAATGAATAATGACAAACAATTTAATAAGAGATTAATCTGTCAACTAATCAACCGACTAATCAGTTAGTGGAGGAATTGTCTCAACTCTTAAAAAAATTAGTCCGTCCAAGTAGTTTGTATCTATGTTATTGTTGCTGCTTTGTAATGCAAGAGTTGTTACAATATGTCCTGTTTTTTTTATAATATGTAATGTTTTATTTTGTATTTATGTTTGAAGTTGTGAGACCGTTTTTATGTTTGTTACAGAACTTGTGCAATAAACCAGGCATTTTGTTGTGATTCCTGACTCATTTTCTGCCATACCTCTCTCTCCATCGCTCTCACTCGCATAATTAATTGCTGTGCCGTTCTCCCTTTCTCTCTCTCTCTCTCTCCCCTTCTTCTTTCTTTCATAATTAATTGGTGGGTTTGATTTAGTGGCCGGTACAGGATTTTTTGAAGCAAAGCTTCTTTGTGCAGTCACTTTTGTAAATAGAAAACAATCAGTGCAGGCCTGGGGCATAAATCAAATCTAAATAATGCCTATAAACGCTGATGGGAGAGAGACGTAATAGCAGCTTCCTGCAGAACTGTTTGGATGTGTTTCTTTGTAGGTTTATATACATGTGTGGTTATTGTCACAGTCTGGCCCTCTCTCAATGTGTGAACGTTATCATTTTGAAAAAGCATTCAACAAGTAAAAGTTAGCCTAGGTTTAGTTTCTATATGTTAACTGGGACCATCAGAGGCTGTTTTAGTGACATTATGTGTAACACAGCATCTGTATGGAAACAAGCTCAGTCGATTGACTAAAAAGTAATCTGCGGCTATTGTCACTATAATGATTGATTTATAGTTTAAGTTCCATTTCAAGGGGTTTGGGGCGGTTTGTCTGACAAAACAAGCCATTCTTGGACTATTCTTGGCATTTTTCCATACAATCTGACAAGTTATAGACCGAACAAGGAATTACTTAAATGAGAACATAATCAGCTGATAAACAATAATGCAAATACCCATTAGCTCCCTCCTTGCTATCTTGTTTCTAATAAGTATAAGTACATTCATTCAAGTGTTCACTAAACACAAAACGCTTGTTGCTTTCCAACTTTGGTAGGCTCAGTGTCCGTGGACACATTTATTCCTACCGGTTTAAGATAAAACAAAAAAGAGAAGCATGATTTGTGTTTTAGGGTTTACAATGAATACATGTACTGCATGTCTTAAAATAATGTAAGACATTGGAGGAAAAAGGGAGAGTGAGTAACAGGATGCATGAATCTTTTATTGTGATGTAAGCTGTGTGTTCCAATAAAAACATGCTGTGTGTGTGTGTGTGCGTGTGCGTGTGTGTGTGTGTGTGTGTGTGTGTGTGTATGTGTGTGTGTGTGTGTGTGTGTGTGTGTGTGTATGCATAATGGAGAGAAATGACGCCTGACTATTGAAGCAGAGAATCGGCGTGTGGCTGCTATTTAGAGGAAAAATAAAAAAGGCAGGGGTACCAATGAAGAGAGGAGGAGCGGAGGCTGTTGTATGGGATTAATGGACACACTGTGCTGAAGGAGGGAGGGGAGATGGGCTTCTCCATGGAGGCTGTGGTGGTGGGGGGCTGGGGGAGACCACTGTGGCAGGGGAGAGGGAGAGGAGAGGCAGGGAGGGAGGGAGGGAGGCTGGTGAAGCCACGGATATTCATGAAGACGCCAAGTGTTTTTGTTCTCTCGCTGTGGTGACACGCTGATAGTCTGCAGAGAGATGGAGGGAGCGAGGATGAGACAAGGGGAAGGAGACGAGTGAAAGCAAGACGAGGCCCAGCCCATCTTGCCATTGATCTTGAGGTGATCAAGGTGAGTGTGTTTTTATTCTTACATGCTGCGGCCTGACTGTGTGTGTCTGTCTGTGTGTGTGTGTGTGAGAGAATGTGAGGGTACATGTGTGTCTGACACATATATCATGCAGTGGGCATGATGACAGGGCTGTCCTCATGCATGCATGGTTTCAGTGTGTTTTTTAAATATATATATTTGGGTCTTTTGTTACAGAAGAGCTGGCCGGTGGTTCAGCGGCATATTGATGCATTGCTGCTTGGTTTTATGAGCTGCTTTATCTCTATTGAAGGTGGTACTGCTGGCAGGCATGGTGTATGAGTGTATGTGCTCAGATTTGTCTTTGTGCATATATATGTCACTGTGTCACTATGCATTTGTTGATTTCTCCACGCAGAGCCTTCTTTTTAACTCTGAATCTGTGCAGACTGGTGTGAGAGTGCTTTCATTTGAGTGGGTGTTTTCTTGATGACCCCTGGTAAAAGTCGTCTGCACCACTTTCTGTCTGTGTACCAGCTCGATTAGAAACTCAGACTCCGATATGCTGAATCCGTCCTATCCAATGGAATTAGGTCATCGTGGACTGCTCAGGGTAATTATATAACATCAGAGAGCTTTGGCGTTGCAGTATCTGCTCACAATTAGCCACACTGTAGGTACAGGTCCTGCAATGCCACAATAGCAAAAATATTTCTAGTTGACAAATTGTTTGTTTGGATATTAGTCAACAAATTGGGATTTTTATTAGCATTACATAGTGTTTTCTTGCATGAGCCTTGGATTGTGGAAAACAATAGGAATATATTCCCCAATATATCTCCAAGCTTCCTAAAAGAGTATGTTATAAATAGGAAAATGTGTTTGTTGTACTTGATGATGCATCGGATGAATAAATTAAATGAAAGCAGGACAGAGAGTTCTGAAAGAAGAAACAATGACTCCAGAGAAAATGAGTTTGGTCGTACTAACTCTTCATTTCTGTTTTCTCACAGGGGACTCTACACCGAAGAGGACACACTGACAAGGATTTGTGGATGGATCCTGGCATATTAAAACCTGGAATTTTGACATCTGGACTTCTTAGATAAACCAATCCTATTGGACACTTCTCCCTATGCAGAATTTGGATCTGACTAACTAATCAAGCAACGGAAAACTTATAAGTCTCCCACGAGCTGGATCTGGATTAGTGGTTGTTGCATTCATGTGGGATCAGGTTTACAACTTGGAAATGTCATGCGAACAATACTTCAAGTCGGATAAACATTTTAGGAATTTGGGAAAATGTTTTCTTCAGCACTGACATCATGAACTCTGACCTGGATATACCATTGGCTTGTCTGTCCAAAACAAGACGACATACAGGCGGACTTATTTTTTCCCCAGAAACTTATAGCATACGCTAAAATGGAGTGAGAGTTTTCTTTTGTTCCACCTTTGGCTTGTTTAAAAAAAAAAAGATCCAAACAAAGGCTTCCAACTCGGACAGAACCTGGACCCTCAAAGGGGCACTTCAATGCACCTTTAGCATTTAACGGCAGGTTGGGCGCCCTGTGTCAGCTATCTGAAGACTGTGGTGGGGACAGAGGTGGTTGGCTGGCTGAGTCAGCTCTAATGGGGGCCGGTTGTGAACCGGTCTGACCCCGGTTTGACCTTGCAGTGACCTTTGACCTCCGGTCCTGGCTCTCCACCTGCTCTGCTGCCTGGGTTCCGGAACGCTCCGCCCTGGGGCCCAGAACGAGCCAATCAGGATGAAGAAGAGCCGCAGCGTGCTGTCTGTGACTGGAGAAGAGGTGAGAATATAAACCACCAAGATTATTCTTGAGAAAATCAACTCACTTTGTCACTTGTTTCCATGAGAGTAGATGTCAGGCAGAGCAGACACTGGACTGGTCTGAACTGTGTTGTGTGTGTGTGTGTGTGTGTGTGTGTGTGTGTGTGTGTGTGTGTGTGAGTGTGTGTGTGTGTGTGTTGAATGCTTATCATGATACACAAACCTTGTGACTTTCACACATCCAAGGCTCCCTTTGTTCTTGTTGTCAAGGTCTGTGGACACACTCAGAAGTCAGAGAGGACAGTTTGTCCTCTCCAGCCACCACACAGTGTGAACCACTTAGTCAGTCATAGTCCAAAATGTAAATGAGCCCCAGCTAAACGAGTGCTCTATGTAAATGAGTTATTTTCATTACGGGCAACGTCTTGGCTGAAGGACATAATACAGTACCGTGCGTTATTCAAGCGCTCTTTTATTGATTTTGTTGAGGGGCGGGTGTTCATACATTTGTGTATGTTTGTGTGTACTGTATGTGTGTCTGGATGTAAGCATCTTTCCACATCTGGGTCTGGACAACATCAAACGCAGCATGGAAGCAACACGGCACTGTTGCCTAGCAACTGCTACCATTCCCCCAGTGTTTTGTTGCTACGGTACTGCAGTGCAGATCAGCCTCTAAGAGCTCAGTCTGTAGAGGCCTTATCCCAGACACGAACACACACACACACACACACACACACATACACACACACACACACACACACACACACACAGTAATAATTTAAAGTCTGTGTTTTTGTGCAGTTTCTCAACATGGCTTGGTAAATGTTTTTTTTTTACTGCACAATGGAAAAATGTCTTTCTTGCTCCATGTATCTGTTTCCCTCACCTGCCTGTCCACAGGGTAATGACACAGATATAACAGGTTCTGGGGAGAAGGCGGAGTCATCTCGATACAGCCGATCTTATACGTCTGGGGCCACATTGGGGGCTGAGCTACGCAGAGGGAGGAGCAGAAGACTCTCATCTAGTCTCCAGGTATTGAAAGGAAGCATGGGTGCATTAACCTGCATGGGGTCTTTGGGTATAAAGGAGCTATGGGCCCCCCACTAACCACCCGGCATCATGTGAACATAACATTAATGGACCGTTTGATTTGGCATGTTTTGGCTCGTCTTACGACAAATTATATACACAAGCTAGTCATTTTACAAACCACAATACTGCGTTTTTCTGGCTTCCATTTATTGCAATACAATATGAAGACTTGCTTGAATGCAGTGCAAATTTCCAAATCAATCTGTGCTTGAAATGCATTACCATCCAACAATCATTTTATGCAGACTTGTTCACTGTGATAGCTTAAAGCTGCAATAATCAATATTTTTACATGAAAACAATAGATTGTATGACTAGGTGTAATGAGAAAGGGGTCTCTTGTAGTGACAAGCCCCAGATAAATTATCTCCCAATTCTTCAGCTCATTGTTTTAGTTTTACGGACTGCAACTTTACTGTTTTGCTCTGTTTAAGCAGCAGCAGGCCGCTGTTTTAAAAGAAATACTGATAAACCCACTTTAAACTCGCTTACAAGTACCCAATGACAACCAGAGAAATTTAGCAACTAGCTGTTGATCGTAGTGGAGCAATTAGCACCTTAATAGTCATTTTTTTATTTTCATGAGTTGTTGATGAGCAAAACAGAGTTAAACAAGTAATTGTTGGACTTGTATTCACCAGGTCACAACACAACTCCACATAAATGTTCCTCTGCGTCTGCTGGATGTGTAAATGAGAAACTATTTGCTAAAAAGTTTGCCGCATCAACTTAAAATGTGCTATTATGTCAGTGAGGTGTTTACAGTTTGTTTCTGATACCCAAATTACCCAAAAATCTGAATAACTAAGGTAAGTGAATTTCTTACTGCAATTAAATGGATGGAAACCCTACACTGCCTGGGATGACGGGAAAAAGACATACCAATAAAATACTTACATTTCATTTATTAAAAAAAGTATTAACTGCTCTGAAAAGTATTGAATGATTTGTTTAAATTTTTCAATCAACTATTGTTGCAATTAATCAAATGACCTCAGACCAGCTGATGGTGAATCTGGGGATTTTGGGGCTCCTGTGTGTCTGGGACCATGAGGCAGCTACCAGTTTCCCTAGCCTTTAACAAAAGAGAGATTTGATGTAAAAATTGTGCTCTCCACCTGCAAAGCAACTGTAGTATCATCTTGAAACCCTTCCTTCTAACTCTGCAGGTACCCTGCTGGCTCCGCCCTCGAGACCGCACTCGTTCACCGGAGGTCCTGAGCAACGTGACACGTCCAACAACTCTCCCCCTCCGCATCCCGCCACGCATCTCCATCACACAAGCAGACACTGATGGGTCTATACACAATTTAAACACTTTCTTATCTTCACCTTGCAGGAAGCTTTTCTACATGTTTTCATTTCTGTCCTCTCTAATCATCTAACTTTCCCTCTTCCTTTTGATGCAGTTACGAAGCAGAAAATGGCGTGTCACCAGGTCACACCCCTCTGGGTTCGCAGAGTCCAAGCCTCACCCTGCACACCCCCTTTCCCCACGGCCAGAGAAGAGAGTCCTTCCTTTACCGTTCAGACTCGGACTACGACATGTCGCCCAAGACGGTCTCACGTAACTCCTCTCTCGCCAGCGAAGGGTGAGACTCAGGAAGGAAGACAAAATGAATGAGTGAGCGTGGGAGAGAGCATGTATGTGTGAATTTTTATAAGGAAAAGTTGTCTCTGCTCGCTCTCTAATTGTTAACTCCCTGTGTCCCAACCTCCCTCAGGCACACCGGAGAGGATTTCATTGTCACACCTTTTGCTCAAGTGAGTCTCACTTAATAGATGGATTGTGTAAAATGAATAATAATTCCTCCTGTTCCCCAAAATAGTTTTCTTTCAGCCATTTTACATCATTTTAAATGATCATGTCTAATTTAAAGCAGTGAGTGCATTCTTCCCTTACACTTAATCCCCTTTCTAAAACTTGTAAATGTATATTTCTCTAAGGTTATTCTGTATACATCCTCTGACACTGTGTGATTATTTAGGTATTGGCCAGTCTGCGATCAGTACGGAGCAACTTCACCATTCTTGCCAACCTCTCCACACCACCAGTCAAGTCAGTACCAACTCATTGTCCTGAAATTTACCACTTGTGCACATCATATATGTCAATTGTGTAACCAGTCAAAGAGTTAGTTCAGACTTTACAAATCAAACTAAAAGCACCACACCCAAAGCAATGCTTGCAATTGGCAGTTTCCTGCTGCTGCAGAGTGGCAGGCTTTGAACTAAAATGCGGATTATTTTCCCTTTACTTGTCATATTGGATGAAGCAAAACGAAATTACATTTCTCAATAGAGAGAGAGAGAGAGAGAGAGAAAGAGAGAGAGAGAGTGAGTGAGAGAGACTTTTATGTTTGATTGTTATCTTCTAACTCCTAATGTTCAATCCATCACATCTGTATTTATCCCTTAAGAGCAGATGTATGCACCCGCTTGTGAGCCAGATCGACAGATACACACACAGTAGAAAGAAAACAAAAGAAAAACAAAGTTAATCACAACACTAAAACAATCAAAGGGAATTAGTTTCATAAATAACTATGAATATCTTTAAAAAAAGAAAAAACCTAATATGGTGCACACAGTGAGGCGGCCATTGCTAACTTGTTGCTAGCTTGAAGTTAGTAGGTCTAACAAGCTGTTGTGTCCACAGAAGGTCTCCTCTGGACGGAGTGTGTGTCAGTCCCAGGGCGTTACTATCAGACCAGCAGTACCAGCAGCTCGCTCTGGACACACTGGAGGAGCTGGACTGGTGCTTGGACCAGCTGGAGACCATTCAGACACACCGCTCAGTCAGCGAAATGGCCTCCAACAAGGTATGCAAACGTTACTGAACCAACCACTCCAACCAACACTTCAGCCGGCTAATAAAAAAATCACTATCAGCATATGGTTTATGTTGAAAATAGAAATAAGTTATTTCTTATTGATTCTGCCCCTTTTTTTCTTTAAATAAGTTCAAAATATGTTGCTGTGTTTTTGTATTTATTCCTAGTTATTATTTATAATGATTTACTGTCTCCTTATGTTTATTTCTAATGTAATTTACAATAGTACAATTTAAAGTTCAACTGTAAAATATCCTGACACATAATCTTTGTCACAACATTGAAGGTGTCATTGCCAAAAGTGTCTGTTTTGTAATGATTGGTTGATCTTCAGTTGTCACATATTTTATGATTAAATACTGTAAATAAAAACTAATGCATGTTGAACGTGGGAAATGTAACACCTTTGCCTTCACTGCAACCTAGACACTTGCTACTTAATTACAACCCCCAAATCAAATAAAAAATAATGTACGTAATGTACGTCTCGGTCATCTTCAAAACCTAGAGAACCAGCACATTATTGACTCATATTTCTGTTTGCTGTCATTCTGCCACAGTTCAAGAGGATGCTGAATAGAGAGCTGTCCCACCTGTCAGAGATGAGTCGCTCTGGTAACCAGGTGTCTGAATACATCTCCAGCACCTTCATGGGTGAGTGAGAATGTAAAGGGACTTTATTCATGTAGCGCTTTTCTAGTCTTATTGACTGCTCAAAGCACTTTCACATAGCACAGGAACCATTCACTGTACACACACATGGATACACTGCCGTACAAGATGCCACTTGCTCATCAGACAAACATTCACACACATTCACACACAGCGATGGCGCAGCATCGGGATTGCAGAGCCGATCGAACCTCCAACCTTACGATTGGTTGGCGACCGCTCCGCCACCTGAGCCACAGCCGTGAGACCAGAATCTGTCCACATCACATTTATGACCTTTGTCAAAAAACTACAATAAATCTATGTGTGTGTTTTTTTGTGTTTGTCCATCAATCTGCAGACAAGCAGAACGAGGTGGAACCCCCGTCCCCTACTCTGAAAGACAAATCTATGAGTCACATCAGCGGAGTGAGGAAGCTGTCTCACAGCTCCAGCCTCTCCAGTTCTTCAATGCCTCGCTTCGGTGTCAACACGGACCACGAGGATGAGCTTGCCAAGGTCTCGTTGTTTGTGAATTTTTTGACTCAATTCAAAACAAGCTGCACAAATCAATCTCTATTCAGAAAAAAAATCATCATGTAGGACTTGGGATCTCTGTTGATTTTTTTCCTTTTGTTTTAGTCTTGGCTTATCTGACCCTTCTAGAAGAACGGAGGAAGAGTGTGTGCACTTTCCATCCTTTAGTGATATACCACTGAGGCTATTTCCGGATTAAGACTGAAGTGGGAGGTTTCCTGGGGGACATTCATTTGATAAAAAAACATTCTGAAATATAACAGTATACTAGATCATTCAATTTTTTTTTTAAGACTTCAAGTCTGTTTCTACCAAACACCAAGCCACTTCCAGGCTGATGTGCTCATAGTATTGAATCGTCACTCCGTGTCTGCATCGCATAAAGATGGAATCTCCTTTTATTCCTTTTTTTTTTCTTTTTGTGCCGGGCGCCTCATGGTTTAATTCCATCCAATGTTTGGAAAAGCCTGCAGGAGGATGGAAACTGTCCCTGGTTTTGCATCTCCATTTAGCAGAACATAAATCAGATGTAACTATGCTACATACAAATAACAAGACTAAGAGTTTGCAGCCACACTACCAGTTCTGCAAAGCTGTCGGCTTTATGCTACATAACATCCACAGGAAAATAAAATTAGCTAATTATAGGGATAAATGAAGGGTTGAGGAATCACGCAAGAAAAAAAAAATGAATATGAATATAACAAAATCAGTGGTGGTCCTGTTTCTTTTCTAAGAGACATGTCAGCTTTCACAAGTGTTGCCATTCAAATGTAGTCATTAATTTCAGTCTGGTCACTTTGCGGGAACTGCATAAAAGTGTCCCACATCTCTGTGAGACACATGGATCATTGAGGAAAAACGTGAATGTCCGTACCAAATTCCATGACATTTCCATCCATACAGCCACTCCTTTAGCAGGGCTTACAATGTTTTGTGGCCTGTCATCATTAATAGGAGCTGGACCAGTCAATCAGTCAGTCAGTCAGTCAGTCAGTCAGTCAAAGAGGTTGTAGATATTCCCAGTACAACTCTGAACACATAAACTGAAGCACCAGGGTTATTCTGAGTTACATGAGAGAGGGATGGATTATATGACCTACATTTTTTTATAATCATGAAGTTGAAGTTTATCAGTAATTTGGTGCTGTAACTCACAATTATTGAATTCTCTGATTCTTTTCTGATTAATTCATTTACTGTTTGGTTAATAAAATGTCAAAAAATATTGAAAAATGCCTGTACCAATCTACTTAATCTCAAGGTGAGATAATCCACCTGATTACTTTGTCCTAAAAACAGTCCGAATCCTAAAGGCAGTCAGTTTACTATCACAGAAGACTAAGAAGCCCAGTAAACATCCATGATTGCAGAAGCTGGATCCAGTGATTTAATTTTAATAATTCTTTTCTGTCTATTAGATATCTCTTAAGTAATTGCTGATTGACTGATTCCATTTCTGGATAGATTGATGTGTGATTGGTTGTTGTGGCTTTTTTTTCTCAGGTTAGTCATATGGAATTTGGACAGTTTATGAAATTGAGAGTGAGTGATCCATAATGTTGGAAACTTGAAAACTTTGGTGTATTTTCCCTACGTTAAATTCTGCTGCACATTTAAATGGTCTCTTGAAACCTTCTGAGCACCCTGATCATCTCTGCTTGTGTGTGTGTGTGTGTGTGTAACCAGGAGTTGGAGGATTTGGACAAGTGGTGTTTTAACATATTCAGAGTAGCAGAATTCTCCAACAACAGACCTCTCAGCTGCATCATGTACACCATCTTCCAGGTAAACAAAATGAGTGTGAACGTGTGTTTTTCTGTTGGAACATTCTCACCTGAAGTGTCTGTTGGGTTTGCTGACGTACACGATGTGTGTGTGAATTTGTGGTTCCTGTCCTCCCTCCTCAGGAGCGAGAGCTGTTGAAGACATTTCGTATCCCAGTCGACACCTTTGTCACTTATGTAATGACCCTAGAGGACCATTACCATGGAAACGTAGCGTACCACAACAGCCTCCATGCGGCAGACGTCACCCAATCCACACATGTCCTCCTGTCCACACCTGCTCTTGATGTATGTTATTATATAAAACTTTCCATTTCAGCTTTAGAGCAGTATTGGCTTGTGTTCAAAGAGTGAAAATTAACTGAACGACATTACACAATAACTTGTATGAAAAACAGACATTTTAGTCCATCCAAGTGTTAGGCCAGCCTAGTTGCAGTTCTACCTCCTTCATAAGCCTTTTTTTTAGGGCTCTTCATTTTTACATACTGTATGTCTCCAAAAGAAATGAGATTGGTCGTTTGATCCCATTTTTCACCTGGATTTCATGTCAACATGGACCCAAAAGTTGTTTTTAAAGTGAAAAGTAAAGCGGTCCACCAAACTTTTAGTCTTCTTGTAACAAAACAAAGACAAACAAAAGACATAGAGAACAAACCGCTCGTAATAATAAAAAGTGTAAAGATACATGAGCTGCTAATTCTTCATCAGAGTCCATGTAAGAAAGTAAAAACATGATTCAACAACAGAGTGCTTGTATTGCAAATTATATTTATCCATGACATACTTTATTATAAAATCATGTTTTAACCATATTCCTAATATTCTAAAAAAAACAAACAGACAAATTCACTTTTTTTTTTATAATCAATGGAAAAATATAAAGAAAATTCTGCCCTTGTTGTTTCTTTCAGGCTGTCTTCACTGACCTGGAGATCCTCGCTGCTCTGTTCGCTGCAGCTATCCATGATGTAGACCACCCCGGAGTTTCCAATCAGTTCCTCATCAACACCAGTAAGCAAACAAACACACACACACGCACGCACGCACACACGCACACCCACCCACCCACCCACACACACGGTAAAATATGTCTTCCCCTCTGCTCAGACTCGGAGCTGGCCCTTATGTATAACGATGAGTCCGTTTTGGAGAACCACCACCTTGCTGTAGGCTTCAAGCTTCTGCACCAGGAAAACAGTGACATCTTCCAGAACCTCACCAAGCGACAGCGCCAGAGCCTTCGCAAGCTCGTTATTGATATGGTCAGGACATTTGTTACCGCACCTTACACCGTACCAGTTAAATTATAAACAACTTAATAATTTCTCCTTAAGCCAAGCTTACTTAGTTTTAGTTACTTTCCTCTTTAATCTAATTATTTATCATAGTTTTAGTTTTGTCTTTTTTATTTGTTATTGTTGATTATAGACAGCTCTCCCTGTGTATGTGCCTGTTATTTGCAATTCTGTTTTTTTAAGACAATACAAGTTCTTTTTATTTAGTTCTGATCCTTTGAAATATTTTGTCATCTTTTTTATGCTGTCTGTCTATAACTCGTTGTTTCTGCCTAAATTGACCAGTGCACAGATTCTTTTTTTTCCAATCAATCTAATCTGTTTAGCAGCTTTTTCATTTTAACAGCCAAACCTCCAAGCTTCTGGCTTCCTTAGGATTCTCAGTCAGTTTAAGAACTGGATTTTCTTCCAAAAGGGCAATGTAGAAATAATTTGTTTGCAATATCCAGTCTTTTAAAAAATAGATCTTTGACAGGCAGTACCTGTTTTAAAACTAAAAGCGAACTGTCCTCAGCTCTGATTGCAATCTCATATCACTCTTCTCTTTTTTTTTCTTGTTTTTTTTAGTACAGAGAATCTTTGTGCTTCTTTTCTAGTTTTGTCTTCCTGTCTCTGACTGCAGGTGTTGGCCACAGACATGTCTAAACACATGACCCTATTGGCCGATCTGAAGACCATGGTGGAGACCAAGAAGGTGACTAGCTCTGGTGTGCTGCTTCTGGACCACTACACAGAACGGACCCAGGTAATTTGTCTGCTCACGCAGACCATGTTCCCTAATGCAACAATGGTGTATGAAAATGTATGAAATCGGTAGGTCTACTGTACTGTGTGAATTTAGTGGGATACAAAACGTCTTCAACAGCTCTCAGTCCTGAGGAGGGAGGACAGGAGCCACAACTTCACACACACACACACACACACACACTTACATTGGCAAACCCAACACACACTTCAGGTGAAAGCGATCCTACAGAAAAACACACGTTCACACTTCTTTTGTTTACCTGGAAGATGGTGTACGGGATTCAGCTGATAGGTCTGTTGTAGAGTTCTGCTACTCTTACAAAGCTAAGCTAACTTAGCTTGTAACATTTATCCCTTTTTCTGGTTTTCCCTGCATGTTGCGTTTAACTTGACAGTGAGACTAAACTTGCCTGGATGAGTGTATGTCTTTCCTCCTTCCAGAGGGGTAGTGCTGTGTTAAACTGACTCACCCAGACACTGCGTGGCTGTGTGTCTGAAGATGGCTGCTTGCTTTGGTGACCACGTCGTTGCTCAGGGTCTGCTGCCCCGCGTGCTCTGTCAACGTCTTCAGGAGGCCAGCCCCGCTCGTTCTTGTTGGTGTTGTTGTAGTTCAGGTTTTAAAAGGTGTATTTACAAAAGTTGTGTTGTTGGAAAACACGGATAGTCTTTCAGCATCTTTGTCAATAGTGTTCTCTGTGTGGAAAAACGTGTGGGTTTCAGCTGTCAGCGTGCCACTTTGGAATAATCAGCATCACACCACCACGCCCCTTCCTATCAGTACTTGCCACAGCTAACCACTCAAAAGACTTCATGTAACAATAAACTATACGATGTGTGTTTATGTGTTTAGGTGCTGAGGAACATGGTGCACTGTGCAGACCTGAGCAACCCCACCAAGGCGTTGCCATTATACAGACAGTGGACGGAGAGGATCATGGAGGAGTTCTTCCGACAGGGTGACAAGGAGCGAGAGAGAGGGATGGAGATCAGCGCCATGTGCGACAAACACACCGCCATCGTAGAGAAGAGCCAGGTAAAGCTCTATCTCTCTCTCCCATCCAATCTAACCCTTGCGTGGTTTGCGGATTCACCACTAACAAACCTTATTTATATGAAATTACAGCCTACTTATCTATTTAAGTTAAAGTGTCTATATGTAACTTTAAGTTTGTGTTGATTACAGCAGCCACTTTGGACAAAAGTGGGAGTCGGCATTACAGGGAGGTCTATATAGTCACTATATAGTTCTGCTCAGACAGAAATCATTCATTCACAATAAGATAATAAGTTACATTTCAAGTGTTGCATATGTTAACGAAGCCTACTACAGATGAACAGGGTATCACTGTCAAATTGTCACGATCTTTTCACTGTTATTCTCGTTTGCTGTTACAGTTCATTTATGACCATTGTGTCATGTTTCTGAGCTTCAGAAAAGGCCAATGTTGGCGTCATTCACAAACAAAATTACGTAATGTACAGTTGCTACTCAGTGATCCTTTACTGTATATCCTCTCCAACAGTTACCAAGAGATACTAAGAAGTATTTGCTAAAGATGACGCAAACTGCAACTTTAAAAAATGATATTCATATGATAATCAGCACCCTTAGCAGCTAATAAAAACATGTTATAATATCACTAAAATTGTTTCTTGTCACTCACAAATTAATCTTGAGATTGTAGAAACTAATTATATATGTTTCTTTCCAAATGGTTTTGTTAATCTTTACATAACTCATCTTTGTGAACACACTAGTAACACTCATTATGTCTCATTGAAACTACTGATCCGCTACCCAGAAGTGCCGTTCTCCGTCTAACGAGCTGTTGAACCACTGAAACAATTTTGGAGAAGTGATTTTAAGTTACAAAAAAGTCTCTAGTGTTGCTTTAACAAAGCAACTTGTAAGTTAACAAGACAGAGTTGACATCAATGCTTACAGCTCTGTAAAGCTTAATGCTAACATTGCTCAACTGACAATGTTTAGCAGGTGTAATGTTTACGAAGTTCACCATCATAGCTTAGCATGTTAGTATTCTTTTACAACTAAAAGTACATAAACCAAAAGATTGGACACATCTTTTTGACCTGATGATGGTGCTAGAATATAGCTCAAAGGATCGCCAAAATAATTTAACATCAGTCCGAGAAGGATAAGAATATCTGTAATAAATTTTAGGACAATCAATGAGATAGTTTAGTCTGTACCAAAAAGGTGACAAAAAAGCAACATTGCCTCGCACATAATAGAGGCTAAAAAGCCATGTTTCATTTGATTTAGTTTTGCATTGTGGCAGGAAGAGACAGACTTGGGTTAGTTGTGCAGTTATTCCTTTGTCCCCCAACATGAAAAAAGCTTTTCTTTTAATAAATCTGGCAGTGTTATGAGGCCTGGAATAACTTAAGATCCACTCTGGCTATGATTAAATCTTTTGTTATTGTATTTTGGATGACAAATGCATTTCTATGTCAACGTCCAGCTGGCTGCAGCTTCAGTCATATGCTTCTTTTGACATCCATAAGGTTTGTTCATTCTGTGTCAAATTTCTGGTCACTAATTCTGGACTGAGTAGTTCATTATTTTTTTTTAAAGATATTCTGCCAGTTAGATTTCTTACTTTATAAGAGTTTATTCAGAAAAGATTCTTATTTGTTTTCTTGCTGAGATGAAAAGCTTGACACCATTCCCATGTCTGACAGTGACATCCATCTTTTAATATAACTCGACAAGAAAGCAAATATACATATTTACCAAAATGTCTAGTTATTGTTTTAACATCACTTTCTATCATGGTCTCAAGTGTGATTCTTTTTCTTTTCCAGGTGGGTTTTATTGACTACATCGTCCACCCGCTGTGGGAGACGTGGGCTGACCTGGTGCACCCGGACGCCCAGGAGCTGCTGGACACGCTGGAGGAGAACAGGGAGTGGTATGTGAGCACCATGCCCCAGTCTCCCTCGCCTCCCCCGGACAGACACCTACAGCACGACCGCTTCCAGTTCGAACTCACCCTGGAGGACCTGGAACACAACAACCACAACCACGTTCACCTGGGGAGCAATGGCGGGACAGACATCTGCAATGACATCGGCGTCTCAGACCGAACACACGGCGGTGGAGAAACAGAGAAAGAAGACGAGCAGAATCACAACAGCAAGCACAACGGAGTCCAGGGTGAAGATGAGGAGGAGAATGGAGAAAGAGAGGGAGAAGGAGAAGAGGAGGAGGCGAAGGATAACGGAGAGGAAGAGGGGGAGGAGACTGTAGAAGGAGAGGAGGAAGAAGAAGAGGAGGCGAAGGAGAATGGAGAGGAAGAGGGGGAGGATACTGGAGAAAGAGAGGGAAAAGAGGGGGAGGCGAACAAGAATGGAGGGGAAGAGGGAGCGGAGACTGGAGAAGGAGAGGAGGAAGAAGAAGAGGCGGCAAAGGAGAATGGAGAGGAAGAGGGAGAGGAGACTGGAGAAAAAGAGGGAGGAGAAGTGGAGGAGGCAAAGGAGAATACAGAGGAAGAGGAGGAGCATGGAGAGGACCAAGTGGAAGAAGATGGAGAGCAGACAGATGAAGGGAATGATGTGGTGGAGGAGGAGGAGACTAAAGAAGAGGAGAAAGAGAATGAGCATCATCAGGAAGGAGAAGAGGAGGAAGAGGAAGGTGAGGATGGTGCAGAAAATGAAGACATAGAAGGGGAGTTAGGGGAAGAAAATGAAGAGAGGGAAAAAGAAAGTGAGGGGGAAGAGGAAATGGAAAATGAGGAGGGTGAAGTGGAGGAAAAAGAGGAGGGAGAGATGGAGGAGAAAGTAGAAGAGAAGATAGCAGAGCTGGAGGAAAATGTAGAGAAAGAGGAGGGGGAGACAGAGGAAATGGAGGACAAAGTTGAGGTCGGAGAAACAGCAGATGTCGAAGAGGAAGAGGAGAAAGGAGAGTTGGAAGAAGCAGAAGAGGAGGAGGTGCCAGTTGAGGATGAAGCTGGAAAGGAGGAAGAAGATGAAGATGAAAGTTAGTTGGGTGTAAAAACATAAATTGACAGGCTCAGCGAAGAAAGGTTAACGAGAGATAAAAAAAAAAGAAAAGAAAGTGTGGCCGGAAAAGGCATCGACACATGTCAGGGAGACTGTCGAGGAGGAGGAAGAGCTGAAGATGCACTTCTTTCCAGATAACGGTCTCTGGCCCCTTTATCGAGTGACGCTCTCAGCTGAAAGCTCAACTACAGACGTCTTAAACCAACTTCCCAGCTCGCAGGCGGACAGCAAAGCACGGGACACAAATACAAAACCTCCGCCGGAGCAAAAGCCTTCCTGAAGGGCCAGATCGTTGCGGCGTCTTGATGAACTGGTAGTGCCAGAAAGACTTCACGTCTTCATCAGCCGGTATCTGTACATTCATCACTGCCATAGGGAATGAAATGGGGGACATGAAGAGGGGGGGGGGGGGAGGGGAATCTGTTTTCCCTACCTTTTGAGCTCCTAAACTTAAAATGAAAATGCGCACATGCAAATAAGCGCGTGCCTGTTCTCCCGATCTCATGGACTACTACCCATCATCTCTCTGTCACTGTCTTGTTTATGAGGAAGATAACCACACATACACACACACACACACACACACACACACACTCACAAACAGACCAAAAAACTGTTAAAAGAATGTCAACTTCCTCTTCTTTTGTCAGAAAAAAAAAAGTCTGGAAAGTGTCCGTCGTCTTATATTTACTACATCTTTCCACTTGTGATCAGGATGCTGAGAACAGATTTGGGCTCTGGTCTAGGAACAGTTCAACCTCCTCACATACTAACCTTAAAGCAACGATGCTGGATTTCAGAATAATATCTGGACTGTTTTGTCAAAGTAGAAACTTTCGCTGTCCAGCTCAAAAGGCTGAGCTGTTGTACATGTCGATGTCAGTTCATGTTAAAAAAAAACAAACAAACACCCAGTATTCATCCCTTCACGACAGTTTCACCACTCCCAGACTGTGAGTTTGATTCCCGGGTGAATCGTGCCAAACTGACCCAGGACCAGCACTGAGCAATTAAAGCCTTCCTTCAAACAAGGTGGCTACTTGTCTGTGAAGCAATGAACCGTGGGACCAGGGTAACGGGTGTGATGGTCTTCCACAAATCCCTTTTTTTCTTTGTTTTGTTTTTTGTAAAAATGGTATTTGGCACTTTATCTAACACCCCTGTTACATATATGTACATAAAAAAAAACATGTATTTTAATCTGCTGATGTCATAATAAATGATCAATAAAGTTGATTGACTGTTGTCTTTTAGGTGCAGGTGTCTGACATCTCTCTCCCCTGAAAAACACTGGAAACGCGTTTATCCACCGAGATAAGTACATTTGATAGCGCTTTATTTAATGGGCCTCTAATTTCAGAATCTTTTCGCGGTTTTTTTTTTAAGTAGAGCGGAAATAATTGGTTGACTAATCAAACAGAAGATTGACAGCAAGTCTTTAGCTTCTTTTTTCTTTTATCATTTTAAATTAAACTTCTTTATATTAATTATTTAACAACAAAAAAATTTAAAGACTGCTCTGGAAAACTGTGGCCTGAATTTTTATGTTATTTATATATTATTTTCGTTTTATAGACTTTACTATGGATGGACTTATGGTATTACATTTTTTTTTTAAATAAGTTTCATGATGTGCTACTGAAAATAAATTTGTAATTTCGTACTCAAATAGTGCTTAACCTTTTGTCGTAGAAGCATGACTAAATGTTATCTACTTTTTAAATAGGAGTCTGTGGGCTGACTAGGAAACTAGCTGAAGCCTGTTTTACTCCCTTATTCACTTAGTCAGCTGATCAGTGGAGGTGAGTTCTTTGTTACCAAATGGGTTTTCTGATTAGTTGAACAACACAAATTGAATTGGCAACAATTCATGTGGAAATCTGCTGTTTTTTGATGGTAAAACCGAGGGATTAAACAACCTATATTTAAATAAGTCAACATGGGCTTTAGGATATACAGTATTGTTTTTTTGGGGCATTTTTATTTCAGGCTTTTATTTTCAGAAGGAGGAAGACATGGAAGGGGGGAGGGAGGGGGATGACACGCCGCAAAGAGCCGCAGGTCGGAGAGTGTGCGCCCGTCCTACCAACTGAGCTAACCCGGCACACGTTGGGGTGTTTTGATGACCATTTCTACTATTTTATGGATAACAAGGTTAATCAATTAATTGCGAAAATCAAGTGATAAAACCGTGAAGCCATGTTTGTCTTGATCGTAAAAGTATTTTGTCAGCAAATGGCTCTGAATGCCAGCATCTAAAGCATGTATAGAAAATAAATAAGATGCAGATCTCAAGATTGTGTAATCTGAAGGGTTTCTCAGTCAGAGACTGAAACAGAGTTCCTTCAGATTGAACTTGATATAATGAATTATAATACGAGTTCTGGGTAATTATATTACTATAAAAAAAACTTTTTGTTTGGATTGGGACGATTTGTTGAGACAAAGAATTTGAGCTTTGTTGTGTAGGCCTACTGTTTACATTGTATTTATTGATACCACATGGTAGAGCAACACAATGTTGGACCGACAGACAACAGGAGGACAAGCATTCAAAGAAACCTTCCTGTTGGCTTTAAGTCGTCCAAACAGCAGCTGGTGAGAACTTTTGTAAATCTGACAGTAATAGATGATTAAGCAGTATTACAGTATAAACTTCACAGTACAACAGGTAACACTGATCTTATTACATTTACAGCGACGTAGAAAGAGTAAACATCACGCTCCAATCTTCGATGGATAAAACAGCTTAACACACTGAAATGACAGAAAACAGATTAAGAAAGGATCTTCACCACTTTAACAAAACAAAAAATCCTATTAAGAAAACACAAGCAAATGAATGGCAATATGCTTATAACGTTTTAATTCTGGTTGCATTACATTCAGTTGGTCAAATAACCTGTATGAGAGGAAGTGAGGGCTTTTATTGTGAAAAGAAAATGCTATTCAACAAGATCCTTTGCGTTCTACTTCCGGGATTACTCCTGTGCTGCAAGAAATTCCGCCAAAATCATTGCATTTCTGCAGTGGATTAAGGAGACTATCTGTCCAATCGGAGTTTTCGTTTGCATGACTATTTTGCAGCGGCTCTGTGCGGAGCTTGATGACGATTCTGATTGGTTTAAAGAAATGCCACTAAACCAGAGCATGTTTTACTCTATGCTTTATGCCAGCAACAAACCCATATTGTATTAATTTATTTTTTACAATAACAGCCCCCACTTCCTCCCAATGCATAACAAGTAAACTCACAGGACATTTTTTGGCCAACTGAATATAATACAACCAGTTTTTTAACGTTACTGAGAAGTAAAAATTCATCCATTTCTACTATCTTGAGGAAATTTACTTTGGCATTTAAGTGCTGAAATGGCAGCTTTTCTGTTTGATTCATTTCTGTATTTGTCGCCTATATATTTGCTGAATTGGTTTTTTTCCTTCTAAATGCTGCCTATGTTTTGTCATAGTGAAGATCAATCCTCCACTTGCTTGTGTTTTAAGTTACAGTTCTTAAAACGTGCATAAAATGTGACATCAAAACTATCATTGTGTTTTTAATGAACGTTGCAGTCAAGTACAGAAAATGACCTGACAAATGACAAACCTTTGCAGGTTTCTAACACTTTCGTTCTTTAAGACAACCTCCTTCTTTAAATAAATACATTGTAAAATCCACCTTCTACCTTTAGAAACATTTGGTGTTTTGAATATCACAAATACACAAAATCCAATAGATACCAGTTTTCATGTAAGCAGGTACGTGTCAGCATATATGGGTACTGTGATGAACTGTGTTTAACAACAGGCAGGAGGCCGCTGCCACAGAAACAGCAGAAATAAACACTTTCATGAGTAAAATAGAGTTTATTCACCTTTGTTAGAGTAATAAAAATCTTTCGGAGATTGTTTCATCATTATTGTATCATAGTTGCTGTGATGTATAAAACAGGAACAGGAAACTCAAAATCTTGCTTCTTAAAATACATAATTTTTAATATGAATGTTTTCTTGTTTACCTCATGAGGCGTTGTCACAAGTTCCCCACCTTTTTGTTGAGTTTCTCTTTCTCCTTGGGTTCATTTTACTCTCTCTTTACCTTTGGTCCAGAGTTTGTTTTGTTTTTTAATTCCAAGTTTCTGAAGTTTTTTTTTAGCAGCACATCAAAGTGGTCCAGTCAGGAAAGTTGTCAATCTCTCCGGTCTCGTTCAGCTTTTGGTCTCCATGTGTCAGTGTCAACTTGTAGCGCAGACGCACCTTTCGCTAAAGAAAAGAAGGACATATGTCAGATGTACCAAAGAGGAAAAAGCAAATGAATGAATAATGGAAATTCAGCTGAATACTTCACTGCTCTGGGTTAACCAATTTATCAATAACTCTGGTTTTGTCCCTGGAATTATCTCAACTGTCTTTTTATTTTATGCAAAGGTTGAGATCCAACTTGAGAGGTAACTTTATTTTGGACTTTATTTAATTAAGCTGTTTATCTGCATCATTCATGTCATTAATAGGACATTTCTTATCCATCTAACATTTCCTTTACATATCAATTTTTGAATCAATGTGTCAAAACCAGGAAAAAAAAAACTTAAACTTAAAATTTAATAAAACAAATATCCAAGTTACAGTGTCATTTAATCCGGTTTTACATCAGGATAAGACTGTTTGAACAGGCGCCTCTATACTAAGCAGTAGTGGAAAGTAATCAAGTACATTTACTTTAGCACAGTACTTAAGTACAATTTTGAGGTACTTTACTTTCCGCTCCATTTCAGAGGAAATATTTTTTCTTCCAATTTAATAACATTACAGTACTTTGCAGATTAAGATTTAAGTTTTAGAAAACCCATTATTATTTCTAATTACCAGTTAAGAGAAGACCTTTGATTCTCAAAGGTTAATTCACAAGCTACCCAGCAGTATACAAAGTAATAAAATTAGCCCGTCCTGTATCAGCTCCAACATTAAAGTGATGAATGAATAAAGCAACAATACCACACAGTACCTCACTAGTACTCTCAATGTCAATTTTTGACAGGACAGCTAGGTGAGAAAGGTGGGGGGGGGGGGGGGGAAGACATGTAGGAAATCGTCACAGGTCGGATTCGAACCCTGGACCTCTGCGTTGAGGCATTCACCTCTCAGTACATGTGCTCCTCAAACTCACCTTGTGAGGATTAACCAACAGGAGGACCTGGGAGACGGCGGGCGGAGGCAGGAGAGGGGTGTAAGGAGGTAGGTGTGTCACTGAGGCAGGCTGAAGTTTCACCAACATGGTCTGCAGGAGAGATTAAAAAAACGGAATATTAACTCATTAATGGAAAGTAGGTTGACACAGGTTGAATTGCTGAATGATGAATAAACTGTCAAAAATATGTTTCATTGTAAATATTTTGTAAAATATTTACAGAGGGAGTCAAAGCCAAATCTGAAGTGGCTCCAGGAGGGGGCGTCACTAACACAATGAACTCATGCACTTTAACTCTGTGTAAAGGAACGTTGACTCATCTGAGCAGCTGCTGGAAACACTGATGTCTTCATGATAAGCTTAAACACAGAGACACTTCCGGAGCCAAATATTATGCTCGCATGTAAAAACTGATCCTTTGATTCTGATCCATGATAAATTGCTTGTTTTGTCTGACCAACAGTTCAAAACCCAAAAGGTACTGAGTTCATAATGATATAAAACAGAAAAGCAGCACATTATCACATTTAAGAAGCAGGAACTAGAAGATTTTCAACTTAAACATTAAATCTGTGGCCCCAATTTAGTGTTTTTATGTACTATTTTACGTTTTTGTACATTTCTATTTTGGATTTATCATTCTTTACTTCTGCAATAATTTGTCCATTATGCAAATTCCTTGTATATGGAAAGCTATATGGCAATAAACCTGTTTCTGATAAATCACCAACATTTCAAACACGTTAATCACACATCACAGAGTGCAGTATGAGTGCAGAGTTTCCATCCATGTCTCTTATTTTGACAAGGTTTTAAATCTGGAACATCAGTTTACATGTGTACACTTGCGTGTGTTTAAATACATTCAAAATCTCCCCCACTGCCTGGTTTAAATAATACTGATTAACACCTAAAACATTTTTAAAATTTTTGCTATGAGATGGGGAGTTTTTTTACCTTTGGAACAGCAGCTTGAAACAGGAAATCTTTCACATCGAGGGCAGATGTGTTAACTGTGGAGATGACGACCACAGCGACACCTGGATAACCAGGTGGGGAGTCTTTGGCAAAATGGAGGGATACTCGGATGCCACCCTGATCGTACAAAGTGATCGGCTCAAGATGACCTACCAAGAACAACCGACATTTAGACAGGATAGTGGGAAAAGAACACATTAACAGTGGAATGACTGTAGCACAACAGTACTGGGATAACCCAGCTGTTTCTCCGTACAAACATACTGGGTTTGATGGTCTCCATTGGAACAAAGATGTTTTTCAGGAGTTGTGGGGTAAACAAGCTCTCCTCTAATTTCACTGGAGATCCTGACACTTCAGTGAGTTGTTCCTGCGACTGGGACGTTGATCCCGACTCTGTGAACTGATGATGGTAAGGAAGCGACCTGATGGAAGAAATGGTCATCAAACAGTCATCTATAATTTATAATAAGGACAGTAAATTAAGTCAACGAACATCTCCACACAGTGATTATCTACATTCCTTTACAAATAATTTTGTATATCTTGCAAAAATGTCTTTTGCATGTTCCCAGAATGCCACAACACATCCCGGAATAGAGCCTCACTAACTTTTTTTTTTTTTAAAGATAATTTTTTGGGGCATTTTAGGCCTTTATTTGATAGGACAGTTGAGGATATGAAAGGGGAGAGAGAGGGGGAGTGACATGCAGGAAAGGGCCGCAGGCTGGATTCGAACCCGGGCCGGCTGTGTCGAGAAGTAAACCTCTATACAGGGGCACCCGCTTTACCAACTGAGCTATCTAGGTGCCCAGACCCTCACTAACTTGATAAAAAATAAGTTCGTAAATATATTCTTTTAACACACAACACAAACAAAAGTAACTTGATAGGGATACATCTGAGGAATCTACAATAAACGTTAATATCTAAAATAACGGTCAATATAGCTACATTTAGTATAATTTAAAATTAATATAAACACAAAACTAATTGAAGAGGGAATTGCGGGTATTATTTATGAATAAAAGGTCGCTTCTTACAGTTCACGGCTCTGCAAAAAGAGATTTTTATATCTGATAACACACATCAGCAGGCCAATAATATTGGTGTGAGTTCTCCTGTCACATTTACTTATGTCAAGGATTTATGCTATGTTACATACATACACACACACACACACACATACTGTACATAGCGATATAAAAACCCTTCTTAAACCAGTGTTTTTGTTATTTCTAAATATATACTGTACACACACCACATCCAAAGCTACAGTGGTTTCTTTCTTTTCTCCGTCCTTACCAGATGTTAGTCCCATTTGATGTAGTCCTGCTCCCTCCACATCCCCGGGCTTTCAACACAACACCTCTCCCTCCATTCTGCTCAGCATTCTTCTTCATCTGAGCCTCTCCATTAAGCTAACAGAAAGGATAAACTGTGTTACAATATTTATAACAAATTTAAATAAAGTTACTTTACATCCAAGCCTCACCTGCAGCAGTTCTTCATAATAGGACCTTGAAGTCTCTTGAGTCCGTTTTGAGACCAGATGATCTAACTCTGTATTTAGAGGAAACAACATTGTCACATAATGACTCATCACTCTCACAAAGAACAAACTAGAAATGAAACAAATGCAGGGCCTACCTAATTCATTTAAGTCCTGGTCAGCCACTGAGTGGAAGGTACTTTCCAGAAGAGAGGAAAACATGGGTGAAAAGGATTCAAGGGCTGGTGGAGAATCAGCATTTTTTCGGTGCGTCTGTGGAGAGTCCAGTGCCGACAGGTCGATGAGGTGGTAGCTTTTAATCTCTCTGGGACTCTCTGGAACTGGAGAAACGAGACAAAACAGGTTCAAATACAAGGAGAACAGAGTAGAGCCAACCACAAAGTCAAGGCGTTTCTACAGGGACTACTTTAAGATAAAAAAGGTGTAAAAAGAAAAAAGAGGCTTACCATTACTTTTATTATCTTTGCTTTGACTTCTTTCCCTTTCTCCGTTACACTCTCTCTTCCCCACTCGGTCTTTGTAGGAGTTTACCACAAGCGTTAGCTCGTCGTTAGCCGCCAGGATCTGTGTCAGAGCCACGTCGTCGTCCATCGTGTCGCTGGCCAGGCGGAACAAGCTGGGCCTCAGCCTATCACAGCGCTCATACAGGGCCTGCAGCAGGGAAGAGGGAAATATCAAATGTTGAGTTATTCTATATTTTTTTAAATAAACATGTAGGTTACATATGACTGCATTTACTATGTTTAAAAGTGAAGAAGGTCCTCACTGCACTTTTTGACCTGAAAGTCAACAAATTAGTGTTTGCTAATTAAATTTTCACAGAAAGGTTAGACAGTGAATGAAACACATTAGCCAGTAGACAACAATCCCAGGACTTCGACTGGCCTGGCCTTGGACACGGTTTTGTTTGTTGTGGTCAGCCCTGAACTAGTCTCACATTGCCAGACCTATCTCCACAGCGCTGCAAAGGAAGGTCTGGCTAGTCCACACAACATTCTGGGATAAGAGAAAAACATGCACTGGTTTATTGGCATTTTTTTTAAACCAATCACAATCGTCTACGCCATATGTAGCAACGGTGTCCCTGCAAAACAGCCTTGGGAAGGAACTTGTTTTGGGGGAACATTTGCACATAAGGAGGCAACCTCCAGTGGCACCGGAACAACCCTGTGTATGAAACACTGTTGATATAGTCTAGCCCAGAAAAGCTCCTTGATTGTTTTTATAATGAGAAACATACCTTTAAGTCATCACTGGGCTGTAACGCGTTTCCAGTGATGGTGTGCTGGTGCAGCAGTTCTCTGAGCTGTTTGATGCTGCGTTGTACTTCCTCCAAAGTAGATTCACGCTTTGACACTTTCTCTGCCTTATCCTGCTCCTAAAACAAAACAACATAAACAAATGAATATCAAACTCATACAAGGCATGTATTGAAAACATGACCACCACCACCACCAGCAGGAGCACTGCTCACCTCTTTGATGGTGCTTTTAATGAGTCTATTGGCAGCTTCCAGGTCTTCAGGGCGAGCACTCTTTAATAATCTGGCTAAAAGCTGATGATAACAAAATGCATCTTTAGCGGGATGAATTATGTTACATAATACTTTTTTGTCCCCTTAGGCAAACTTGCTTTGCACCAATAGCAGTCACAACAAGAAATTGCACATAAAGTAGGCCTATGGCACACATGCCTTGGTAAAAACATATTCTTTCATGGGGGTTTACTGGGGGGTAAAACCCCATGAAACAAAACTATTGCTTCAAACAGTATGGTTTAAATGTTATAAAACAGATATTAATTACACACAAACACACCTTGGCCTTGTCCTCCTGGTCAAAAACAGATTCTGTGGTTCTTTGCGTTGGAGGTGCCATTATAACTGTGTCTGGTAGCTTGGGATCTTTCTTTACAATACCTAAAATAAACAAAAAGAAAGGAAGGGGACAAATTACAAAATATAATCACACTTTTATATTAGGGCTGTCACTATTTTGATTTTAAAATCCAAAAATGTTTAGTAATGAGCTTTCGATTTTTAAAACAAAACCAGGATCCACCAGTTTTTTTTTTCCTCCATCCACAACCCACAGACACAGTTTAGCCTGTTGGCTGGTAGAATGGAGCTAAAGGCACAGGGCAACATTATATTAGCGGAAACCTGCAGACTGACTTTCCCAGACACCCTGGCCACTGCCGGAGTTGGAGATGGCAAAGAAACAGCATCACTGGAAAACCCTCCTGCTTCTCTGAAAACACTGGTGTGGCAACAGTTTCCCTTCCCAGACTGAGTTACGTAAGCAAACAATGAAGGGAAAGCATGTGGGCTCCCACAGGACTACATGGAGCATTCATGTGCACCTTGTTAAACTATGGTGCATTCAACTGCACTTGTGAACTCTCAAAACCTCTGCAACTGTTGTTGCAAAGTACCCTTCTATCATTTAGTAGCTCTTATTGTGGCATTGCCATTACTACTGTAAACAATTTAAAAATTAAAATAAATAGTAACTGAAATGTGACACCCCTATTTTATATATCTGTAAACTCCTAATAAATCATGAATAAATAAAGTGTTGCTCAGGCAGGTCTCAAGACTTTAAGAGTGTACAGTGCATCCAAACCTTGTTTCTTGAGCATGCGGTAAGCTTCCTGAATCTTAGGTTCTTCTTTAAGCCAAAGAGTCCAGCCGTAGAGGACCTCCGTCACTCGGTCCTTAACCTTCTGTGGCGTCCACGCACCAAAGTACTGCTCAGAAAAGATTAACCAGGTCAGTCACATCAGTGTCAATCCTCAAACACTCCCTGATTTGATTTGCCAATTTACTCAGAGAAAAAAAAAGTGTTACATTTGAGTTAAGACTTTATAGTGGCAGCAATAAAACAGGATGGGTACATGCAACAATATGGAACACAAGTTGGTCTCTATGATTACCTTTGGTGTTAAAAGTTTGATGAGCTCATTGAGAAAGCGAAACTTGGCCACCTCGCTGTGGAAACTCTTTCCACAGTTGTTCATACATGCCTCGAGAACCTGGAAAGCACCAAGTCAGTGTAGATGATTATCAACAAAAGAATTTTCCACAAGTGAAAATGAAAGGAAAAATACAACACAAACGACAGAGAGAACTGATTTGTCACTAGATGTTTTGTGGTTAACCACCTTTAAATGTCACGCCCTGAGGCACGTGAACCTTCAAGAAGATTCCCATAACATAACCCTAACCCTTAATGTACGGATGACAAACTGTGTGCTGTCACAGCGGACAGTTAGTCAAATGAAGATTCAAAATCCCTCATGTCACTTGGGCCATGTGATAAAAGACAGTCCTATATTCTTCACAGGACCACCCTCGCCCTGGGGTTAAAACATTTAGACCCGTTTTTTTAATAAATGGTCAATACCAATGAAATTACACTCATTACAGATAAACAGGGACAAACACCAAGATAAGGAGATAGTGCTTCTTCTCACAACTGACTTGTTAAAAAGGAAGAAAAAATAACATCTAAAAAAAGAAGTAAGCTTCAGGGAACTTCACAAATGAATATGATTTCACAGCAGATAAAACATAAACTGTGTATCATCTTTGTATTATATGTAGAGATAAAAATCCCAAAATACTTACAGTGAGAGCCTGCAGAGCCTGTTTCTCCTGTGGCGACTGGATTTTATGGGCAAGAAGGCGAATGGCTACCTGTGGGCTGAAAGCAGAAAAAAAATGACTGTGTAGACCGCGAGCAAAGGACATATTATGACAACATTTAAAGAAGTACTACTCACACACACATTGCCGTACTTGAGTAAAGCTAACAGAAATGGATGAAAATGTATCAGTTTTACGTTCCCATCCATACTTGCTTTGAATTTACATTACATTTGTACAATAAAACACACGTTAATATTTAAAAGAAGAAAAGGGTCAAAAGGAAAAGGGGGCTGCAAAGTTCTTCCTCCATCTTGCAAGATAGTGAAACAGAGAAACTCTGACCACAACATGGATGTGAAGCAACTCTCTCTCTCTCTCTCTTTCTCAAACACCACAACTGTGTTAAAGTAACTTCTAGAAGCATGCAGCCTTACCTACAAACATCAGCTCAGGTTTAAAGCCTGAGGATGATCTGACTGAGACCCCTTGCAGGGTTGTGTGCAGGCACATGAAATAGATAGAAAAAAAGGAAACATTTTGATGCTCTGTTTAGTTTACCCATCAGTCTCTTGGTTGACCAGCTGGTAGAAGCCCTGGATGCAGTCCCATCTGTCCTCCTGATTGTTTGGGTCTGTGGCCTGGTCTGAAACACCAGAGAAACGCAATAAACATCCCAAAAATATTATCATAATACGCCACAATAAGATCAAAGACGTGCAAGGAACTATTCAACTTAATGAAGTGGAAATAAAAGATTGACCACACAGAAAAACAGGTAAAAACTCTCTATGTTGTACTAGGTATACTTAAGATGTGGAGTATGTGGAGTATTTTGAGTAATTCATTAATCAATAAAATGTGGGAAATGCCAATCCTAACTAGTTTTATTCAGCCAATGGTCCAAAACACCAGAAATGTAAGTATTTTTGCTTAATTAACGACTTATACGATAGTCAATTATGTCAACATTTTTTGTTGATTCATGTTCTGTCAATGAACCAATGATTAATCAATCAATCACTTTAGCAGTAAACAGTATACTTTAAGTGCTATGTTAATTACTGAAGATTTAGATGTTGCATTGAACATGATAAAATCATTTAATATGGCTGTAATGGCGTAAACAAATACATCCATTTCCAACGTGTGCCACTTTGTAAACAAGCATTTTAACATAATTTAGAGGGAAAGAACCTGATGATTTTTCATCCTCCCAACAAGTATGATACTTGATTTTTCTTAAGGGAAATTTGGACATGAGGCTTTCACAAGCAAGCACTGGTAGTTTAAACTATACAGACCATTATTCATAAAACTTTTCATATATTGGTACATTTTGCTGCTGGTTTACTTTTCAGTAGATGTGGTGCAATGCAGGTCTCTAATTTAATAGTATAATTCCATTGTAATATTGCTACTTAACATCTGAAAACTTCATCCAGCAGCTGAAGAAAACATACAAAATGTTCTGCCACGATGCACGTCCACAGCATTAGAGCAGACACAACACACCGCTCGCCAGGCACGCGCATGCCCTGCTCAACTTCCTGATACTTTCTACACAATACCTAACATGTTTTATTAAAGTTAAAATAAATTGAAACATTCAGAAATTAAACGTAAAAATAACGCTTATTTCTGTAAAGAAGTTCAACTAACGGTACAAGCCGACCGTTTAAAAGTGACGTTAACCAGCAACGTAGCGCCAGTTACAGCTAGGTCAGACCTACGGTTTAGGTGATGAGGGGATACATAGCTCCGTTAGCGTTATGTCGGATCTAAAAGTATGCAGCTGAAACAAAACCAGGTACGTTTTTATCTCCTTTTACTTACCGAGCAACGAGTCTAGAGTTGCCTGCTTGTCACTGGTCGCCATTGTCGCCCGTCTCCTGCAGGTCCAGAGATGTTTAATAGCTGATTTTGGTGTGTCTTTCTGTGGAAGCGCGGAGTTGTCAAACTGCTGTGTGTGATGGCATGTGACACTCACGCCCAGTCAGTCACACTCCTGACACACCAGCCAAATGATACTACACACCCCTCCCCTCACTCCTTACATCAGCACTACACTAGATAACAGTGGTGGAAAGTAACCAAGTACATTTACTCACGTAATGTGCGTGCAATTTCGCAGGTACTTTAACTTTAGTTTTAAGTATTTCAATTGTTTGCTACTTTCTACTTTTAATCTACAAATGTATCTGACAGCTGGAGATTGTTTACAGATTATATAACATAAAACAAAGATTCATTTAAAATCAATTTGTGGGGTGATTTTGTGGAATATGGAAGAAATAAAACAAAGTAAAAAAAGAAAATGGACAAAAATAATAATACATTTTTGGGAATAATTTGTTTACATGCTGTCTTTGACAAGAAACAATCTTAAAGCTACAACTCTAACTACAGTGAATTTTTTTCTCTAAACCAGTAATAGTAACTACTTTTTCTGAATGTACAACACATCTGTCTATTGTCGTTCGTTAAAAATAAAGACGATTTTCTGGAGAAAGAACATTTGCATAAAAAAATACCCCGGTACTTCCCATCCATATCACCTGGTTATGAAAGTCTCATCCATATCACCTGGTTATGAAAGTCTCACAACTAAATAAAACAAACAGACCATGTGAAAAAAAATCTGCTTTCATTATTTTGTAAAACATTTATAATAATTCAAGTATTATTCAAGATAACTTATATCTGTGAGTGTCAGTTCATTTTAAATGTATCCCAGGGAGTTTTGGCTGAATCACCGGAGTGTTCAGTCTTTAACTAGTCTCTGAAAGCAGCAGAAGTTTCTGGAATCGATGGCTGATCTCTGCGGGCCCCAAAGACACCATCATCTCAGCTACACTGGGCCCTTGCTGCAGATTCAGAGGAGAACAACGGATCAGGGTTCAGTGAAGTAATGCAATCACATCACAGTATGAAGACATACAGTCACCTCTGTGGAACGCAATCAGTCTACTGCCTCTTTCCATATTCCCACTAAATATTTGCAGGACCACTGTGGTTAATGAGTCACTGTAGGATAGCTGAAACTTAAGTCATTACTATCATCTTAAATGTGATATTTTAAAGCTTTGCTGAGTTATGGCGTGGACAGAAAAAAAGGGACCCATGCACTGTCCAGCAATGATTGAGTCTTTTTCCTGATTATTACAGTCAAAATGATTGGATTTGCTGAGGTTGAGTTTGAAAAAAATAAATTTGCATAAATTAAAATGGTAAATAAGCTATTAAAAAACGATCTAAGGATGTTATCAGTTCCTCTGAGAGTTACAATTATCTTAAATTATTACAATGCGGGTGGTGCACTCACTAGTCACTTCATTAGGTACACTTGTACAATCTATTGGGATCCAAAACAACACATCTGCTATAATTTCTGCCTCTCCAAAATTCAGTTTTGTTTGAGGCTGTCAGTGAAGAGTTAATCAAACTACACGTTTGTTACTGAGGTTGTAGTTTGCAATGGTGATGAACTTGTATTGAATTGCATCACCTGTAGAGGTGTCCTAATAAAGTGGCAGGTTAGTGTGTATGCAAACATAAGGCTCAGGAAAAAAACAAAAAACATTTTTATAGTGTGATTTCATATGGGTCCTTATAGTAGTTCTGGATTGAAGTGTCCATCTATCTAATGCTGAAAAATTATGAGTGACTAATTTCCCACACATTGTTTAATCCTGACATTCATATGATGATGATGCGAACAGAACTTTCAGCTCTTGTGATTAATATTTGGACTGGATGCTTTTTATAGAAATATAGTTGAGGTGGAGTTTCTTGCTGCTTTTCATTACTAAAGCCCATTGCAGAACCAATACTTGACTTTTTCTATGAATAGTAAGTACCAAACACATTTTTTAGGTACAACTCCCTAATCCGGCACAGAATCCGCACTCAGCAACAGACACTCGCTCAAGTGACATTATTTGTTCAAATATTAGATTTGGTGCAGCTCCCTCTGGAGCAACATATGCTTGAGTTCTCCTTGCCAACAACATTTGTCAGACATAGCTAAGCAGGTTTACACATCATACATTTGGTTATTTTGAAAGTTATCAGAGCATGTAGAAAAAAAGCCTTTTAATCTTTTTTACCAACCAATGTTGAAGGCAATGGCTCATTCAGTTTCACATAGCTGGTGATGTGTGAGGAATGACTCAATTCTAAAGTAATTACCTCTGCTAAACGAATTACAGACAGAAAATGCTAAATGACATGTGATATGTGGAATATTTAAGCATGTAGGTTTATATTTCATCTATTCTAAGGATCTTCCACAGAAGGCTTAGTTTGAGGTATCACAATCCCCCAGCTGAGAATAGACTGGTATGTGTAAAACTAGTATAAGTGTCTCATAAATAAGGAGTTGTTTAAAGGTAACCATGTTTCACAGAAATAGATTAACTGACCATGTGCTGGACAAGAAGAATAGAAGAAACTGTTAGTCTGATGTTCAGAGAGACACTTTGGGTACAAACTTGTGTGTGTGAGTGTGTGTGTGTGGGTGGGTGTGTACCCACAGTTATCTTCCTTGTTCAATAATTGAATAAAGCTGCATTTAATCTAAATTTGTTGGACTAGTCATGTGTGCAGTCTCCTCCATCATTTCTGGTCGTGATTCCCAGATATCAGGTATGTATTACTATCAGTAAATACAATGAAAGAGTATGTCTTCAGGTACCTGCAGACCACTGAGAGCCAGACGTAACAGCTTCATCACTTCTCTGTGTTTGGTGGCTTTAGTTTGCTTAGCCAGAGTCTTCAGATCTTTACTGAGTCGATCCACAGCCAGATCCTCACCTCGCTCAGCTATTAATCTGCAATGCACAGACAAAAATGGTCATATTCCTGTTTTGTAAGGAATAGTGAAACATGCGGTTGGAGAGTTATCAAAACGGAATACTTGAGCACTAATGAAGCAATGTGCTGGGCCTCTGCAGTGAGTCCTGCCACCTGCTGGCTGGAGATGGAAGGACGAACCCACAGGTAAGAGTAAGCAGGACTTACAAGCTCCGTAAGGGATGATATGTGACCCTGTAGAGAGGGGAAGAGAACAGTTTCAGTATTACTAGAGAGACACACAGGAGCAGTATTGAGAAATAAAAACTAGGAGCCATGGGTTCTGCAACAGACTTTGCTCAACTTTCAGCTATGGCTCACAATGGTTACAGTTACCAAATAACACATGTCAACAATCTTTAAGCATCTAACATTTAGCATGTTGAAAATATGAACAAGTACTTGGCAACATGGTACAAATACATGTTTGTAAATATGCTGGTATGGTTACCTTACGAAGCTGTAGCACCTGCCTGATATAATCCTCATGTAGTACTTCTTCTTCCTGGATCTCTGCTGTACAGGCCTGCTGGATCTGTGCCTGAAGCTCTTTTATAAGCAAGTTACACTGCTCCTCATCTTCAATACGGTGCTGCAGGTGAATTCTGCCACAACCAGAGAGATTACTGATATGTCAACTATGAAGAAAAAACTATGGGGGAAAAAAGAATAGCCAGTCCTATGAGGCTGTACATTACATCCTAGAATAAACCGTTGTAAGGGGGATGAAAAAAGAAGAGACCACATTGCTGTTTTAGTTTTGTGCCACAATCAAGTAAGAAATGTAAAGTTTGGCCCAAGGTTGGAAGCAGAGGAAGGCCATAATGATACTGAAAAGGTTTATCATCTGTACAAAGGATATTGAAAAGGAAACCTTGAAATCTTTGAAATTCCCTTATTTGCTTTTTTTGCAAGAGTTAGATACAAAACTTGATACCGCTCTTCTATTTGTTTCGAAAATATTAAGATACAGCCAGCGGCAGATTAATTCAATTCAATTCTAACTTTATTTAAGACTCAAAAAAGGGTCCATAGCAAAAAGAAGATTAGCTTAGCATAAACATTGAACATTGAATTGAATGCCTTTGTACTTCACAATACAGTGAAATTAGGAGCGCTACTCCACTGGGTGCACACAATAAATACAATAAATATTCTTTACAGGACATATAAAACAGAATAAAAACAGTAAAACACAATCAGGTAAGTGCAGGAGGTAGGAGACAGTGAATGATTAGGTTTGTCTAACTGCCTTTGTTTAGGGAACCTACTGCATTACAAAAGAGGAGGACCCTGGGCCTCTCACAATCCAAAGCAAAAAAACGACAATTTGTGGTTTTGGGGGGGTTATGTGCTGGTCTGAAGTATTTCTTGGCTGGCGCAATAACTTCCTGAAGTTTGTTGATGACAACCTCATGAGGATTACAAGACACCAGGAAGTCACTCTACTGGCCGAAAAAAAAGGTCCACCACATAGCCCCCTGTACATCCAAAACGTGTTTTTACAATTTGCTTTTTGTACTGAATGAACAAACAACACATAACATGTTAGTAAGAGAGCTCCAAAAGTTGCCGGTAGGCAGATTTGGGACAAAGCCAAGCTAGAATGTAGCATTATATTTACCTTACATCTAGCTTTTAGCAATAAAGTGAATAAGCCTATCCTAAAATAATAATAAATAATAATTTAATATCCTAAAATGCCAAACTGTTCCTTTAAATTCAATGTAGAGCTGAGTGTTATGGGAAAAGTTAGAAGGATCAATAATAATTACAACTCATCCTATGAGAAGAATGTCTATATTTAATGTTGACTCATTGAAAATAACATATCAACATAACATAGGATATTTCACTGCTGGACCAACAGACTGACAGATACCACCATAGCCCTAGAGCAACACAGCTAGGTTTGCTGAACAGTTTATCCTTTTAAAGCGCCCATATTGTGCTCATTTTTACGTTCATATTGTATTTTGAATTTTGAACCAGAATAGGTTTACATGGTTTCATTTTTATTTATTTTTTAAACATGTTTTTGTTGTACTGCACATTGCTGCTGATCCTTGTTTCCCCCTGTGTGTTGAGCTCTCTGTTTTAGCTACAGAGTGAGACATCTAACTTCTATACTATCTTTGTTGGAGTTTCACATGCGCGGTAGCGCGGTAAGATCACATCAGCTAGATAACTCTTCCTCCAACTTTGGTCAGTACAAGGCAGGATTAGCTGGGAGACTTTTTCTAAACAAGGGGCACTTGTGGAATACCTGCAGAACAGGGACATGTTAGTAGTTCTTCTGTAGATTAGGGTGAACTAGTGTGTATTGTAGCAGTGTTTTGCCATTAAGAACAGCCTAGCATGCTAGAGCTAGCATGGACTACGGTTCACCACCTCATCCCGGCTAGTTACGTAGAAAGCCATTCAGAAACCCGTATCTCACTAAAAACAGCATGGATAGGTTTTCTCCAGTTTGTATGCGTGTGGAAGTACCAGAGACACAAAATAACATCCAAGTGATTTGTTTCATACTATGGGAACTATAAAGCCACTTAAATGCTCAGAATTAAGGGAGCAGTGTGTCCTGTTATTTTGAGAAGAATGGCAATATAGAACAAGAGAGACAGACATAGAGACAAAGACACACAGAGCTCTGGGTTACCTGTTGAACTCTGGCAGTTTTTCCAGGTCTAACAGAGCAGAATGTGTTGTGATCTTTGAAGGATTAAACTCAGAGATCAGTTCATCTATCCGCCGTCCAATTCGATTGGCTGTAAAGCAACAAAAGTAATCCAGAAGCATGTAATCATTATATTAATCATTTTTGATCAACAGCACATGATTTTAAAAGTTTCTTTTCCTCTTATTTGCTAAATCAGTTTCCAGATGTTATTTTAAATGTAATTAATGCATGCAATTAAATGCTATTCCTCATTTTTTCTTTCTTCCCTCTCTAATAATGCTTCCATTACTTACTGTTGAATCCAGACCCACAGTTGGTTGTGATGTCCAGCAGCGCCTCTGGTAGGACTCCGTCTCTCTTGTAGCTTTGAATGAATATATCTCCCTGCCTCTTGGACAGTTTACTACCATCTTTGTTCATCAGGAGCGGAAGATGTCCAAAGGTGGGCGGCTGCCATCCGAGAGCACGGTACATGAGGAGATGTTTGGAGGTGGAGATGAGCCACTCAGACCCCCGCAGCACATGGCTGATCTTCATGTAATGATCATCTACTATGTTAGCAAGGTGATAGGTGGGAAAACCATCTGCTTTTATCACTACAGGGTCCCCCTCTACCTAAAAAAGGAGGACAGAGGGTATGAAATTAAAGTGCAAAAGTTACTTTGTCAATCCCCACAGATATTTGACATTTTTAAATCAAATGAGTATATTTAAAGCAGAAATGCATAAAAACAACCTTTGCCTTGCTGAGAATTGGGAGAAATGATGGTCCTCACATCTAAAATTATATGCAACTCTATGCTACAGTACGTCAAGACCCACAAATCTGACCTGGGCCACCTCGTGATGATACCGTCCAAAGATCAGATCCTGAAAAGCCTCGACACCTGCTTCCAGACGAAACCTGATCACATGTGGCACTCCCTGAGCTAGTTTCTCCTGGACCTGCTCGGCCCGAAGGTGACGACACCTGTTATCATACCTGGGCGAAAGAGAGAGAAGGACAGCCTATGACATCATGTCATCTAAGTCTGTGAGAATGTGATCAGGGGAAACTCTAAATCTGGGTGTGCATTCATGTTATCTTGTCACCTTGGTGTCTGTCCGGTCCTTAAAGCCTCTTTTTTGAGCAGGTTGAGTCTCTGAGAGCTGCAGAAACAGTAGTAGGCGTGATTACTCTCGAGAAGTTGCTGGGCTGTCTGATTGTAGAGGTCCAGTCTCTGAGACTGCAAGTATGGACCCACCGAGCCGCCTAGACGAGGACTCTCATCTGGGGGTACACCTGGGGGTAAAAGTGTGCACAGGTACAATTTAAGGCTTGCACAATAACAGGAAAATATCTAATTGCGATTATTTTGACGGATATTGCTTCACGATTTTAAAGGGAATGATAATGTTTGTATCATTATTCTCATTTTCATTGACTAATATTAAATCTTTAAATTTTTTTAAATGATTATAGTGTGATTTTTGCGAGGATCTGTACCAAACAAAGGTTTTTTTCTGTAGTCTGTAGGAGGAGATTTGTAGGCGGGAACGTCTCTGCCGCACCGTAGTCTAGTTTGACACATATTTTACTATTAACAAATATTTTGCCCCTCTGTGATTTGGATATTGCACTTGTCCACATTGTGATTTTGATCAAATTGCGATTATTTGTGCAATCCAAGTACAATTCCAATATTGTATGTAAATGGCCACATACAATGTTATATTTGGTAACTTTGTGTTGACAAGGTTGATCCATGAACCCAATAACCATGATGGATTCCATGACTTTAGAACAGTGTCTCCCACCAGCCCACTCCAGCATGTCTTCTATGGACTCTGCGGCTCCTGGTACCAGCCTGCTCTGATCAGTGTCCTCCAGTCGCAGGATGAACGAGCCTCCATACTTCTTGGCAAATATGTAATTGTAGAGAGCGGTTCGTAGGCCTCCGAGGTGTAAGAATCCTGCAGCACAGAATAATATATTGTTCGAACATCACACTGATGAAAAAATCCAAAGACACAGTTTCTTAGCTGCAGAATATCAATACAGAAAAACACTTTAACATTAACTGAAAAGCCTTTTTCACCGCAGACATACTGACTTGTCACCTTAGGAAAAGCACATGCTACTTATATCATTAATGATGGCTCTGTAGTATTTAAGTACCACAGTAAGTCATGACTGTGTGACAGTGAGCCAGCATGAACAACACCAGAACCCTGAAACTGAAGCAGCCAAACGGAATTCAGTCATCATTAACTTGATAGTTTAACCTGTGCTTTTTCTACTGTGACAAGTCAAAATGCCATTCATGAAAAAACTACGTTGTATAAATCCTGCAGCTATATCCCCTTTAATGTGCTTTACAATCCAGGCACTGACTTAAAGGTCGCATGTTGAAGGAGGGTCTCTGAATTGTGTGGACTAAACTTATTTTTTTAAATCCTCCCGTACATTCATATGTTGTAAACACGAACTTTGAAACAAAGTTTTAAATTAAATCTGAAAAATATTTACTGAAATTAACAACTGCAATAAAAGGCAAGGCAGCTTTGTTTGTATAGCACATTTCAAAGTGCTTTACATAAAAACATTTGTTGTTGTTGTTTTAGACAGGTTGACTGTTCTTCAAAAGAAAGTTGGCTACCGGTAAACCGGTAACTGGCGACAAAATTAATTCAGCATGTAGGTAATGGTCAATTGGTCCAATATTGCTTAAAATATGACTTAGTATAATATAAACTGGATCACTGTGTGCTGCACTGTGTCAGAGAAGCTCCCAAACCTATATTTTAAATCATAGATGTTTAATTATTCGTCAGAAAAAAAAGAAAGAAAATAAATTGTGTTTGATCTTGGATGGAAAAATGGTGCTGTGTTAATTAAGGACACTGCAGGGGATACATAATATATCAGCCTAAAAATCCTCCCATGTTTCCTTTTTGCTCTGAACTAAAATAAACACACAGCGCCACCATGTGGACAAACACTAAGTGTATCACATCTAACGTTACCTGTTTGATAGTAAATGCTAAAGGCTAATAACGTTAGACAGTCTCCACATTTGCTAGCTATAGGCTACTTATAGATAACCTTACAGGGCATTTTAACACTAGGCATTTAGGTTGAGGACCTTACCTGTCGGACTGGGTGCAAACCTGACCCTCACGTCTCCCTGAACTGTGGAGCAGCATCTTGTAACGGAGGCGTGCAGCAGGAGTTTAACCCGTCTGTTTTTGACCGCTGTCAAACACTGAAAACATCTCTGAGTCAACGGCAACATATTAACTTTTACATTAGCTTAGCTAACGCTAGTTAGCTGGGTGACCTAACGTTAGCAGTCTAGCTTCGTAAATGTCTATTTGTCTGGGTCAATCCATGTTTGAGTCTATTTTGCTCTTCCTCGTAACAGTACCGGAAGACGAGTTGGGCACATTTAAAGTGCAGACTGCCACCCAGCGGAGGCAAGTTTTTTTCCCCACTACTTGATACCATTTGTACTTACTTTAGTATTCCCATTGAATGCTACTTTCTACGTCTACTCCACTACATCTCAGGGAAGAATAACAAATACTTATTCTACAACCATTAACTTATATCTTTGGAAAAAGGAGACAGATTAGTTAATGGATTCCTGCAGAGTCTTGATTGCTGACAAAATGAAACAAGCAACCAGAGTAATAGTAGCAGGCCTACAACAAATCAAGGGGACGAACGTTTATGATTTTTTTTAGATTTAATTTAAGAAGTGAAGCAAGTGACGTTTGACAGCGAGTAAATTATGAAGCGGAAAGCTAAAGGAGCAAATAGACGTGCTGAAAAAGACTGGCAACAGATTGACATGCCACAGAAGACTGACTCAGGGTAATGAAAACATATTCTGTCTCTATGTGTGTGTGTGTGTGTGTGTGAGAAAGTGAGTGTGTGTGTGAAAATGAGTGTGTGTGTGTGGGGGGGCAAAGTATAAAGTTACTGTTTCATGTTCAGCAGGTTACCACCAATATTATTTTTTTGGATATACAATCAAAGCAATTTAGACTTTATATCTGTAACTTAGGGCTGTGCAATTAGATAATTAACATACAAGTTACAGTTATACTGATTTATTTTGAATTTTAAACAGCTTGTCAATGAAAGTTTTGTGTTACTTTTCTGTGGTCTAACCCCGCCACACCCAACCCTGCCATCATTTGTACACAACAACATAGGGGTTGACAATGAACAGCTGCAACACAGATAAATAAGACATTTCTATTAAGGTTCTAGAGGTGCTAAATTTCATTAATATATCCCAATATACCTACATATTTCAAGCTTGTCTGCCAATTTGCTTAAATGGCCAAAGTAAGAAATAAAAAAACAAAGAATAAGCAATAAGTCATTGTGAAATCAAAATGTGGACTGTAAACATCAGATAATAGACACAAGCTATGCTGCTTTTTATATTTAGTCTGTCATGCACACACATACACACAATGTCATGCACACACAAAGAGAACAAGTTAAACTGGTTTGTTGGTCAAAGGACGTATACAGCTGAATTCACTACTGGATTGTGATTCATTCAGTTTAAAGGTTAACATTCTTACTGTACAGTGAAATGTGAAAAGAACACCAGGAACTTCCATCAGGGACCAAATCTTTTATAAAACGTTCAGATTGTGTTAGATTCTTACAGCAGATATATTGTATTTGAAAGAATATTGAACAAATGTACTCCTATTTATGTGTTTAATCTTTTGTAAACTGCATTTAAGTATCAAATGGTGTGTTTACAGATTAAAGCTAGAAAAAAAAGTTAACATTACTTCAAGCAGTCAATTAGGATCTAGTTGTGTTCCAAAAATCTTTGTTTTTTTGTGTCGAAAGAGCAGAAATACAAGAAATACTTGGTAAACTAAATAAATAAAATCAGTGATTGATGGGGGGAATCCCACACACACATACACACACATACACACACACACACACACACACTCACAAAATAATTGCAGTAGAGCCAACCTTATCCGGCCCACTTGTGCAACATGAAGGGAAGGAGTCAATCGTCATTACCTGTGTCATTGTCACAAGACAACACCCCCTTCGGCAGTTTACCATTGCATCTGTGTCTCAGGTGTCAAGAGAGAGAAAATTAAACGGACTTTACAACACCTGAAGGACTTCAGCTACAGACAAGATTTGGTAAGAGATTTGGCTTTGATTTCATGTCACTATGTCATTTTATTTCCTTGCCAAGTCTGTCCTTGCAACTTAAAGGATCCCATTATCTCTATGTGTACTTAGATGGTTCTGTTCCTATTGACTAATTTGTTTTCTAAGAGAAACTGTAGATCATTAGGGCCTTGCTATATTAATTGTGTATACTAGCATGTCAAACAATGACAGATAAATGCAGACAGGGTTTAAAATCAGGGATCTAATCACTTAAAGAACCAGAACGTGGTCCTTTTTTGTTGTGTAAGTGTGTGCCTCTGGCAACAACAACATTCCGTTTGGGAATTTGAGCGGAGGGAATAGTTAGTTCAGCCTCATTAAAATGGGTCAGGGTGTGCTAAAACCTGTATGCATGTAGAAGTAATCGTCCTTCTTGTTCTCTTCAAAAATCTAGTTTGTTTTATAACGTGCGCACGGGAGGACTGCCAGCTTCCCTCCCGTCCCTTTAGAGTATCTGTTTCATATACAATCTTGAAACTACAATATAGACAACAGTCTCTGTCCTAAAAAAGGAGACGTTTGAGCCAACTGAAACTGTCCCCCTGACGCTGTCTCCTGTCCATTTGTATGAAAAGCATGACTCTGATGAGAGACTCAGGATAGGGTAGTTTGATCTTCTGTCTCTCAGCGGAAATCCCTCAGCCTAATGTCATAAACTACAATCTATAATCTAAAATATTTTTTTCTCACACGCGTCTCATAAAAATGTAACTTTCTTAATAACCTAAGAGGATCTATTCTGATGAATTGGCTTGTAACTGCCAATGATTAAATAAGTCCTTTACTTCTACCTTAGTAACGTCCAACAACCATTTTTAACATTCAAGTGACCTCACTGCAACCCAAATATTCTAATAACCCCGTTTTTACTGAAAAAATTATGTTCATATCTTGACTGTAGACAACAGGGTTGATGTTTAACAAGCTTTTTTATAAAATAAATCCAGACGGACAAAGAACTGTAAAAATGGCCTCAGGGCTCAGAGGGTTAACTAATAACACATTTATGTAGATTGCTTCCTTTCAGGGTGTTACATTATTATACAAACTATGTTATTGTGGAGTAAATCTGAGCTGTTTTAGTGTTTGATCATAGTTTTGAGGATGACCATGCATGTTACGTGTTTTTAGAATTTAGTTGTATTACTATTAAATTATTTTAATGGTTTCTTCAGACCAAACAAGAAACACAAACAATCATCCCACAACAGACTGGCAAGCACAGACAGACAAAAAAATACCACCATGTGAATATAAATCTAAAGAAAGCTAAAATGCCATGCTAATATTAATAATGAAATGGAAGAAAAAAGTATCCATATTTTATATCCATATTAGAATAGGCACCAGTAGGTATCAAGTGACCTACTTACTTGATCCCAAGTAAAGGATTGACTATGTTATAATAGTTCTGGAATGGTTGCTACTTGGAATTGATTAACCAATCCCTTCAAGGTATACCTGTTCTTTCCCAGTTTCAAGTGATGAATTTTGTTTTAGAAACAAAAATTGAAACTTTTTTAGTCATCACATGATATCATATAGTACAATGTAATGAAATTATATCTGCATTTAACCAGTGGATAGCCAAATGCAGAAAAGTAGAAGTTTAAGAAATATTGGAGCAAAGCATAGAAAAAACTGTACCTGGCTATATTACTTCCCTTAGTTTTTGTTATTATTGCCAATTTATGTCACCACATGGAAATAAATCTAGGACTTGTTGTGTTATTCTTATAGTAAAGTAAAAGTGGCCATCTAGGGAATTCATGTTCATCACAAGAAAATTAATATTTATGATAATTTTCTAAATCTAAATCTTCTAAATGTGTAATCAAACATTTCAGTTATAAGTGTTAACTTCTATTGAGGGATTTTGTAACCTCATTTTATTTATTTGTGTGTTTGTGTGTCTGTGTGTCATTGTAACTTACTTATTACTAGTTACTAGTTCCAATGGTATCATTTGGCACAGACCAAGCAGCAACAAAGGGTGGCAGCTAGAATGCATTATTCCATGTTAGATGACCAATTCAGGACAATAAAATACATCACATGGTTACACGTCTTTAGTTGCATTTCAAAAAGCTAACACATTTACACAGACGCGTCCAAAATCAATTTACTACATTTGTGTCGATGTTCTGAGCTAAACAACCTTCCAACAATAATTTAGCCAACAATGTTACCAATTATCCAATACAACTCTCTGACGCATACAAACAAACATAAAAATGTGAATCACCATATTGCAGAGAGGATGACTGAGGGTTTCCTTCAGTGGTCAAGAGGTGATCTTCAAGGCTGTGGCAAGGCTGAAACACAAATAAAAACGTCTCCATATGAGCCATTAGTTTAAAAATAATACAACATGGACAACAATATTTAAAATAGAATTATTTGGTATTGACAAACCTTGTGAAAATTCACCAAAGGAGCTGTTTCCTTCCAACATTGATCTAAGCTACTTTAAGCTACTTTACTGTTCTTCACACTTCATCAGCTCCACAATCATGAGACAACACTTAACTATTGCCATACAATGGCATATGTTCTTTAATTTTAAACCAAAAACTTTTTCTTCTGGCATAATTTGTCAAAAAAACACACACACTGCTTTTAGATACTATTGAAAGATAAATAATAAATCTGCCATATTATAATACTATAAGAGTAATAGTGCAGCAATGCATAATGTGACAAGGTATATCCTTTGTTCTCGTAACATTTCACATAATATATTTTTAGAGCAGGAACATGCCCTTATTGTCTACTTTCATTGAGGGATGTAAATGGTGTAGAGTTTCAGCATTCTCTCCGCTTTGTACTGCTAACAGAAAGATTACTACGCTATAGAACACAAACTATCTGACAGCCACTCCCTGATTCTTGTCTCCAACTAAACCCACCGAGCCTAATTTCCATGAAGTGATTTCTGTTAAACACATAAAGCGATTAAAGCAGCTGGATAATAATGTTCTGGCTACAACTATGTAAAATGCATACCTATGTGATATATTAAGCTTGGACAATTTCAAAATAGCAAAAAGTGTGCTTCCTCTTTCATACTGAATACATAACATTATTTAACGCTTGAATGCTGTTCTCATTCTAAGGTGTTATCATGTTTTGGGTTTTTGCTATATCTTTGATTTAAAAGAAATAGAACTCTGTGATTTCTAAGAGAGACATTTATAATTCAGACCTCTGATCCAGCGTTTAGTCTTTTAGAGCTTGTTGTGGTGACCCACTGTGTTACCTGCTTTGTCTGTTTCCCTCCCCAGTGAATATCACCACAAAGCCGTCTCAGCTCATGAGACTCGTCACATCATGAGATCATGCAGCCGTTTCCTATTGGTTTACCTACTGGGGAGCTGCTTTGGTAAGATCCGATTTATCATCTTTACTCTAATGAAGAGTGTCAGGTTACCAAGAAAGGACAACACAACAATGTAGCTGGTGATATTATACACCAACAATAAATTGATGGTGCTAAAACAAGGAAACTGAACTTGCTTTGCCCATTAGCCACTTTTGCAAAATCACAGGAGAACAGGGTAGCAGTTAATTAACAAACATTAAAATATTTATCAGATAAAATGAATGAAAAGAAGAGATCCATAACTCATCTTTCTCGGAATTTTTTGCTTTCAAATTTTCTGACATAAGCTAAATTACCTTGGCACAAGGATTGACCTTGGGCATATGTGACAAATACATCATATGTTTTATAGCTTTTTAATAACTTTAACTGCATTTTAGTTGTACATGCTTTGGTTACATCCGAAAGAGGTTGTACAACAAAAAGATGATTTTATGATCTCACATACAACATTCTTCTACCATAAATACTCACTAAACCACCAAATGTGTACTAATCCGTGTCCAAGATTAGTCCAACAAATGCACTTTTCCATTTTGATTTATGTTTGCTAAAGAAAACACAGTGTCCAGCTGTTTGGGAAAATTAGTTTGTCTTTTTTAAAGTAATACTACGATATGTATTTAGTTCTTGATCTGATATGTGGGCAAATACTAACATCTGAATACTATCAATGCAGAGTAAGTAGAATTTATTAGCTTAAAATGATTTGTTAATAGTACACAGACACTTTTCACCATTTCAAAATTTCAGATTTATACATTTTTTTAATTATTGAAATGTCCTAAATGTTTCGAAATCTAGCTTCAGTCCTTTAAATTCAAGAATGAGCTCTAACAATGAACTATGTCTTCTCCCAACAGGGGCAGTAAGTGCACAAAGGTAAGATCAGAAAGTAGTTTCTCTACTCAAGTCGAGAAACAGCATTTTTATTACAAAGCCAGTGGAGTATATCATGTTCTTTTTCACTTGTAAAGATTTTTCCCTGTTCTATTTGTAATGAACTATGTCATCTCTTGTCATAACTTTGGCCTTGTGTTCTTCACTTGTGGAAATCTACAGCAATGCAACCTGCACTACTGTCCAAAACTGTGGTCAGGTTAGTAAAGCCTCGAGCTGTACTTACACAAAACATTTTTACCTAATTGTACACAAAACCTAAAGGCTACATAGAAATTCATTTATTTTTTTCTGATTATATTGATGCATTTGGATTTGTGATCATAACCAAATTCCTCTCAAACCTGCAGGTGCAATCGTCGTGTTCTGATTTTATCTATTCTTTAAAACTATCTCTCAGATTGTTTTCTAAACAATAAATGATAAGAAAACTGAAGAAATAAAAAGTAGCGGGGTGATTTAATGTGGATTTGGTATGAGCTATTAAATCTAGCTCTCTTTCAGTGTCAGCAGACCAGCTTCAGGACATGTTATTATTTCACAGTAGAATATTCAAAGTTATAATATATTGTTTTCGTGGAAAAATTCACAAAAATAGTAGGCATCAACTATAAAGTCTGTGATAGAGGGAAAGGAATACCGATGTTAGATCAAGTCATGTGAAAAAGAACTTGCATAAATGTTCAAAATTAAGACAGAGAGGACCAGAAAGGATATTTGGCCTCAGGACCTTCTCACTGTGACTCAGCTGTATTAAGCTCCGATGACACCTTTAAACTCAAGGTTTGCTTATGACTTTACAGCCTCAGGATTCTTGGAATGACTTGCGTATACAAAACCACCCAAATCACATTCCAACAAGCTCAAAACCGGTTTTCCTGTCATCTACCATTGTCTGACTGAGCTTGAAAAACATACTTCTGAATAAAGTATCAAATCAAAACATCTGGTCTGGCATGGACTGCATAACGGAAACATCAAACAATATTTGCCCTTCAGTGAATACCAATATATTGCAGTACAATCAGGCAATTAGGGGAGTGTTAGCATAAAGAAATGTCTTCTAGCTAACATTCTGAACAGTATGGGTGTGGTGGACTTACAGTAAAGAGGAACAAAGAGGCTAGACACTCAAATTATGTATAGGTAATTTTCCCAGCAGATACTTTTACTTGTCAGAGTAAGTGTAAGTAATACCACAAATGACAGCTCTGATCCAGTTAAGTCAAAATCCTGCCAATGAACCTGAATGTTAACAGTAGTCAGACTTCGCATGCAAGATTTTTACTTGTAACACAGTATTTCTACACTGTGGTATTGAAACATCACATTTCAGTAAGTAGAAGATGTGAATACCTTTTCCACTACTGTTAGATATTATATCAAATTGTTTAGCAATTTTGTCCTTCCTTCCAAGGTGCCAGATCCGACCTCTGACTTCCTCCAGTGTGTGGGATTGCCTTCGAATGAAACAGGGAACAATCACATGCGGAGGCTGAAAGGAATGCTCCAAGCAACGATGGATGTGTACACCTTCATGGTATGGAGTTCACACCCAGACAAGAATGCACAATGAAAGGGTTGTCGTCACAGATACCAACATGACCAGTTGTAATGCTTTGTCTTTCTCTCGTGGACAGCATTCATACTTTACAGACTGTGACAGATTAGCACTGTGGTGACTGTTGCTGAATGTTTAATATCACATGTGTATGTGTACTTACACATTAGTAGCGTTTGCTGTAAAACACAACATGAGCCCATTTCATTTGACTATCTCCCTACCCCTTCCTTTACCTCACCCCTTTTTTTCCTTAATCCGTCACCACAAACGCAGAGGTCCAGCATGACAGGAGTGCCACTTCTCAGCCTGCAGGGGGCCCTGGAATTAAAACCCGGAAGAGACCCCCTTCAGAACGAAGCCCTGGTCCAGATGTGGTTGGAGGTCACGATAAAACCGCTGCTGAAATCTATCAGCAAACACTTCCTATCCTGCCTCAGCACAAAGAACTTCAGCTGCTCCACCTACCAGACTGTGTATGTCCGAGTCTCTGTCTGTCTGCATGTTTCTGTTACCTTTGTTACAACAACTTATCTCACCTTCCAATCTCTTCTTGCAGGGTGAGGGAGCTCAGCCTTTATTATTCTGAGATGAATCCAGTCAGACAAAAGTGGATCTACACATTCTTTATGTACCCCTTTCTGTCTGGAGACAGAGTAGCGGGTAAAGCGTTTGTTTGTTAACTTTGACTTTATGTTTTCTATTTTAGTTTTTGCGCTGACCCTCACAATAACAATGAATGTACCATGAATTCCAGTGGCTTTACCATTCATTGTTTGGTTACATAACTCATGGAAAGACAAAATGTTGTCACACTGGTGATGACTTGTGAAAAGCAGGCGGATTTTCCAGTTTTGTTGTTTTTCTATTATCTCTGCTTTCTGTCTTTAGCTGCATGCTAGCTTTGAGCAGGTCAGTGTTTTCTTCAGACACAAGGAAGTAGAGACTGAGAGAAATTAAATACTAGGAGAATCGCAATACTGCTTTTAAATTTGATAACTGAAATTGACAAGTAATTTCTTTTGATTTTTTTAGATTACAAATTGAAATTGTGACAACCCTAATATTTGCTTTCCATAAAAACCAAAAACCTTAGTCGACTGCCAGAAGCCTATGTTCAGTACAATATAACCAATCTTTAACTGACATATATGATATATGTTTTATTTCAATACAATTCAATTTTATTAATAGTATAAATTCATAACAAGAGTTATCTCGAGACACTTTACAGATAGAGTAGGTCTAGACCTCACTCCAGAATTTACAATTTACTCCAGAGCAAGCAACAGTGGCAAGGAAAACTTCCTTTGAGGCAGAAACCTCGGACAGACCCAGGCTCTTGGTAGGCGGTGTCTGACGAACGGTTGGGGTTAGAATGAAGAGTGGCAATAACAGTCACAAAAAAATAGTAGTTTGTAGTATTTCTTTATTGTAGTTCATGGCATAGCAGGGTAATGTGCGGCATTACAAGGCAGAGCAGGACGTAACAGGGCACAGCAGAGCGTAGCAGGATGTGACAGGGCACCGCAGGACGTGTTAGACGTGTTTAGATTTCTTAACAATTGCTTATCTCTTCTGTATTTGTGTACAGTACATACACTGTATGTGCTGACCCAGTGTGTGTGTAATCTCTGTAAAGGTTGTGTGAGTCCAGGGGAGAGCAGTGAGGATTGGCTGCTGAAGAATTTTGGTGCCTTTAGAGTCATGGCCCGAATGAAGGATTTTTCAACACTTAACATGGTCTTCAGCGGAGTGAGTCCACTTGTGTTTTCTTAAAGATTTATTGGATTACAACAGCATTCAACCTCATTGAGACATAGGTTCTACCTCTAACTCCATCTTATATTTTCTGCCGCTCTCCTCCCTTTCTTTTTTCTCCCCTACAGTTGGAGGTTCTGAACCTGCTGTCCCCAGCGCAGAAAGCCGAGCTGCTGCTGATGCCTGAGGTTGCAGGTTTAGACAACGGCACCCTAAGCCTGGTTTTCCACAGTTTGTTGACAGGGGGCTCTGGCCCTTCACCCACCACCAGCCCTGGAGGTGTCACCTATTGGACGACCCCTAGAACTAACCAAAACTGGACCTTACCTGGTGGTAACCAAAACTGGACCTTTCCTGGTGGTAACCAAAACTGGACCTTCCCTGGTGGTAACCAAAACTGGACCTTTCCTGGTGGTAACCAAAACTGGACCTTCCCTGGTGGTAACCAAAACTGGACCTTTCCTGGTGGTAACCAAAACTGGACCTCACCTGTTGGTAACCAAAACTGGACCTTTCCTGTTGGTAACCAAAACTGGACCTTTCCTGGTGGTAACCAAAACTGGACCTTTCCTGGTGGTAACCAAAACTGGACCTTTCCTGGTGGTAACCAAAACTGGACAAGCCCTGGATACTATCCTTCATATCCCACATATGACTCATACCCACCACCGTCCCCAGAGAACAGCCTCAGACAGGTACTGTAATGTAGCAAGGATGTGTGGATCCTGCTGGATCTTTAACAGGGTTGTACTTGATATTCAGAATAATATAGCAGCAAGCAAATATATGTAAAGATATAGTGGAGTAATAGCGTCCTGAGCAGAGAATATAAGCACGCTCCCATTGCGTTATTCGTGCTTTTCTGTTCTTTTTTTGCAGGTTAGTGCATGTGGCCATTAAAAAGACATATTTCACATTTAAGGGAATGGCCTTTGGGAGCCGTGTGGTGGCAATCTCAGTATTGATGGTTAATCACATATCAAGTGTCTAAAGGTTTCCAAATATGTCAGGCATTTTGGGATATATCATATTAGCATATAATATACATGTAATGGTACAGCAATAAAAACATATTTGGGGTTTGATAATTTAAATTATTGTATGCCAAACCATTGCAGCTTTGATCAATTTTTAAAATTTGTTTTATATAGAGCGGCTAAAAACAACATTTTTATATATAGTATCAGTATGCCTCAAACTACAGTGTGTAATGCCAAAGTGCAGGCTCATAGTGATAAACCCATAGAGCATTATCACAAAGTCTTCTCTCAGCTCTACTGAGCATTTTAACATGTTTTCATTTATGGGTTTCTGCCTGGCAACATTACTGTTTTGATTCACGCTCCCATATCTCCTTAAAGGAAGAGATTGACATTTTGAGAAATACATAAATTGGGTGTCTTGCTGAGGGTTAGACAAAAACCTTGAAACCTCTGATGAATGTCCTCTAACTGCTTGGCACCAAACGGCTGACAAAGTTAGTGACTATATTGGTGAACAGAGTGGCGCATTTAGTTGGTGGAAAACAAACACAAGCTTAAAGGAGAGTGAATATTGGAATTATATTCATCAGATGGACAGAAACGTTAAAGATGTTATAATTCCCAGTCTTGCATCTCATTTTCAAACACCTCTGCTCTTTTTTCACGCTAACAGGTTGTGAACGGGTTCATGATGGCTTTCAAACCCGTTGGGAGCTTCGTTCATAAGTTTGTGTCCTTCACACAAGAGGTACAAGCGCACACAAACATAAATCGACATGCAGAAAAATGCACAAACGGTACACCTGCCAAGTGAAATGACTCCTGACCTGCTGGTTTTTGTTTGTCTAGAGGAACGTGTCAGAAATTAGAAGCACCACTTTGACCCAGTTCCTGCTTAACTGGACTCTGGCTGAGTTGGCTGCCACTTATAAGCAAAAGGAACCAACTGTAGTTCCAGAAACGCCAACGTTTGACGTGACAAATGTGGACGATTGGTACCAGTATGTCGTGGTGCCGGTGTTACGAAGGTTCCTGCCAAACGACGGGGCCCTCATGCATCAAAACATCAAACTCGCCTTCCACCAAGTGTTGTATGTCAAACTAACATTTTAAATTTGTATCCATTCCCTGAGTTTATTTTTTCCATGTGCGTCAGTAAAGAATGGACTAAGTAAGAGACTGCTGCATTTGATGAGTGAAATACAAATTTAAAACTCCTACAATCTAAATATGCAGGAGTAACGCAGTAATGCAGCAATTCGACTATCATCTAACTGCAGCTTTATGTAGTTTTTTTAGCCTCTTTTGGCACATTATGTGACTTTAACTGTTAAGTTTCCAGCAGTAGCAAGGAGCAAAAAATCTCTGATAAACCCACTACAGTAGGTGATACTTGGCAAGCTCCAAACTGCACCCAGAGAAGTTAGCGATCAGCTAGTGAAAAAATCCAATCTAGGTGAATCAGCATGTTTTAATGGGTGAATGTTTGGGTGGTAACTTCATGGCCAAATGCACTTATTGTAAGTTGTTTGGAAAAAAACATGTTGTGTAAAGTTCAAAGCCCACTAGTTGCCAAAACCTATCCCAATCCACCCCAGGTTAATCAATATATTTCTGTATTTTAAAATAATGTATTATAACGACTTGAAATGTACGTTTATGTCTTGTTTGTGTGCAGCCATCTGAATAATAATATGGACAATGACACCTCTGAAACGGTCAGTGAAGTCAAGGATGTCTGTAGCATCACTCTCGATAAGAAACCTTGCGGGGTGAGGCTTCATTCTATTCTTTCACATATTCACATATATACGTTTGTCTTCAATTCTTTATTTAAACTTTAATTAAAGGTTCCCTGACACACAAAACCTTTTTACTTGCATTTTTAAAAATATGTTAGGTCCCTAGGTGTTTTTGTTATGTTGTGATTTTGAAAATGAACTGCTACCTCCTGTCAGTTCTATCCACTGATAAGAAATAAGCGGAGAAATCAGGCCAATTACAAAAGCTGGTCAGTCTGATGTCATGTTGCCTGAGAACATAACTATTCATGAGCTCGCCCAGTTGCGCTGGGTAAAGAATACTGATAGCCAGCTTCTCATTGGCTCGCTATTAGCCAATCGGAGTCAAGCAGCTTAGCACTTTGAATATTAATTAGAACTGGCACAAATCAAGCTGAGTCTACTTGCAGGCTTTCTATACCACGCTAGAAGGGCTTGAAACAAGGTAACCAAGGCATTTTTTCCACAAAAAATTTTACAGAGTCCATGGCAGAACTTCAGACATTACCACAAAGTACTTAAATACGTGTGGCAGGGCACATTTTAACATTTCCTTGTTGTCAAATGTTTGCCTAAAAATCTAAAGTAGCTTGTTGTCTTTCCATTTTTTTCTTTTCATCCTACCAGCTAACTGATGCGGTGGAAAATGTGGCCAATGTTTTGCACTGCGCGGCTCGTAGCAACCTGATAATGACCGAGGAGACGGTCATGAGATTGATTGGAGAGCTGACAGGACGTCTGAACTCACTGATCAAAGAGTTGTCAACAGCAGTACGTATATGAACCTTTTAAATTTTGTTAAATAGCTATATTACTGTAAACAGGGCATTAAGACAAATTCCAATCTTGGGTAATTCTTTTTTTAAATGTATATCATGATCTATCTTTTAAACAGGCTAGCAACTTGAAAATAACCTGTCAATCAAAATTCTAATGTTGATGAGAGAGATGTTACAAACCAAACCAAACCAAACACACACACACTCACACACACACACACCCACACACACACACACACACACACACACACACACACACACACACACACACACACACCCACACACAACTAGCATTCAGATCATTGTATACAAAACCTTTCATGAATTCTAACTTCTTACTTTCTCATTTTCTGGCCTTTTGAAAAGAAAATCTAAAATCAGTGCTTCCTTTTCTTCCTGTAGAACTTCAGCGAGGTGGCAGCCGACATTCAGCAGATCTTTGGCGGGGCGGAGTCTCCTTCTCTGGCCCAAGAACATCTGGATGACCCGGACTTCATCAAGCTTTGGTTTCAGATCAAACTGGTGCCTCTCATGCCTAACATCCCTATAGACATTATGACCTGCCTCAGCACCAAGAACTTCTCCTGCCCTGTTTTCCACACACTGTGAGTTCACACACACACACACACACACACACACACACACACACACACACACACACACACACACACACTGTATGGAGCATTAATTGTAATTTCTTTCTCTTCTTATTCAATATGGCAGTGTGGCGGAATTTGGCAAATATGAGCCTCCAATGTATCCGAAATATCTAATCTATCAGATGTTCATCTATCCCTTCCTGCTGCATGACCGAACCCCGGGTAAGTAAACCCTTAGCTGAAACGAAACATTAGCAGCAAAATGTACTTAAACAAACAATTTTAAAAAATAATTATATTTTTAAAAAAAAATGTTTCAGAGTAAGTCTTTTATATTATTAGATTATCAGTGATGGATAAGCAACATTTTACTGTTTTAGTTGTTCGAACTGTAGAATATTTGAACTATTTTATCTGATATTTTCTGTAACATCGCATTGTATTTTGAAAGCTGATAATATGGTCTGAGTAATGTTTTTAAAAGTAACTCGTAATTTTAACTGTGAAAAAATGTTGTGGCGTAAAAGTCAAAGTACAGTAGCCTGAAATGGAAATACTCATATACCTTGGTACAATTATTAGTTACTTTCCACCACGCTTGAACGAAAAATAGTGTCTAGATAAAGTTATAATACATGCTGTTAATTTTTAATGAATATACATTAGTTAATTAATTGATGTATGTTTCAGTGGCCCGGTGTATCTCCTCCAATCAAAGTGCATGGCTGCTAAACAACTTTGGTGTCTACTCAAGTATCATTTCCATCACTGACTTCTACAAGTTCAACTTAAACTTCTCTGGAGTAAGTCTGGAAAACACTGACAGGCTGAAATGCTGTAACTCACTTTGATCATTGTTAATTTTTTATTTTTTTTGTCTTCTGTCCAGCTGGAGGTTCTTCCACTCTTGTCTCCAAGTCAGATAGCAGACTTGCTGATTTTGCCTCTTCCTACTCCACCTGAGAAAGACGTTGTTATCGAGCGAGTATTTGACTTCCTATTGGAGTCTCCTCAATACAAGAAACTTCCAGACATCCTGAGCAGCCTCCGCCAAAATGCATATAAAGTAACAGCTTTTTAATCATATTTACGTTTAATTGCTTTTGGAAAATTTGTAACTGTCCTGGATCATTAATTGTAAAATATTCAATTCATCAGATACCCTGTGATGTCTTCAAACACATGTGAGTACTTTCAGATGCATTTATAAATTACGACTGCATTGGTGATTATTTCCAGCCAAATTTTCTTTACATTAGACCAGAAGACCTATTTACCGGCAGACATTTTGATATGACAAACACAGGTATTACCAGAGCGGGAACGTAACTACTCTAAGTACATTTATTCAAGTAATGTGCTTAAAGGGCTGGTTGATAGATTTTAAAGTGCGTTTGTATGATGAACTTATTTGTAGTCATTTTATTACCTACAGTTAATTGCAAGCTTCTAGTTTGGAGAAGTAATGACACTGATGCTTAGCAATGTACTGTAGGCTTCTGCTGTGGATGGGGGGAGCAGAAAAATGTATTTAAGTCAACAACAAAAAAAGGCCCACCAAAATAAATCATTATTAGTTTAAATGTTTGCTATACTTATAGAATATTTTCACTAGTGCTGTCATTTAAGCATGTTTTTAATGGCATTAACGCAAACCCATTTTAACGGTGTTCATTTTTTAACCGCAAGATTGATATTCTTTTTTGCCTAGCAAACTTTGTAGTTTTTTTCACATGCTATTTTAACAACTATTAACATTAGAAAAACTACAACACCACCATGAATCTAGCTGAACCCGAAAAAACAACAGGCATACCACACACACTTGTTTGGGTTTGCGAGCCAGCCAAAGAGTAGTAACGTTACGTTTTGAGTGGATGGCGTGCGCAAGACGGCAAAATGGATACCAATAAGATTCTGAATGGAAAGTTTACTTTCAAAAAGTTTCCAAATGGTTCCATTGATATGACCAAAGTGATCTGTGTGTTTTGACGTTGTGAACTGAGCTATCATCCCAGCACATCTTGTCTGAAACACCACTTGATGACCAAGCACACAGCTGATGCGAATTCTCTGCCCCCTGGTCAAAGTATTTTTTTCACCCTTATATTGATGGGCACTGTTACATTGTGTGAGAGATTATTTGCTCCAAGTGTGAATTTGACGTGTGAAATTGAACACTACAGGAGGCTATATGCCAATGTTGTTTTCAATTAAAAAAAAAACATTAGCAGAAAGCAAGCCAATCCACTTATCCATGTTGATAAAAGCATTAAAATGAGAAAAAAAAGAAATGAAGGGACACATAGAATAGATTAAAATGTGTGATTAATTGCAAGTTAACTATGAAATTAATGCGATTAATCGCGAATAAGTATTTTAATTGTGTAACAGCACTAATTTTCATATCTTTACCTTGCCATCAAACAGTACCTGTAAACACAATTATTATGTACGCAATAGCCCATTAGCCACACAATAATAATAGTTATTGTCACACAATAAAAATAGTTATTGTGTGACTAAATGTTACATAATTGTAATGTTACACTAATCATTTTAAAACACAGACGTCACACAATACCGCTAACAAACTAAACGATCAAGACAGCGGTAGACCAGCAACTTCCAGGTTCTCCAATGTTAAATTACTGTTTTTGTCAAAGAAGTCTGGTGGCTTTAAAGCGAGCGTTGCTGGATTTAACGGCTCTAGTGACTTGTCGGAAAAGGCTGTCCGACGCCAGCAATACAAATATTCAAAATATTTTTTAAGGTGGCTAAAATATGTTTTGCTGCTGCTCCAGTCCACAGCAGTACAATGCTTAGCTGCCGTGTTGGTACTCCTGTCTGCTTCTCCACACTGTTGGCGCGCCAACTGCCATATACTGTGGCTAACACGCTGGCTATAGAGTAGTACCTCATACAACCCTACTTCAGAAGATCCAAACTATTACTTTAAGTACACATTTAAGGTACATTAGCATATGTTTAATGTTTTTTTTTCTTTCATTTATCAGCTTAGAGAGATTATACAGAGCCATATCACTTCTGCCACGAGATTTGGAACCAGTCATCTGGGCTAACATAGATATGCTGATAAGCAAGGTAGCAGATCCAGGTCAGTCTCACACACACATACACACACACACACACACACACACACACACACACACACACAAACACACACACACACACACACACACACACACACACACACAGACAAAGATACTGCATGACCATAAACACAATGCAACTTTACCTCCCCTTTACCTTCTGCCTAGGAGCTAACTTATTAATTGTTTGATTGTATCTTATGTGTATTATAAGCCATATAATGTTTCTGCGTTTTTGATTTGGACAGCATGTGTGCCAGATAACGTCATGGTGAGATTTCTTTAAATTTGCTTGATTTACATTTCCAATTAATCTGTTTGATTTGATTGTGTAGCTCAATTTTACTGAAACATTCAACTGGTCTTTTAAAAAATATTAAATATGTCATTCACAGTGCCCAGTAACCCAGTACAATGGTAAGACCTCTTTGAGACCTCACTTGAAAGTTTTATTTTATTACTCATTACATTACTGTTAGTACTGTTAGAGCTTAACTCATTGGATATTATCTTGTCTTTGATGTTTGACAGGTTCTGAAGTCTGCAGAGGAGTTAACAGGTATCCTATTTGATATTATTTGTAATACAAATTGCAATTAAGTGCTTTAATAGTCTCTGCGCTGACATGTATTTACCTTTTGACATGTATCCACAGCTCTGACCAGAACTCTTACCTGAACACATCTATGGAAGTTTCCTGCAATTTTGCCTTGGAGACGTATGCATGTGCCAAGGTGACTGTCTAATTTTAAAAGAGTCAAAGTCATATTGGAAATACAAAGTTATTTCCAATAATAACTTCTATGCAGTATGCAGGCTTAAATGCTAAATGGCCACTTTTTGTTTCACACATACAGCTGGAGAATTTCACAGCCAATCAGCTGGTGTCTCTTATAAAGTGTAACCTGCCTGGAAACAGCAAGTACTCCAAAGTGCTGTGGAAGATGCTGTTGACAAAGCTATCATTTGTCTTGGACCCAGCTCTGGACCTGCTGAGTAACATGGTCAGTAATTTTTTACTTATTAAATCTTTAAAGAAACATCCTCTTCCTTTTTTTTAGGATTGTTAAAGTATATTATTAAAATGTAATAGACTAAACAAGTGTAAATCAGTTTAAAGAAGATGGCTATATGTTCATACATCAGATTATCTATGTTGATTAAATCAATTGATATCTCCTACAGCCCATGGCTATGGTTGGTCCATCAGCGTCTCAGATTTTGGATGTGATTGGGGAGATGAGAGTGTCAGTGCTGACTGATGAGCAGCTGATGAACAGCAGTGTCATCGCAAAGTGGTTCTCCGGTCGTCTGAGCAAGTTCCTGCCACCTGAATCAGGAAGCTTCCTGCACTGTCTGAGCAGCAGAAACCTCAGCTGTTCTTCATACCAGCAAATGTAAGAAATGTTCCACAGACCTCTTCATTTCCATACCTGCTTTGTATCTGCTGGATGTCTAAATGTGTTTGCTAACATGTTCATCATGTCAACTTAAAGCTTGAGCTGCTGTCACAAAGTGGCAAAACTAATTATTACATGTTTAAGGGAGTCATGATATATATTCATGGGACTTTTAAAGTCCACATGTTAACAGGCTAATGTTAGCATTACTGTAACCAGTGTTCAGCTTAGGCTGATGAAAGTGAAACAGATAAATATTAAATCATGTAAATCTGATCTTGACATGTCTAAGATTTGCATCATTCATTTTGGTTATTTTTTTGTTTTTAGTTTGTAATCAGATTGTTAAACCGTTTTTTTAATAATTAAATTGCCCTCAGAGAGATAGAAATATTCATCATGTCCCTGATTTTTTGTCAGACTGCAGGTGCTGATCCGCAATTTTAATATCTACACTGGAAATCAACGGCTTTTGGTCTTCAAAGATTTCGTCCTCCGTTTCCTGTCAAAGCCAAACTCAGGTACTGGCTGCATGAACTTTAACATAACACTGGGACTATTTTCTAAAGTAATAACTTGAAAAACATGTTATAAGTTATGCCCTTTACGATGCCGCACGCACCCCTACAGGAAATCATCCCTACCACAGGCAATAAAACTCTTAAACATGTCATCACTGGGTGCTAGATGAGACTTTTAGAACACCACAATACTGCACTAAGGGCAAGCTGCACAATTGGTTAATTTACATTTTAGCATACATTAAGCACATTATTTAAGCAGTTGCACATTTTGTTTTCCCATCCTGTATATATTTAAATATTTGTTCTTATATTTTATTCCTATTATTATTTTATTAATTCATGTATACTTTATGTATGTATATTTTTTCCTAGTATCTCATTTATATTTATATTCTGTGTCTGACTAATGTACGTGAGCTGCTGTAACACCGTAATTTCCTATCTTTTTTGGGATCAATAAATATCTATCTATCTATCTATCTATTAGCATTTACAGATGTCCCTTTATCCTCATGACTTTGTCCAGGTTCAGGCTGTGGGTCTGTTTCCAACGGCAGTGCAGACTGGCTAATGAAGAATCTGGGTCCATTTTCTGAGTTTTTGTCCCTTAAAGAGATGCTTGGTCTCAACCCATACTTCAACCCTGTAAGATTTACCTTCTGATAAGATCCTGGATTTATTAAAAAAAAAAAAGGCCAGTCATTATTACATTGTTATTTTCAGTGTCGGGTGAACTTTTTTTGTCTCCTCCCTTCCATGTAGCTAGAGGCCCTGCAACATCTCACTCCAGTACAGGATGCAGAGCTGGTGTTGAGTTTTCCTACTTCTGTAGAGAAAAGCATCATCATAAACACGGTTTTTGATTACCTGACTAAGTTACCTGACGAAAAGGACTTTCGCTCATTCCTTGGCTACCTTATCTATTACCATTACCAGGTAAAAAGATATCCCTTTATTCAAAATGTAGACTTTGCACTGCTTGATGAAGGTATAATCTTTGTTTTCTCTATTTGAAGGGGAATTTATCCTGTGCATCATACAAACTACTGTAAGTTTATATATATATACTGTATATTAATGTTGTTTTATAAATTGTACATTGATTATTTATACATAATTATATAAAACATACAGTACATTTGTGATGTTATTTCCACATGTTGCTGTTTTAGGTTTGCCAGACTGGACTTGGCCATTCCTACAGTTTCTCTTGCTGCAGCTTTAGACATCACGTTCACCAAGATGAAGTTGTCCTTGTACACACCCCCGGGTGAGAAGCACAGTGTCTGTAGAAATTTGTAGAAATAGTTGTGATATGATAACAAAAATTTGACTAATTTACATTGACTAGTTTTAAGGCTGAAAAAAAAATAATCTGAAAATTATTCAGATTTTTGATAACGGATGTTGTGGCTGCACCATTTAATCAAATGAAAACATTCTGGATAATTTTAGACCGATTTCTCCAAATTTCACCTTGATATATTATTATTTAGCATTGTTTACTTGGGTCTTTGCAGTCCTGCTCTGATAAGGGTTGATAATAAAGTATCCTGGTGGCATTACTGGCATTACATTGATGTTGAAAAAAAACTAAGCTCCATGTTGGTTTTGTTAAATGTTGGAGCTATCTCTGACAGTCAGTACATTAAAAGTAGCTTACTATACAGTATATATCATGATTTTCTATAGATCACCTGTCTGTAGCTGCTTAATGAGCACTTACTTTTTTGGGGGGGAAAGCACTGCAAATTATTCCACTGAAAATGCAATGAGGTAAAAGCTGATCCCTGTGGATTCCCAACAAGTAATGAGGATCAGGAATCCCAAATGGAGATTGAAAATTACCACGTAACATGTGGTAGTGGTAAAACGAGTTGAGACATATAGAAGAGGGAGCAATTCCATCAAGCAGCTATAATCGATATTTTTGTATCCAGGTTTATTATCATACAGCACCTCTACATCAACCTGTCTTTATTTCCATGTTATTAGGTCATATGTATTCTTATCATTGAAATAAGCATTTCAACCTGCAAATTCCAAACTATACCGTAAACTAATTTGCATTTGCTTTTATTATAGGTTGCCTCATATACACTTCAGAGGTAATTAAATGGGATTTTTTTCAATGTTGTTAGTCTCATAATTGTTTAATAATAAAAAAGATTCATAACCATCTTAATCTGTTTCTCCTCCAAGTGCACTGTTACCATGGCAAACGGTAAGTTGTCTCACAGCTTAAAAAATCGACCACATAATTCAACATTTTAATGTTAATAATCACCACAAATTGATTTATTACTTTTTTTCCGCAGAAACAGACATTTGTGTTGGAGTGAACAGGTGTGATTTCTAAACCACTCTCACTCTCTCTCTCTCTCTCTCTCTCTCTCTCTCTCTCTCTTGTATCTCTCTCACTGTCTCACTCTCTCTCACTCTCACTCTCTCTCTCTCTCTCTCTCTCTCTCTCTCTCTCTCTCTCTCTCTCTCTCTCTCTCTCTCTCTTGTATCTCTCTCACTGTCTCACTCTCTCTCACTCTCACTCTCTCTCTCTCTCTCTTTCTCTTGTATCTCCCTCTCGCTCTCACCCACTCTCTCTCTCTCTTCTCTCTCTTACTTTGAGCTTGTTTTGAACTTTCAGTATTAACTGTCCATAAATACATTAATGTCCTGTTATTTTGAAACTACAGCACAATGCTGAAGCTCAACCTCAGCGAAGGGATGAACCAGCGTGTCTGTGACTTTGCTGTTGAGGAATTTGCCTGTTCCTCGGTAAGTCACCTAAACAGTTCCAGGGGTGTAATGTAACTAAGTACATTTACTCAAGTACTGTACTTAAGTACAGTAGTTTGAAACGTGCTCGTACTTTACTTGAGTATTCACATTTCATGATACTTCATACTTCAACTCAATACTTTTTAACGCAATGCATTTATTTAAAACTTAATGTTTCTAGTTAAAAACATATATGTTCATTTGATATGCAGTAACATACATAATCTACCTAGTAGTATACCATATTTAAAAATGTACTCCATGTTGAAAAACTGCAACATTTAAATGCTCTTACATGTATTTGTTAATACAGCATTATATAATGTTCTGTTTATTAACATTACACTTTTGATGGAGATATTCTGCATAATAATTACTTTAAGTACAATTTGTCAGTACCACTTCTGTACTTTTACTTCAGTAACATTTAGAACTCAGGACTTTTACTTTTGGAGTATTTTTAGATTGTGCTATTTCTACTTTTACTTAAGTAAAGGATCTTGGATGACAACTTTCCGGAAACTTCTGTTCACCTGTTGTCATTCTGCCTTAAGATCACACAGCTGTCCACGCTGCAAGCAGCAGATCTGGCGGCGGTGTTGGCGTGTAACCGCTCCTCCAACTCCAGCGGCTCACGACAAGCCTGGAAGATTCTCCTCTCCAAAGCCTCAAATGTGCTGGATGTAGCTCTGGATCTTCTAACCAACACGGTATGAATCAACAGTACTCCTCACTTTACCTTTTTCCTCATAGGATCAAGACACTGGATGATTGTTTTGTCTTTTAGACTCTGGACCCCAGAAATGCTGCAGTTTCAGTGATTTTAGACTCTATACGAGAAATCCGATTGGACACATTCAGCACGGCCAGCCTCAACCAACCCGCCCTCATCCAGCTGTGGTTCAGTCAGCGGCTTCGCCCATTCCTGCCTGCCGTTTCCCCTGATTTCCTCTCATGTATCGTCACAAAAGGGTTGGACTGCAGCACCTACCAGCAAATGTGAGCAGCAGAAAGCCTCTAAACCATGAACCAGTGTTGTTTTCAAGATATCTTCATTAACCAAATGAACCCTCATTTATTTTCAGTGTGCAGATTTTGAGCAGTGTCCAGCCACGCATGACACTCTCCAGGCAGATCTATGTCTACACATACTTCATCAAGGCTTTCCTGACCTCGAATAACCAAACAGGTATGTTTTCACATTTCCATAAAGATGGAGTGTCAAAAGGCAGTGAGTACGTTTATTGTGATTGTAAAAATACGGAATGTATGTAGTGTAAAAGTGTAATATATTTTTTATCATGTTGGCATGCTTATGTCATGACAAAGCGGAAAGTTTGATCTGTAGGTGGCGTCAGAGGAAAACTTCATTTGTGAATGTTTACCCCCCAATGTCTGTACCAAAAAATATATATATTTGGCAAGAGAAAAATAAATATCTGATGCTATGGATGACCCATAATCCAAATCATATGTTGAAATTGAATTTGTTGTGTGTGTGTTTTTATTGTTCAGACCACAGCTGCAGCTCAAACACTAGCAACAGCGGAGAGTGGCTGCAGAAGAACTTCGGAGGTTTCTCTGTCTTTGCGTCCATCCAGGAGCTGCAGAGGATTTATCCCAACTATAATCCGGTACTTATGGTTACATTGTGTTTTGCTGTGATTATGTATTAGTTTTGTTATGTGTTTTGACCATCTATGTTGGGGTGTGTGTGTGTGTGTGTGTGTGTGTGTGTGTGTGTGTGTAACAGATGGAAGCCTTATCGCAGCTGACCGTCAGACAGCTAGCTGACCTGTCCACTACACCCAATCAGCTCACCTCCCCTGACCAGGTTGCCACAGTGATGCAATATGTACCCAACAAATTCCTCGCTGACTTCTTTGATGACTTCTCACCTGCTATCTTGGTGAGTGTGCATAAATGAAGTGAAATATGTCAATGTTAATATTGTTAATATCAAGATATCAAAACTCATGCATTCAAATGTTGACTTGACATGGGAGAAGCTCCACACTTTCCGCAATATTACATTTCTCACAGAAATAAATTATTTTGCAGAAAAACTGATTTTTATTCTTAAAACTTTCTCTCTGGGGTTGACATGTTTTGTTTTTGTTTTTCCCCTGCAGGGTCATGAAAACAAGTTGCCCATCGGGGTGAGGTCAGCCATGTTGCAAGTTGTGTTTGATCGGGCAAACCTCTCAGATCCTGCAGTGGGTGATTCAGTTGTGTTGCTTTGGCTCCAAAATCGACTGCCCGTCCTGCTGGTCAACCTGTCCTCGGAGAATGTCAGGCCCTTCTTCAGAATACTGGCGGGAAGAAACTGCAGTATCCAGCAGCTGGGGTAAGTCTAGAGCCATGAGGACAGACCTGAGGATTTATATGGCTGAAATGAAGTTTATTTTTATCCATACAATGTCAATGATTGTAGCCTAACAGCTTGAATAAAAGTCATTGATTGCATTTTTTTAATCTCTTTTATTTCAGAGTCAAATCCCTGAATTCAACAATCTCCTCTCTCAGTGGTGTTACAAAGAAAGAAATCTATAACAACATCATTCTGATTCTCACAGGTGAAGAAAGCACACTGAAAGTAACAAGCAATAGGCCAGCTGTAATTACATTACTTTTCCCTGGAACAAATAAAGTCATTCACAGTCAGTCACAATACAGATAATTTCATTCATGAAAGTAAGGAGTTTGTTATTTTGTAGACTAAACAATATGAAAATAATATACCTGTTAATCATTGTAATGCTAGGCTTACATTTATGTACATTTTATCACTCTATATAGTGGTAACTGGGTATGTCTATAGTTTTTTTTAATTTATTTATCTGATTATAATCTCCTCTGTTATGTCATAGAAGGGTGTAACTCATCTTAACATTAACATATTCAGCCCTCTGATATCCAGTAGTGCTTTATATTGTTTTATTTTCAAGTTTGTCAAGTCAAAATTAAAGTCTGGATAGCTCACCTGGTAGAGCATGCGCCACATCTACTAAGGCTCAGTCCTTACTGCAGCGCCCGCATGCTCAACTCCAACCTGCTGTATGTCATTCCCCCTCGCTCCCCTTTCACATCTTCAGCTGTCCTGTATAAACAACTCTTTCACTCTACCTCTAACTCTACTTCTAGAACCAATACCTATGCAGTGCTACGGTAACAACTACAACCACAGTTTCTACAGATTCCTGGAGAGCTCCTTTATGGGATTCCAGTTCCCCAACGTCACCACCTTCCTGTCCCTCATGCCTCACGACAGGGTGCATCAGGTGTGTGTCCAAACAATAATACAGAGGATTAAAAGAAGGATAGTTTCAGTGGTTGGGTTGAAGGATGTGATGAGGACTTATTTCTTGTCTGCTGCTCCTCTAGCTGGTGAACTCCATACCTCCATCAGATCTTGCAGATTTCCTCCGTCGCCCTGACGTTGTCGACAACGATGCAGAGCTATGTGTGATCTACAGCAACTACGTCCAGACACCGATTTTCCTAGAGACCGTATGTACCACTCACACAAACGCAAAGAAATTAAAACACACTGTTGGAGCCATTACACAACGCAGACACATTTTCACCGCGTTAGGTTTGTGTGTCATTGTTAGAGTAGTGTGCAAAGGAAAATGAATGGGTCACAGCACCTGAAGTGCAGACAGATTGTGGATATTGATTATTGGGACGCAGAACACGCGTCTAAGCAAGTTCTTCCCTGGTCCTCCTTATTAGCCTAATGCAGGAGTTTGTAAATGACTCTACGTACATTGATGATATGATAACAATATTGTATACATTTGCAACAGGAGTCTCTCCCGGGGGTGGTGCGGCGGCCCACCTTGCCTTGCGTCTGGCCCATGGCGCTCAGCAGCTCCAAGTGGTCAGAGGTCAACGCCTGGTTTGACCGACGCCTCGACAGCTATTTGGTCTTCCTCACAAAGAGTCTGATCAGCCCCAATATCACATACAACTCCTCCTGCCTGGCCTTCCAAAAGCTGTATGTCTGGTTTTCACAAGACGATAACCTCATTTTGCAATTTAAAAAAAAATATCTTGTCAATATGGATGTTTTTAAATCTTGTGTTTTGGGTTCAGCGTTTCAGTCCTTGGGAAATACAAATATACTGCTGCAGACTTCACGAGGCAAGATGTGTTCAACACCATCAGAGCATACCTCACCTCAGGTCAGTCTCCAGAATAAAACAGAGCTTGTCTCTGACAGTGTTGCCAACTCAACTTTCTCGCTAGATTTGGCAACTAAGACCCTTTTAGCGACTTGTTTTACAAAAAAGCACCAAGATCAGCATCTCAGAATTAATGTGTTAATGTTTTATTGATGCCAAGTTGCTAGTTACAAAAGGAGAACGTGTTCCACGCTGAAAAGAGTCTCAATTAGTCTCACTTTAATTCTTCATTTTCTTTTCCTTATTTATCTCACCATCTTCCTTCAGTAAAATTCTCCAAGTAATTATTCGTAATTTGTCCTTGTAGCCACGGTGCCAAGGTGTTACAACCCCAGCGACCCGGAACTAAACTCCACAGCCTGGTTTGCCGAGTACATCGGCCTTTTCATTCCTTTCCTCACTCTTGAGGATCTTCAGACGTTCGGATCTGAGCAGGTACTGAACCTAAGTTGTTAAATCTAAAACTACAGCTCAGCTTTTGTTCAGTGGGATTAGAATGTAATTATTAAACAGATTGATTAATGATGTACAGACCACGTTTTCAGTATATATACCCCCTTCTCTCTCCTCTCTGCAGGTTCTCCAGGTGTTCACAGTGAACCCTCTGAACCTCGCTCTCTTCAATTACTCCGGTTTACCTCTCAACCTCACCAACTACTACACCCAGCTCATTTATCAACAGGACAGCAACTTCAACCCTTTGCTGTGAGTCTACGCATCCACAAATCCCTCACACATCAAATACTATACTATCTGTGTGTAAACCAAACATTTTCTCTCTCTCACTCTCTCACTCTCTCCCTTCTGTCTCTCTCTCTCTCTCTCTCTCTCTCTCTCTCTCTCTCTCTCTCTCTATCCAGACTTCCTCTGTTGGGCCGGTGTGTCGCTCCTGGTCCAACATTCAGCCAGCTAACACCAGAACAAAGTATGATGCTTCTACACAACCTGACCACTCTCTGTTCATCCATTGACCCACAGGTGATAAACACAAACACACACACACACACACACACAAAACACATGAATTAGCAGTTTAGTTTTATGCCGAGACATACATTTTTTACAGATTACCACAGACAATCTTTTTGCTTTTTTTCTCTGTAGATTACTGCAGCTTTGGCAGGTAACTTCGGTGACAACATCAATGCTGCGGCCATTACTGCCCTCGGCAGCCAAAGCAGCAGCCTGTCGACCGGTCAGATCAATATGATAAAGCCTCAGGATCTATATGCTGCCCTCTCCATTCTCAGCGATGTTACAGGCTGGAATGAAGGCCAGGCCAGTGCCATTATCCAGTCTCTGATGTCTTCAGGGTTTATGAAGGTAGCTGCTGACTGTCTGTCTGTCTGTCTGTCTGTCTGTCTGTCTGTCTGTCTTTCTGTTACATTGATTCCAGATTAGATTTCGGTTGTGTCTGTGGGAACACCAGTCAGAATAAGTCTGTCTCATCTGTGTCTTTCTTTCTTTTTTCATCCCACCAGATCAACAGCTCGTCGTCGTTGTTAATGCTGGGCTCTCTTGTTGTCGGTGTTCCTGCGAACACTTTCAGCAGCATCAGCGGCTTCCAGCTGCTTACTTCATCCAAAAATCCTTCATTCCTGGCATACATGCTGTCCGCTCCACAGATTGTTCAGCAGATCTTTGTTACTCAGGTACGATGGCTTCACTTCTGTGACAGGATTTGTATGATAAAGTACTTCAATCCTTTCAAGTCAAGTCAATTTTATTGATTTAGTCCGAGATCAAATTTAACCCAGATTATATTCCAATGAATACAACATATAACACCCTCTATCCTAAGGCCCTCAATTCAGATAAGGGAAAAACACAAATAAAAAGTAACGTCAATTGAGAATAAATGGGAGAAAGAAAACAACAGAGGAGGAATCCCTCTTCCAAAACAGACACACTGCACACGCAGTAAATGTCAAAGATACTAAACTAACAATTGAAAAAATACAACATGGAGAAACAGAATGACGATATGTGACAATATAACTACATCCTTAAACAAAGAATATGTATTAAAGACTCTATAAAATAAAAAACATGCAGAGTTATGTTTAATTTAATTCCAAAAGACAAACTATCTGGGCAATTCAGTCCCCCACTTTTGTTATATTACGGGAAAAATAAAGTATTAAAATATCATATGACCTAAGTTAATACATAAGGAGCATTACCATTATTTGAAATAAAAAAAAAAAAATACAGTAAAATAGGGTAAAATCTAAATTAAATGCGCTAGATGTAGAAAAACAAAGACAAAGAGACATGCTAAGGTAGCTTATTGAGTAGGGAGGTAACAATGCATTGTGAATCGGTTAAAAATGTGTCTAAATGGGAAAAGATTCCAATAAAAAAAAACTAAAAAACATTTAACCTCTCACATCCTATCCCAGATCATATCAGTGAACAGCAACAGTGAGACGATCATACAGAACATTCCAGATGATATGGCCATTCAGATCCCTCGTGTTCAGCTGCTCGGCTTATCAAATAACAGCAGCGTTATCAACACACTCAACCAGAAGAAATGGAAATATCAGCAGGTAGGGGGTGTATTTCAACACTGAAATATGTACTGAGCGTTCTTGCTGTTGTTACAAACTATGTATTTTTTTTTAGGTTGAGTTGTTCTTTGAAATAATTGCTGCGGAAGCTGCGACTGCAATGCTGGGAGGTCCAAACAAGTGAGCGCTTCAGAAGATTTGAGTAAAGCAAGAGTTTACACAAAATTTCAGTATGGAACTAACATACTGTTTATGTGTGTGTGTTTTGGTGTGTGTGTGTGTAGTTTGTCATCCACTGTGCTGCAAGGGTTCACATGCACCGGAGTGAGAAATGTTAATAAGGTGCAGATCAAGAAGCTGATCGGAGCCTGCCGCAGGAAAGGCAAGAACAAGGTCCCATTGGTCGAGACTCAGGTGAGAGGGCGGGACAGCGTGTTAAAAAGCGACAACATGTTTATGTCACTATACTGCATGTGGTGTAGACTGTATTAAAAAAAAACTCAGCATCTTTTCACCTACAAATCACATTTTAATGTAAAAATAAAGGCGATACAGGATACACTAACAATTCAGCGTTTCTGCTTGTCTCACCAACAGTTGACCTGCATGTATAACTATATTAAAAATGACTCAGATGCCACCAGCTTCAACCTATATCCTCCTGAAATGCTACTGTACTATGAGTGAGTTCAGACCAAAGTCAATAACAGGTTTGGTATTAAAACAAGGCAGTCAGAACAGTTTTAATATCTCTCTGTCTCTCTACAGTTACTCCCTGGTGCCACAGGCCAGCTGCAGGTTCTATTTTGAACAACTGGCAGAAGCAGACTTCTCCGTCTTCTCCTCCGCCCTCAGCTACAAACTGACCGCTCTGTTTGCTAATGCCAGGAGCTGTCTGGTGAGTCTCTAAGCAGCAGAAGAACACATGATTTAAATTGTACCCTGAGCATTAAAAATGATTAAAAAAGAAATGTCAGAGTGTACATCACAGTGTAAAAGCAAAAGTCACAATCTACAGGTAACCAAATCCAGATGTCCAGTACTTCTGTTCTTTTAACATAATATATCAATATGTTATTAATTTCTGTTCCTACTTGTTTCATTTTCTAAGGGTATAAAAAACACGACATTGACTGCGGGTAATATAATGGTGTTGGGAAACATGTGCTGCACTCTGGATGGTACCTACATCGAGAACTCTGACCCGTCCATCTTGGAAAAACTCAAGAACTGTCCGGACCTCACCGGCGCGCAGACAGCAGCTGTTGAAGCTCTGCTGCAGAGCGGAAAAACCCAGTACGGGTACGTCAACAGCAGTTTTCTTATCATCATAAAACCTCTTTATTGTATGTCCCTGTAGTATCAGCAGATTTCTTAGAAAATATGCCCCCCTATTTTTCTTTGTTTCTTTCCAAAATTGATCAAAACAGAAAACAATTCAAACAAAGTGAATTTCAGTTTGATTCCCACTTTTTACCTTTGTTATTTTTCTATAACCAGAGCTCCATCAACATGGGACGGCCAGACTCTGAAGGACCTCGAGATCTTACCACTGTATTTGACCTCAACCTTCTACAGTAACATTAACAAAGTGAGAAAAAAACATGAATAAATGCATTTAGGAGAAGAGGTCATCGGCATTATGTCTCCTGTGTGGTGTTGGAATGAGGTCGGTGATGTTTGTTTTTTGTGTTCCACGAGCAGAAAACCAAGCAGAGTTTCTTGCGTTACTTCCTCAAAGTCATCGCGAGCAAAGGAGTGGACAAACAGAAGAGGCGGAGAATGAAGGAAGAAATAAGAAAGTCCATTAGAAACCAAGTCAAGTCAAAGCGATCAATCGGTGAGTCTGCTTCCATGAGCTGCTATTTTTATTGTCATGAAATGATTGTTTAAACTTTTGTTTTTTTCTCCTGTGTTTTTAGTAAACGGGTGCACTGTTGGAATGATCACCCAGGTGACCATCAGCGACGAGACGTTCCCCTTCAACTATGACGACATAACTCAGTTTAACTTTTGCCTCAACGCCTCGATCGTTAAGGACAACTTGGAAGCCATCACTATGAAGGTGGACCAGGTGGAATACCTCAGGATTGTTCTCAGCAAGTTGCGAGAGGTAGGTGATGGGAAGGTGTGATTGGTTTGTAAATAGCTTTTTAAACAGAACAAAACAAGTTGAGGGTTGCTGTTGATGGTTATGTCAATTTTATTAAAGGAGTGGTTCCCCCTAAAAAGAATGTACATTAAACTCAACAAGTTATTTTGGCTATTTAAAAATAAACTCCACAAAGAACTTTAAACAAATAGCGGACTGATTCTCTTTTGCATGAAAATGATTCTTGCATATTTTTAGGCTTACGCTGCCAGCTCCACTATCCCAGAAAGTCAGGTTCGGCTCCTAGGCCCAGCGTCCCGTGTGGCTAACTTAAGTGACATCAACCTGTGGACTATCACTCAAATCGACACACTCTATGCTTTGATGGACTCGTCCAACGGGCAGTGGGACCCGAGCTTGGTGAGCAAACCAAGTAAACAAGTTTATTCTGTGTGTGTGTGTGTTCCAATGTGCTTGTGTGTTCTCATGAATGAATGTTTCTTCTCATTGTCTAGGCTAACGCCATCATCTCTAAGTATCTGAGTAACCAAGGGAACCAACTGGGGAGTGCTGAGCTCAACTCCATCGGTGGAGCCAACCTTTGCTCCTTGGACATCGCAGTTTTGAAGAACATTTCCCATCAAAGCCTTAAGTAAGAAATCAGAGATGTGTGTGTGTGTGTGTGTGTTTGTGTGTGTGTGTGTGTGTGTGTGTGTTGCTTATTATGACATGACAGTGTTTACTGCAAGTTCCCAGTTTAATTGAACGTTCATAAAAAGTTTTGGTTTAATAGTGGAGGTTAAGGTAATTGCAACTTTGTAAATGCTAAATCTTGCTTTTATGCATGGCCGGGTTAGCTCAGTTGGTAGAGCAGGCGCACATATACATAGAGTTTTATGCCTCAACGCAGAGGTCCATAGTTTGGGTCTGACTTGTGACGATGTCCTGCATGTCTTCTCTCTCTTTCTCACCTAGCTGACCTGTCCATTAAAGGGAAATGCCCCCAAAAATTATCTTTTTTAAAAATCCCTGCCTTTGTTCCAATCCAGCATATAACAAATATAATGAATACCTACTCATTTTTTACTCGGTGTGTTTGTGTCTCATTGCAGAGAGGCTAACGCCCTGGTGGTATCCAACTGCACCATGGAGAAAAAGGAAGTCCTGTTCAACATCGCCGCACAAGCATTTGCCACAATGACCCGCTCCACTGTCCCCGTTTCCTCTTTCCAGCTCATACAACCTTTCATCGGTAGGCAAACAGACCCACACACATATCTATACTACATGCAGAAAAACTACATTAGAACACGACTGACACTGCTTATTTCTTTCAGGGGGTGCACCTGTAGCCTATGTCCGAAGTTTGGTGCCTGCCAACATCAACATGGACATGGCTACCCTCACCAGTCTGAATCAGAACGTTGTACTGGTCAGTTACTGTGTGTGTGTGTGTGTGTGTGTGTGTGTGTGTGTGTGTGTGTGTGTGTGTGTGTGTGTGTGTGTGTGTGTGTGTTTTTGTCGTGATTGTACTTTTTTTCATTTTGGCAGTGTGGTAAGTTCTTTGCATTTACTCATGTGTTTATTACTTACTGACCTTGTCAAAGTTAGCGTAGAATGTTGACTGCACTTGCTGTTACCTGGATTCTTAGTTGTGGCTGTGTCCAACATAGCTGATATTTATTTGTTTTTATGTTCTGCTGGATTAAAAAAAGAAAGAAAATCATTTCTTTTCTCTGTTGTACCTAGAACCTGACTGTTAGCGAGGTCCGAGGTTTGCTTGGCTCCAATGTGGCCGATTTAAAGTCCTATGAAAACCAGACGGTGGTACAGAACTGGATCACCAGGCAGTTGCAGACTGATCTCAACACACTGGGAGTGGGGCTTTTGGGAGGCAGAGTTGACTCTACAACCACCACCAACTCTCCGACCACCACCAACTCTCCGACCACCACCAACTCTCCGACCACCACCAACTCTCCGACCACCACCAACTCTCTGACCACCACCAACTCTCAAACAACCACTAACGGCTCCCCGACCACCACCAACTCTCAAACAACCACTAACGGCTCCCCGACCACCACCAACTCTCCAACAACCACTAACGGCTCCCCGACCACCACCAACTCTCCAACCACTAACGGCTCCCCGACCACCACCAACTCTCCAACCACCGGCTCCTCAACCATCAACTCCACTACTATAACCACCAGTCGCCCCTCCACCACAGGTGAGCATTGAAAAAGTAGTTGAATGTATTTCCTTGTCCTCTAGATGGATTATCAGCTGGAGGAAATGCTGACTCATTACTTGGGATCAGTTAGCTTTTAATATCAAATATCTATATATATTGATTAGATATGATCAGTGGTGGAATTTAACTAAGCAGCCGACATTTACTCAAGTACTGTACTTAAGTATAAATGTTAAGGTACTTGTACTTTACTTGAGTCTTTTCTTTTAATGCCATAATATTGTACTTTCTACTCCACTACATTATTCTGACAGCTTTAGTTGCTATATGTAGGGAGTAGATATTTGAACTATTTAAGACACGTGTGATCACAATGTCCAACATTGCCATATTTTAAACTCAAGTAGTTTTCCATACATAGAGTCCATTCATATGTGTAAATACCAAACAAAAAGATGTTAATTACACTTTCTATTCTCATAACATATTGCACTCTCAAAAAAACTGTTAGCTCCCTTCTCCTGCAACCCCCTGTGCCCTGTTGGACATTATTCTGAATTAAATCACCTCTGTAGCAGCCAAATGGAAAGTGCCATGGCGACCCCTGGTGACGGGAGGTTTAACAGCAACAAATAATACACAAAACCAAATGGCTCTCACACTAGAAAAATTGAGATGTTTGCACACAAAACACACATTTATTAAATACAATGTTTTTCTTATAAATTAAATTCCCCAACAGTATATTGGACAGAAAGTACAGCTGAAATCATAGCCCATTAGTCACTTATCGTAGTTGATTGTCCGAACTGATTTGTTTTTTCTAGTTCCTAAATTGTGAAGATGTTTCTGTAGTTGACTAGTTTTACTTTTAATAGTTTCAGTACTATTACTATTACTTATACCTTAGTAAGTAAGGATTTGAACTTCTTCCACCAATGGATATAAATAACGATATTGGAGGGAATGGTCATTTTGGCATTATTACTTTCATTGAAAAATATATTTCATTAATCATGGTGTGATTTTTGCAAGGATCTGTGCCCCACAATGATTATTTTTTTAATGTTTAACAGGCGTTAATTGCTCCCTTTACGTAACCATGGCTGATTTATGGGAGGCACTTTTAAAAGTTTTTGGGATCAAAGAAGAACTTTCAGAAGAACACCTTTTATATTGTCATGAAACAACAATGACACTAATTTGTGATCATGATTAAATATTTGATTAATATTAAAAAAAATGGGATATATGTTATTAGTGTTATCTCTAAAGTGAGTTTGGGTGTGTGTTTCAGGTAATGACGGTGCCCGCATCCGAGCAGACTGCGGCTTCTCCTTCCTTGTTCTCGCGTTCCTCATCGCTTCTCTTGTATGAAGAAACACATGGCGGATTATTGGAGTTGATCCATTTAGGCATATATATCTGCTAAAAGAAGGAAATTATGTGACCTCATGCTGCATTGATTACTATGAAGAAAATGTAAAATGTGTAATTACAATGCATTAGATGTAAATAATGTATTCTTGATTAGTGGATGCCTCAGCAGCAAGTATGCTCTGAACCCTTTTCACACCTTGCTTTTAGGCTCATAGTTTTACTAAATTTTTCCTGGTGGTTCAGTTGTTTCAGTTATTAAAATTAAGGTTTAACAGAAAATGAAGAAGACAGTTTTTGTTGCTGTGTAATCATGTGTAACGTTTAGATTGAAAATGAACATGTTGCCTGTAGCTGTATGAGATTATCAATGAATGCATATTTTTTTATCATTGCACAATCATTAAAACGCACCACTTTTTGGGTCACAGGCGTCATTTTATCTGTGCTGTAAATCTAACACCAACAACAAATTTAGTTACTAAATGATCATGAACAGACAATAAAAGTAAGTCTGAGCCACAAGTAAGTGAACACCATCTGTTTCTCCAGTCTTACTTAGTAAAACTCTAAAGGCAGCAAATCACAAGACATAAACAATACAACAGTGTTAGTGGGAAGCTTTATTACTGAAAGATTCAGTATTATTACATTTTCTGAATGCAATTTAGGAGGAAAACTGTAGTCTGGTGTGTGAATGGATGTGTTGGAAGTTTAACCCTAAGAAGAACAACACGTCAGTTTAAGCTTCAACAAACAATTATTTTCCTTATCACATAATCTGCCCATTATTTCCTTGACTATTCGATGCATTTTGTCTATAAAATGACAGGAAAATAGTTAAAATATTGGCCTGTGAAATTTCCCACAACGCACGGTGACATCTTCAGTCTCTGTGTACTATTGTGTATGGCTAAGAAAAGCATCCCAGTCACATTTAAGAAGCATGTAATTAGCAAATGTATGCCGATGAATCAACTAATCGAGGAAACAACTATATGGCATAGCACCAATATCGGTTATAGGCGTTTATACACGCCAAGTGTAGTCTTGCAGGTAGGACAGGTGTGCTTTGCATCTTTCAGCCGGTCCACACAGAACGGGATGAGACAGCAACCTAAAACAAAGCTGGAGAGGACAGCAGCTGATGTCAGGATCAAATATTTATACAAAATATGTTTTTTAAGACTCAAGTTCTTTCTTGTCAGTGTGTGAACAATGTAATTACGATGGGAGAAATCAGTGCATATCAAAATACTAAATACATATTTCCCTCAATAAAATGCAAATCAATTTATAACATTATTGACATGAATTTTTCTGTCTCTCACTGTTCAAATAAATCTACCATTAAAATTATAGACTAATCATTTCTTTGTCAGTGGGCAAATAGAAAAAAATCAGCAGGGGATCAAATACTTTTTGCCCTCACTGTACCTCTGTCACAAGATGTATACCCTGCATGTTTTTCCTCATGGTAACGTGCCAAGAATAGCAGGTTTTGCCTTTTTTTTTCAGCCACACACACATTTTGTGGTTTTAAAACCTCACTGGCATGGCTGTAGACTGTTTGTCCTTATGACTATTATAATGGCGCTTCACTCCTTACCCACAGAAGAAGAGTCCTCCACAGAAAAGGTAAGTGAGCAAACCAGAGGAGTAGTCCACCTTGGAGAGTACTAACTGATGGCACTCGGGACAGACAACCTGAACTGGACTGTCTCCCAAAGGGGCGACTGTCACTGGACCAAATGAGGATGGAGAAGGCCAGAAAGAAAGTGAGGACAGAGTGAGAAAAAAAAATCTCAATAAAGTTACAGGAAATTAGATCTATGTTATCAACGGAAACAACCTGAGCGTTGTGTTGACAGTATACACTCACCGACTGACACTTGTGTATTTGCCATAGTCCCTGAAAACAATTCATATCAAAAATGTCTGTAAATACTACAGGCTGCAACATGGGCATAATAGAGAAAAAAAGAGACATGTGTATGATGCTTTGTTCATAAATGATAATCGCAAATGTAACTTTTTAGCCACTATTTTAAACGGTTTGTCTTACATGTCATTTGCACACACAAAAAAAAAATCAAATCTTAACATGATAAATAAATCATATTTAGTCAGTTTGGGTCGTATTTCAATTTTTTTTGTAACTTACGGGAAAATGTGGAATCCACTAACGTGCATTATTAAGCATGCATTTATCTCTAGTATGTAGGTATCATTGCTTTGTAGTGAAAACAAAATCATAATGCAACAAGGACAATTTAATAGATCCACACATAAATCCTGTAAATATAAGCACACATATGATAACGCAATAACAATTAACTTTGAGCAAAATACTTACAGTATATGTTGAGGAAAGTCTGACTGCATAGAAGTTTTCCCAGTGCAGGCTACCCCTCCCCTGCCAAACTTGTTTACTTCCCCAGAAGTCATAAGGTTGCTAATATTGTCTGTGTGAACCTCCCTGACCCAACCCATGCTAAAATACCCAATAAGTGAGGAAAATACTTTATTACAGCCTTTTACACCCATAGATTTCTTATTTCCCAGGTGTGTCTCAGCGGGATTTTCTCCTAAATACATCAAATGTCACCTTTAAAATGTTTGATTATAATTCTATTTCACCTCTGGGTATAATGGTGTTTAACGTACACACAGACATTTACAATATTGTAAATGACAGAATATGCTTCCACAAAAAACAACATAAAAATCAATTTTAATATAACTGAAAACCTAAGGAAGGGTATGCAGTTTTAGGTATTTTTAAGAAGTGCAGCAATATGGTATTTTGAAAAACAAAAAATGTCTGTGCAGTGAATTAAACTAACAAAACACGAATGTTCCCTGCACCCTCCATTCAGGCTGAAATTAACAGCACAAGACTCCTACTGCTCCAAATTAAATCTGGCATTTAGCTCTTTGCTGAACATAGTGGTTCTGTGTTGTTTGTCAGTTCCTAAAACAAAGCTTTTAAAATAGGCCACACAAAGTTTCGTTATAGAAAGGATTGTTATTTCCGGAAACAATAAAAATAAATAACGCTTTTGTTGAGAGATTCTTTTCAGATATGGATTTATATGTGGTAGTGACTTTGAATAACTGCAGTTTTTTGGGAATTAAAAATAAACTACTATGTTCATTAAGCTACATGTGAGCCATTATAACTAACTAAATAACTTAATAATTATTAATATGACACACACACACAAAAATGTGGCTCTTCAGCCGTACTTCTTGCTTCCTCATCTCCAAAATCTTCACCTGAGAGTGCTTCTTAGCTGCTTCATATTCACTAAGAAGCATTTTTCAAAAAAGAAAAAGCAGGAATGATGATCACCAGTGATGTGATCAGAGGTTGAATTTGTAATAATGGGACTAATTTTGTACTTTTTAAATTTACGGGAAACAAATGGTTGGCTCCAATTCACAATCCTGGATATCAACCACAACAAAAAGCAGGACAGTTAGATGAAAGGTTTTTATTCAGTAAAAACAGGTGAAATATCTCACATGTAAACAGTTGCAGCATCTCATTCTTAATACCTGAATAGTTACATAGAAATATTTTAGTGACTCAAGGATTCCTGTAAAAATAGATCACTTTAACAAAAGAAAAAATTCACCTTAAAAAAAGTTGTAGCTAGTTATTTCAAGTGCTCTCTGGCTCACCTTTAGGTCAGTGAGCAGGTGCCACTTCTTCAGTATTAAACATGTCTCAGCTTCATTAGCAGCCCTCTCTCCCTGCAGCCAAATTCTACATCGCCAACCCGGAGTCATCCTCGGTTTATAAGCGAAGGGCTGTTGGCTTGTAGCAGCATAATAGGGGCCTTCATATTTACCTCAGAGAACAAGGCCGTTATTTTAATATTCCTTGTTCTCCAGTTAACTACCTCCATGTTTACCTTTCGTCTTGATAAATTCAGAATATTTTCCACAGGACTAGGCCTGGTGGATAGGACGATATAATAATTTCGGTTCTCTTATCTACAATTGTTTCTATCGGGATGCTCAAAAAAACAAGCAGCCAAACTGCATCAATAGGGCAATATTTACGTCACTTGGACAACACTTTACGTTCTGATCCTTGCATGTTATGTTCATTCTGCACTAAATGTCTTAAGAGAAAATAATATTTCTTAATTTTATTGTCAAGTATTTTATTACGGGTATACAAAAATAGGCTTCACCATGTGGTTACTTAATATTTCCTATTTATTTATTGAATTATCGGATAACATGCTCTATCGTGATAAATATCGCTTTCAAAATATGAAATAACCTAACACGTATGTTGCATTAGAAGATTTTGGCCATATCACCCAGCCCTACACAGTTTGAATTCCCTTAGCACAGCCAGAGTCATATCAGGCATTCTAGTTGTTTTTTTTTCACACATGAATGATGCAACGCTACTAGGGCTCCACAATTAATCGCAATTTATGCAAAATCGCAGAAGAGACTAGTGTAACATCCAAATTGCAGGGGGGCAAAATATTTCTTAAAGACAAAACGCATGTTAAACCTTTCTGAACTATTGTGGTGGTGCCGACGTCCCGGCCTACAAATCCTTTCCTACAGACTAAAGAAAACATCTTTGTTTGGTACACATGCTGGCAAAAAATTTAAATATAATGCTAGAATCATTTTTTTATTTTTTCCAATGAAAAAGGATAATTCCCTCTAATCGTGATCACAATATCAGCCAAAATAATTGCGATTAGATATTTTCCTCATATCGTGCAGCCCTGAAAGCTGGCATGAATGAAACTTCCCTCAGCACCCATCCCTTCATTTGTAGGCTTTTATTTTGAAACACACATAGACTGTATATATTAATGGACAGAGCATGTGTGGAGATCTGCTATGAGTCGTTGAGTTTGCCGTTACGGGCGCAGCCATCTCGGTT
>NC_048408.1:25781651-25785952 GCF_013103735.1 Etheostoma cragini
CTTTTTTTTCCATTCTTTCTTTTGTCACTTTTTCTTGAGTACAGCTGAGTGTGACACTCTGAATAACTTAAACGAGAGACATTATGAAAGTTTGAGATAATGAACCACATTAACATTATTATTGCATCTCAACCCTTCTCTATAAAGGCAGGCTTTTCACCCGACCTTTAAGTGTGGCAATTTGAAAAAGCTGTAAAGTCTTTTGCTTCGAGACGTGATCTGACGACACTTTGTGCAAACTAGTTTGTTTCAAGCATATCTCGGCCTGAAGATTTACAAACCAAATGAAACCATGAAATGTTAATAAGATGCTGTCCTAGTCTTACCCAGAGACTCTGTCAGCGTGGCTGCTGGACTGCGGTGGAGAACATAATGAACCTCATCCTTCAGGTTCACAATAGTTGCAAACGATCCATCGTCTTGTGCACCAGCGTCTTGGTGAAGAGAAGCATTTCTGTTGCTATTTGCCCCGAGCCTCACCGCCAGAGGCCAGTTCAGAGCGACATCAAGCAGATAAAACCTGAGCGTCCTGTTAGTCCGACACCGGAGCCCTGTGATGCTGTCTCCTCCCTGATGAGGGACAGAGGATGGAGGGATGAAAAGAGGAGGAGGTATTTGCACGTCTAGCTCCTCTTTGGCTTGTGATTCATTGAGTTGAGATTCTTTTCTGCAGCAGGCACTGTATTGACTGAATGGGCTGTAGCTGTTAAGAAAGTTGCTACAGCCCACTGAGGTCGGTGTTTTTAAGGACACGGCAGGTAGTAGGTGTAGGCAGCAGTTACTGAGATAAGACTGCAACTCGTCTCCTCCTTGAGCCGTGGACGGGAACGAGCAGCCTACAGAGGAGCTGGTTAGGCCCGATTGTGACAAACTGAGGCACACCTCACACACACTTTCAGACTCTGGGAGAAGAACTGACTGGCAGCACAGCGAGTGGGAGGGGAAACTTTTGTCCAAGCTGGAGTGGTTAGTGTTGTCACAAGAATGATAACGCACAGCAATGTCTGCAACCTGTAAGACAAAAGAAGGAAGTTATACAAAATAATAAATACACGTTACTTTACTTCCGGATACGCATGTGACGCAGAACATGACATAGTTCTGTTTGTTCCATGAACAGTGCGGTGTACCTTACAGTGCAGTGCAAGAAATGAATAAATAGTGGCAAAAGAAAAGGTTAAAGGCCTTTTTAAAAAGAACTAAGAGCCCAAGAAGATTAAACTCAAACTAAAATTAGTAGGACATGTAACGATTATATTTGTGAAATATGTCCCATAAAACAAAACCCTGTGGCACACCATAAGTGAGAGAGGCAGTACAGGATGACGCTTTATTAAAGCAATGGAACTCATTGGAATTGGACAAAATTAAGAAAGATGACCCATTGTGTAAAATACACCACTAAGTTCAACTTCACCCCTATGTGATTTTTTCCATCCCTACTCACCTGCTGTAGTATGGGGCTAAGTTTGGACCCGAGTGGATTGTGCGGCAGGAACAGCAGTAGTGCTGGACCTTTAGTGAGCTCATGTTCCAGGAGACGGGACTTTGTTCCTGGAGGCTGCAACCACTGGAGGACGGTCTCAAGGTGTTCAAACACCCAGCTACAGATGGCCTCTGATGTAAAGTTGCGTTCCCTTCGAGGGAAAATCTGACCAAAGAAAACATCCAGCACAATGCCGGTGCAATGCCTTAGTATACGTAGAAGATGATGTATTCAGCATTTAATGACATTTTTGAAACCAATGTTTTATCTATCCCGGCCCAGTGAAATTGCTTACCAAAGAGGACTTAAATCTTCTGTAAAGGTAAACTGTTTCATCTTCTTTTACTGAGATGGCTTCTGCCACCTGTTTGTTAGTCACGACCCCGAAACGTACAACACCACGGAAGTCTGCACCAAAGAACAGAGACTCAGGGCTGGGGACATAGACATTAACCTTCATTGTGACGTTTCTTAAATTTTAGCCTACTCAATGCTATCTTTAGCATGACCTCGTTCCCTGAAAACTTGGTCATTTATAATCTCATTTTACATAATTGACATGATTAAAAACGTTGACAAAGTCAAAAGAACAGGTTTCCCTGCTGGATGACTTCTTACCCCTTTTAAGGGCCTGCAGGGCAGAGGACAAATATGTTGTGTACCCCGGCGGCTGAGGAGAGGAATTAAACTGGAAGAAGCCCACTACTCGAGGCTGGAATTACACAAGAGAGCAAGCTAATTAGGATACGTTGTATGGAAATATAGCATTATTTAAAGAAGACATCTATCTACAGACCAAGATCTTTCAACGATTGTTAAACTTTCAGATCCTTCCTTAAAGAGAGCTAACATTAGCAACTTGCAAAAATGTAACTCTTTCAACCAGCACACGCAATAAGGAATGAACTGCTTTATTGCCAACTCTCCATCAGATGGCCTGATGCAAAACAATACCTCATGATAAGAGAGGAACTCTTTGAGTGTGGCTCTTGATGGGAGGTAAGTGAGCGGTGTGATGACTCGGAGGACAAAACTTTCAATATACGGAGCCACAATTGGACCCTTGTACTCTATAGGCCCAAACCTGTGGAACAGAAACACAAAGACAAACAAAATAATGGATCAATTACTGTAGATGATTTCCTACTAACAGTTGTTGTAAGTTAAATCATAAAATAAATATACGCCGGAAATAAAACATTAGCATTCCGTTGGAGGGAGGAGAGGTACGAGTGTTGCCATGTTCACATAGGTAATCTGATATTGTTATTTCTTCACAAGAAAGAAATGCTAAACATTTCCTGGTTCCAGCTTCATCAATGAGAGTTTGTGCTGCTTTTCAATCTTTTCTATCATTGGACATTTGCCATCTTTGGTTTTGGACTGTTGGTCGGACACAACTAGTAACATGAAGATCTCAGTACGGCTCTGGGAAATGGATGGAAGTGATATACAATAATTAAATGATGAATCAATAAATCAATCAGAAGATTAATTAATAATTAAAATAATAGTTAGCTCCATTACTGCAGAATTTATACAAGCACTTCTATGGTCCTGTTCCAGTTTTGCTTTAAGCGCATCCAATGTTATTATGTCTGCCTATGTAAGCGTTAACAATTTAGCATTTTTAATCCTTGAGCTAAAATATTAACTTTAAAAAAACCATAAAAGCTTAAAGATCATTAAATCAGAAACATAGATTAAAACGGTCAAAGCCTGCAAAACAATAGCTGACTGGATAGCTATTACTAAGTAAATGCACCTGCCCTGAAATAAAACCTAATGTAACCAAAGCACTGGAAAGATCTTATTTTTGTTTTGCAAATATGATGAAATAAGGAGGTAACATCAAAACCTTTTAGGATATTTTAAGCAGTCATTAAATAGAAAATGAGCAAAAAACATACAATGAATGTCCAGACACAAACTGGGCACGGACCTTAAGCCACCACGGCCTCTTAATTCTGTCCTTTTTTAAAGGAAGTGAACGACTTGCGTTACAACAATTTGCAGATTACTAAATAGATAGCCTTTATTATTATTATTAGACTCATGGTCCATAAAAACAACAACAACAACAAAAAGATACAGACACCAATTAAACATGACAGCTATACCAGTAATCCTGTAAGAGTGACTGGTATCCCAAAGCACTGAACCTCGGGTCAGTCGGATGTGAAATGACAAGTTACAAGAAGAATCCAAGCGACCAATACATTTCTACATCCGATTCCTCAGTAAAGCAGAGAATGTAATAACTCCTGCTTGACAGAACAATTCACTTGCACTACACCACCTAGGTTTCCTAAAGTTCATTGTACCACAGCAAATGTAACATCTGAAGCAAGAATGTAAAAGTCACATACATTCTGTTCTCCCATTTCAGTTCACTACAAATTTGAAAGGGTGAAAAGTCTTACCTTCTATAAAACAGATGGATGATCGGGTACTGATAGAAGCGGTGTTGCTTCCTGCATTTCCCATGACTCCACCAGCAGTTAACAGCCACAAACTGCACCTGTGTTTGTGTGTATAAGAGAGAAACAAACAGGTGAATAAGCAAATCTATTTCCAGACCACAGAGGGTATGGTGAGTAATCATTGTCAATCATACAGCAGATCCGACTTTATTCTGTCTCATTTACATTACAAGTGATCCCCGACACATTTCTTTAAACTCCAGATAACTTAGTAGCTGTTTGCAATATTACGTATTAGTCTAAACTGAAGATAAGAACCGATGGAGTGCTTTCTTCGGGTAGGGGGTGAGTCCTTACCCCAAGTGAAGGAGTTTAAGTACCTTGGGGTCTTG
>NC_048408.1:25786052-25796535 GCF_013103735.1 Etheostoma cragini
GGGGTCCCCTGCTGGAGCTGCTGCCCCCGCGACCCGATACCGGATAAGCGGTCGAAGATGGATGGATGGATGGATAGAAGCTATATTTACTTTTTTAGATACGTAATGTGTCTCTGTAAGTTGACTAGCAAGTTACTCCAACACCAAGCCCTAGCTTTCTGCTACCACATCAGTGGTTATCTTAGCGTTTGAATCAGAATTACTATATAAACATTCCTGCAGAGTGCCTGTTGTATGCTATGATGTTCTGTACCTGTTTGGCCAGCTTCTTAGCCACCTGCTGCACTTCCTGCCGGGCAGCCATCGAGTGAGCACACCATGGTGCATAGAAGAAGATGAGAGATACCTCTGCCATACTCCTGAGACGCTCCACCTGGAGAGAAAATGTTAATGACATAACCACTGTGCTAGACCATTATTCTGTTTAGGTGTTTTAAGCATTAATGTATTACTTTCAGGGCCTAACACTTGTAGTTGAAGTGCTTTGAGAAACTAATATCTTACTTCTCTAGAAGCTCTAGGAAATGGATAATTTAAGACAATGCCAAAACATGTAAGAAGGTCAGGCGGGGAGCAATCGGCACCAGTCATAGATAAAAGCGACCTGAGGATACAATTTATTAAGTTTCATGCTCAAGAAATATAATCAACACAAGGCTGAATTGTATGTTATTTAAAGCTGTATGTAATCTGTAGCCTCGTCCCATTGTTCCTTTGATATAGAAGTCCTTAAATCCATTCATCATGCATATTTTGCCGTACTTAATACAGAAACTTCCACACTCTTATGATAAAATGTTTTGCATCAGGTGTCTCATCTCACCTGGTCCAGCTGACCCAAGTATAGGTCCACTACTGGGGCCTCGGCAGAGAAAAACCGCACCGAAGGCCGAGCTGCTGCCACCACATTCTTAGCACGGCTTTGGAAGAAAAACAAAAAATTGTACATCATAAATAGTAATTACACCAAAATGAAGTCCCCTGTATCAAGCTAGGCACTTACTGCACACTTTGGGGTTGTCACAAGTGACAGATGCTTAAAATTTCAATCGTCATAGGTGTAGGGTTGCAGCAACATACTGGTTTTACAGTATACTGTGAAAATTGGCAATACTGTGCACATCTGCTTATCTACGCTATTGAAAAGCACTTGTAATTATTGTTTCACAAGGAAGGCGTTTTACAAATACTAGTCCATGGTAGAACTTACAGACGTTATCACAAAGTAATGAAATGCGGCTGGACACCTTTAAGATCAGATGAATAACATAGTGAAGACTCCAATTGGTTAACTAAGAATTATTTCATTATTGGTTATTGCTTTGTCCAGGAAACTGTCTAAAATCCTAAAATATTCATTTATAGTACTGTAATTACCATCAGGAGAAAATAGTAAGCCGGAACTATTGCAGGTATTGATTAAGAAAGTCAAATGATTGATCACTTTATAAAATAAGTTGATGGTTGGTCACTCTCAATCAATTCGGAATAAAATGCCTTATTGTTTCAGCTCTACAGATTTTGCTAAACATTTTGGTACTCATACTTAAGTAATATTTTAATTGTTTTTTAGTTGTAATGGAGAATTTTTACAATAGTATTGCTACTTTTACTGAATTAAAAGATAACAATACTTCCTCCACCATAAGAAGCAGGATGTGTGTGAGATCAGTCTTACCAGCAGGGTTCACTGGAACATTAATGTGTGTTTGCTTACTACAGAGCTATGGTTGCTACACTGTTATCTTTGAAGTCATTTACAAATACAGACACCACAACCTTATTATAATTAAGAAATGTAAGGGATTATGAGAGTAACACTTGGGTAGTAGCCTACACTGTCTCTTTAAGCAGTTGAAAGCATTGGTTAATCCTCTTGTCCTAGTACACGTCAGTTTCAGATCTGCTGCACAATATAATGAAGACCCTGCTTAGTTACAAGTAGCTAATAATTATAATTAGGAATAGCTCATTCATGATTTACTAATGCTACAACATTTCTCTCTAAGCAAAGTAAGCAATATGTTCAGTCATGACTGAGTTAGCTTGGTCACAAGAGAAACACTAACATCATTTGAACCGAAGCTGTTGATATTTACGCTGCGGATTGTTACCTGCACGTGAACTTGACGGCCAGTACAAGCAGGACGCCGAGCACGAGAGTCCCGCAGAGTAGACCCGGTCTCCGTGCCATTAGAAACAGCACCTGCCGGAGAGACTGCCGCACCCGGCGCAGCATTACAGCCTGGCGTCGGCTCTCTGTCCCATTTATACGCCCCGGCCGCTGCTCTAAGCGTCCATTTGCCAAACAGGGGGTGGAGAGGAGGACTGGTTCGACAGTAGGGACGTAGCTAACCTGGATTGGACATCAGTGTTGTTGGTGTGCTAGGTATTCAAACGTCAGTAGACCGACCTTTCTTCCCCACGTAGACTTTTCACTTCCGCAACAAAGACGTAAGGGAAGGACCATAAAGTGCTGTCGGCCATTTAAAAGCGCGACGTGATAAACATTGTTATAGTAACCAAGTTTGGGAAAAGAAAACAGGTTACTTACGGTGGAATTGAATTAAATTGGTCTAAATAAAAATCAAGGTTTAATTTGTCCGCAATAGATGTGTTTTTACTTATTTTTTGCGTATGACTCTAACGTGCTCTTTTGAGACTGTCCCTACGTTGTTATGGCGACAACCCTTGCTGCCATGACGGCTGTTGAACACTAGAGGGCGGTCGTTGTAAAGTTTTCAATCCATCAAACTTTATTGAGATAGAAGCGCTCTACATACAGGTTCATTTAATTTAAACCCTCAAGATGACCAGTTTTTGTAACGTTTTATTGTCATCTATATATCTACTACAAATCTATACAGTGAAATTATTGTACCAAAAACTATTTAAAACCCTACCATTTTAAATTAAAAAACACAATATGCAGCATATATCAAAGACATATTTAGGTTTGGAAATTATGTATAAATAATTAAAAAGATGCTATTGACATGGCTTACAGGACACACAATGCTCAACCTGAGAAAACCGCACAACAGAATAACATTATTTAAAAATCTTTATTTTTCCTTTGTCATTATATAACATTAAAGAACAAAATCACAGTGTAGAACTTTTAAGTGCAAATAAACAATGTAAAAAATAAAAAGTCTTTGATTAGCTCTAACCACTCATCATATGATAATGTTTACTATGGCAAAAAAATCTTTGTATAAAAAAATGTGCAAAACAAAATTTGTTAGCAGTACCTGCAAATAAAATCTGCTATGAACAGTTTCTCCTTAAAATCATAAAAATTAGAAGAAAAAAAATGGGTATTAGCATATCAGCATCTCACTTTTTTTTAATAACATAAGTTTTATCTCAAAGTGCCAAATGTATTGTGAAATGAATGCCTGGAATTCCTAGACTGCGCTTCATTGTTCAATATTTTTTCAAAAACTGTGTTTTTGTTTAAATCAACTGTAGAGCCATATGTTCCCATCAGGCTGCAGAACTACAAACATTTACATTTGACACATTTCACAATTGTGTTGCCAAACCTTGTGAGTTTTCAGTCAGTTCTGTAGCACCAAGATCCCAATCAAAGCCAAAACTGTACTTAAGATTTAAAGTAGGCATTGCAATTAATGTAGAATAAGGATTTATACAAAACTAATAACACTGCTTCATTCAAACTGATACTTTTAAATCAGCAGTTGTTCATTTAATTGGCTGTGGATTACAACCCGTTAAGACAAATAAAAGAAAAACAAAAATGTACTTAACGATACTTGTCGGAAAAAAAGCTCAACTTTCGTTGGACTACCGGCATCCTAGTGCTACAAAGCCATCAGAAAGCTCCTTGTGGAGGCCTGTCTTCACTACAACCAAAGTTTGAACAAGACTTATTTGCATAACTGCCCTCTAGACCATTTAGGCAATGTGGTTTGTGAATGCACTGTGCACGCAGAGAGAGATCACTGCAGTAATCTTTCCTTATCAACATTACAGGTATTTTACTTTTTGTTTCTCCTACAATAGCTCAATGTCTCTCTTGTTCCACATGGCAACCATCCAGCAGAGAGGCGAGACTGGAAGCGAGAAAACATCCTTTCCAACAGCAATGAAGCCAATCTCAATGGGGTATACTGCAGAAAATAAACACTGCTATTCAGCAACTGGATTTCTGGCTATATATGTTTGCTGTGAACAGTACGGCAAGGATCTTCAACATTTTTTAAGCCAAGGACCCCTCAATTGAGAGAGAGACGGAGCAAGAACCCCCTACTACATTTATTGTATACACTTTTAACCATGTGTAGGGCCGCCTAAAACCTTATTACATACCTTTTTAGTGCAGAGAATACTAAGATATTAAACTATTAGTTGGAATGAATGTATAAATCATGTTTTATGGTTAAAACATGATTAGGACTTTGGATTCACTGTATCTGTGAATGGCTACCTCAGTGACTACCTTGCCTATTGGCCAGTAGAAAATCAGCAATGGGTTTTTTGTTGTTGTTTTTTTCTATTTTTTTTTTTTTTTTACAAATAGGTTGATTTATATTTGCTAATAATATGTTCGATTCATGTTAAGACATTTTCATTTTTGAAAAGACTTTCACAAATTTTAACAAAAATGTTGTGGCCCGTCTGCAGTAACTCTGAGGACCCCCTAGGGGCCCCGGCCCCCCTGTTAAAGATCTCTGCTGTATGGCATTAATTGGGCAATGACTGCATGCAGTTTATTACGGTGCCTGTGTTTCTGGGTGCATTAAGTGCTGCACCACCAGGTCTATGTTAATGATGGGACTGAAGTAGAGAGCCCAGTAGAAGAGGCAGTTGCACACAAACTGAGGGACAAAAGGCCACAGGAGGGCGAAGGCAAACCCCTGAGATAACATCTTCCACATGTGGTCCCACATCTTGCGCGGCAGAGACCTAAGGAACATGGAGTACACAAATTAGTGTATGTAGCCTTCTCCACCACTCTGACTTAACATGTAGCTTAACTTAACAATTATATTTCCCATTAACGTACTGTAGTTTCAGAACTTTCAAATACATGAAACATTTCTAGTAGTGAAACATAGACTATTTATATAGCACTTTTTCCACTAAGTAGCAAGGAAGCTTGAACAAACGCTACATCACTATACTTTAAAAAAAAAAAATAACAAGCTTAAAAATGACTCTGAGAGGACACTTGTTTGCTTCCTTGCCTTTGCATCTTAAGTATCCTCGAGTTATGTTAAAATGAGTTTGAAATGTTTCTTAAAAAAGAAAGATCACCCAGCCTTTCCATCCGTGTATACCTGATTCTGACTCTTGTCCAGAGTCTCCACAGGGCACAGCACTCCAGCACAGACAGCAGCATGGCGTTAACAATAATGAAGCGTGATGTCCAGTAGTGGATGGCCAGCCAGTCCCAAGCAAACTCTGCTATCAGCTGGTATGGAAGCAGGAGGTACTTAACAAGAAACTCTGCCCACTGTCGCCAACTGGGCTCCAACTAACAAAAAACATAGAGAAAAAAAAAAGAAGTGGGTTTAAACAATAAAACCGGTATGAATGAAAAACAGATGTAAGGGTAATATCACTGTTAGCATGATGCCTTTTTTATTTTTATTATTTTATTTTACTGTGTTTGATCATGGGGGAAGACGTTTGCTCACATAATAAAATCCCAATACTTTAATCTAAACCAAGAGAAAGATGCACCCCGGGACAGCCTCTAGCTCACCCAGTAGAACGTGCACCCCATGAAGGCAGAGTCCTTTGCAGCGGCCCAGGTTTGAATCCGACCTGCGGCCCTTTGCTGCGTATTTGCCCCGCCCCCCATCCCACTTTCGTGACTATCCACTGTCTCTACCTAACAAAGAGGAAACGCCCCAAATGATCATCTTAAAAAAAGAAACATACACTCAGTTTATGTTACCTGTGTGTTGAGGAAGCTGCTCTCCATTGAGTGTCCAATTTGTGTGATTGCAGGACAGCAGGTGTGCAGGAAGGGCAGGAAGGTTTCAGAGTAGTCGAATAAATACAAATAGAAGATTGTGAGACGAGGGGAGCGCTTCAGTGCGTACAGCAAGAACAGTGATTTCCCTGCATTAGTAGCCTGGCAAAAAGTGAGAGAAACACAAGTATACAGAGTAAGAAGACAGTTGTTTGTGTAGCTAATATGACAAACACACTGTTTGGAGATTCTGTGCCTTAAATCAAAATTATAGAGCAATCTTTTAACCCTCCTGTTGTCCTCGGGTCAAATTTGACCCCTTTAAAAAATGTCTATATCTGAAATATGGGTTTCTGTTTAACTAAATTACCACAAAATTTGGATTAGATTCCTTACAACAATCTTTGCAAATACAATTGATCACTTTCAACTCATCTGTATGTTTGTCTGATCGTAACTATTAGTTAAAATGATTTCTGCTTTTTTAACTCAACTATTAGGTATAGATCTATATAAATGAGGGTTATTGACCATGAAACCCAAAAAGTACTGTAACACTAGTGGTAGTAAGGTAGTGTTAGTAAAAACTAAAAGTAAGGTCAAATATCTGTCCGTTTTTTGACCCGGGAGGGTTAAATGAACGGATTGTGATATGACACTAAAACAGGACTGAACATAAAAAAAGAAAATCCCTACTGGCCCCTGTGGCCAGTAGATCAGAGTTTTGCTGGCCCTCTCTACATTTTTACTGGCCCTGAAAGGGAGCCGAACTTTCTGGACAATATTTTAATGACATATTGATATAATGATATGAGACCAGATATCGTCTTAGATTTTGGATATCGTAATTTGGCATAAATGTTGTCTTTTCCTAGTTTCAAAGGCTGCATTACAGTAAATGGATGTCATTTTCTGAACTTCCTAGACTGTTCTAACTGTTCTATTATTTGCCTTTTATATTTTTGTTTGATATCTCACTTTCTTACTAAATTATTGCTATTTAATACTATATCGTAATACTCAAACTCCTAAAAAAAACATGGAAAATCCATGATGATAACCAAATAGGTTTCTCAACTTAACTAGAAACTTAGCTTATATTAGGGGACAGTTCACTGAGGAGTGATGGTTAAAGTCTTTGACTACTGAAACGTTGTAGTATGCAGCTGAAAGAAGGCTCCAAATGTTGCTGTCAAAGAGCTTTGAGCAAAAATTTGTGTTGAAAACAGCAGCTTTATTGATTAATGGACTCACAAGCAGGCTAGAATTCATCCTGCATGTCTCATTTGAAATAAGACAATGCTGTTGCAAAAGAATACAACCGTGCGGTACAGAGACTGGCCAATCAACTAGCCCAACATACTTTTTTACTGGCCCCGGGCCATCGAGCCACTCCTTATGTCGCACCCTGACTTAAGCCCATGTCACATCCGTAAATACATGTTAAGACATTAGTGCATGCTACTGTACTGGAGGTGGAACTAAAACAAGATAATTTACACAAACTAGTTCAAAGGCACTTTCATTTACCAGCATGGGAAGTGAACTACAACAGGACAAATATTTGTAAACCAAAGACGCTAAATACAGTACGCTGAAATGCTGGTTTGCTCGTGATATATAATCTGGAGCAGAAAATACTCTTTACCTTGTATTCCCAAAGGTTCTGCGGAGGTTTGACACCAAGGGCTTTAACTCTGTCCAGTTCTGCCAAAACAGCCCGTCGGTGAGCCTGGTTGTCGATGCTGTAAGGCGGTTTTAACAACTCTTCCTCCCCCAGCATCAAAAGTAGCCTAAAGCAAACAAATCAACACCACAAGGCATGAACACACTGATCCACTACATGAGTTGCTGTGTTCTGCTCAGTACAATGCACTACAGTTCATTTCATTTTATTATTTATCTCAAACAATCAATGTTACAAAAGAAAAAAATTATTTAAATTAAAACCACAAAATAAAACTTTACTTTAATTTACCAAAAAAACACAAATAGTAAAATAAAAAAGGATTACTTTGAGAAGGATTCAAAGATGACAATATGTCGTTAAACATACAGTGTGGCCTAACTCAGTTCTATTTTGCAGTTTTTTTTGAGTTTATTGTGTCCACGTTTCAATCAGGACGAGGAAAGCAAATGAAATTTGTGCTGAAATGAATTTTAATTTATCCATTCACCTCCCATTGACCCTCTCCTGCTGGAAGGGTTCTCTGTAAAGCTGGGCCCAGGGCCCCAAGTTTTCCAGCCAGGACACAACTTCCTCCGGCGTCCAGTAAGACACGGGCTTACTTATCAGCAGGTCATGCTGTTCCACCACACCACTGCTCCAGTGATACACCAGCACCATCACCTGGAAACACACAGATAATAACAAGGTACAATGGCCACTTGTTTGTACCCTGCATACACCAGGATGCCAACTAGTCCCACAGCTCTGGTTTAGCTTACAGTTTACCCAGTTACTGTGTCTTGCATAAATCCCCCATGCTTTTTTCCTCACTGTCTCACATGAAATCAGACAATCACTTTTTCTGGTTTATGTCCGTTAGGATTTCCAAAATTGTTTATATTTGCTAAATGCTAGGATAATGAGAAGGATTTATTAAGACAAATTTTTAAATGCACTAAGATTACTATGCATTTAAAAAAATGTGGAAAGCCAGGATGATGATGTCATTGCTTCTGGCAAGATTTGAGTTAATTAGAGACACACCTGTGGATGTTTTTTTACACGTGAAACACACCGCTTCTTTGTGTAACTTCATTGGAAAATCAAAATAAATCCGCCAGCATATCAGGAAGAAATTGTTGGACTTGCATAAGTCTGGTTCATCCTTGGGTGCAATTTCCAGATGCCTGAAGGTGACACGGTCGTCTGTTCAAACAATTATAAGCAAGTATAAACACCATGGGAATGTCAAGCCCCCATACCGCTCAGGAAGGAGATAGGTTGTGGGTGCTTTGGTCCAAAATGTGCATATCAACCCAAGAACAAAAGCAAAAGACCTTGTGAAGATGCTGGCTTAAGCTGGTAAGAGTGTGTCATTATCCGCAGTGAAACGAATACTGTACCAACTTGGGGTAAAAGGCAACTCTGGCAGCAAGAAGCCATTTCTTCAAACGAAACATAAAAAGCCAGATTACAGATTGTAAAAGCACACAGGGACAAAGACCTTAATTTTGGGAGACATGTCCCGTGGTCTGACGAAACTAAAATTGAACTGCTCGGCCATAACCATCGTTGCGTTTGGAGGAAAAAGGGGAAAGCTTGCAAGCCTGACAACACCACCCCAACTGTAAAATACGGGGGTGGCAGTATCATGTTGTGGGGTTGTTTAGCTGCAGGAGGGACTGGTGCACTTCACAATATAGATGGCATCATGAGGAAAGAACATTATGTGGAAACACTGAAGCAACATCTCAAGACATCGGCCGGGAAGTTAGAGCTTAGGTGCAATTGAGTCTTCCAAATGGACAATTTAAATTAATTAATTTAATTAATACTGTTTATTGTTCCACAGTGGGGAAATTAAAATGACCCAAAGGATACTGCCAAACTGGTTACAAAGTCGCTTAAGGATAACAAAGTGAATGTCTTGCAGTGGCCATCACAAAGCCCTGATCTCAGTCCTATTGAAAATGCATGGGTAGAGCTGAAAGGGCATGTGCAAGCAATTCATCGTACAAACTTGGCCCAGTTACACCAGTTCTGTCAGGAGGAATGGGCCAAATTCCTGACAACTATTGTGAGAAGCTTGTAGAAAGACATCCAAAACGTTTGACCCAAGTCCTACAGTTTAAAAGGCAATGGTACCAAATGCTGATGAAATTTATGTAAATTTCTGACTTTGACAAAATAAATAAAAAAATAGCCTTAATAAATCCTTCTCTCGTCTGATTTCATGCCAGACAGTGACGAAAAAAGCATATGTGTCTATTTATATGGTGTAAGTAAACTTCTGGTGTTAACTGCATTGTGTCCTCTTTTTGTGTAATTTGGTAAAGTAAGAAGAGCAAAGTTAGAAAAAAAAATCCAAACCATCATGGCCCTGTGTGAAAAAGTGATTGCCCCCCTTGTTAAAACATACTATAACTGTGGTTGTCCACACCTGAGTTCAATTTCTCTAGCCACACCCAGGCATGATTATTGCCACACCTGTTCACAATCAAGGCATCACTTAAATAGGAGCTGCTTGACACAGTAAGGTCCACCAGAAGATCCTTAAAAGCTACACATCATGCCGAGACCCAAAGAAATTCAGGAACAATTGAGAAAGAAAGTAATTGAGATCTATCAGTCTGGAAAGGGTTATAAAGCCATTTCCAAAGCTTTGGGAATCCAGCAAACCACAGTGAGAGCCATTATCCACAAATGGCGAAGACATGGAACAGTGGTGAACCTTCCCAGGAGTGGCCGGACGACCAAAATTACCCCAAGAGCGCAGCGACGACTAATCAAAGAGGTCACAAAAGACCCCACAACAACGTCCAAAGAACTGCAGGCCTCACTTGCCTCAGTTAAGGTCAGCGTTCATG
>NC_048408.1:25796635-25824898 GCF_013103735.1 Etheostoma cragini
GACAATGATCCTAAACACACCAGCAAGTCCACCACCGAATGGCTGAAGAAAAACAAAATGAAGACTTTGGAGTGGCCTTGCCAAAGTCCTGAACTGAATCCTATTGAGATGTTGTGGTATGAACATAAAAAGGCCGTTCATGCTCGAAAACCCTCTAATGTAACTGAATTAGGACAATTCTGCAAAGATAAGTGGGCCAAAATTCCTCCAGGACGCTGTAAAAGCCTCATTGCACGTTATCGCAAACGCTTGGTTGCAGTTGTTGCTGCTAAGGTTGGCCCAACCAGTTATTAGGTTTAGGGGGCAATCACTTTTTCACACAGGGCCATGATGGTTTGGATTTTTTTTCACCTTTAATAATAAACACCTTCATTTACAAATTGCATTTTGTGTTTACTTGTGTTGTCCTTGACTATTGTTTAAATTGGTTTGATGTTCCGAAACACTTAAGTGTGACAAACATGCAAAGGAACAGGAAATGAGGAAGGGGGCAAACACTTTTTACACCACTGTAGCCCGATGATAGCTACACAGTTAAAAAAACTAAACTGTAACTCCACTTTTATAAATATCAGTAATGTGCATAATAATTGTCTTATGTTATATATCTTTGCATGTAGAAAAGCCTACATGATCATGTAAATTAAAAGTAAAATGATGGGGCATTGTGCTGTTTTTAAGTTGTTATGCCCTGTTTTTCTGGTGAAAAAACTAAAAAGCTATAAGGAAGAAGCCTTAATATTTTTGGAGTTTGGAAATCAAATGGCAAGAAGTCTGGGGGGAAGGTGGACCCAGACTAGCAAGGGACTAGTGGGCGTATCAAGTTACATTACCACGGCTACCTTTAAAGGTAAATATTGATTAAATTGAAGCTCAGTGTTCACTTGAAATGTTTACACAAAGTATTTTTATCATGCATCTTGTTTTCTTAGTTACTTGCCAGTAAGGTTCATGTGAGCCAAGTGAGTAAAAAGCATCCAAAATAAACTGATGCTTTGCACACAGGCCCAGGCCCCCTTTTCCAAAAATGACCTGATTCAATAATGATATTTGTTAATAAACTGGGGTCAAAAACAGGACCATGCTCTCATCTATTTACACTCTTCTAGCCAAACAGGCACACAAAATGTACCGCCACGTACTAAACAAAGTAACGTTGCTCCCAAGTGCCACATGGACAAAATAAACATGATCTTTCTACATGATATGAACAAGTGACCTCTTCATCCACTACTGTGATAACATTTAAATATTACATACCTCTTTGACACTGTCTCGTCTTGTTGCATTGGTATAAATAATGGTCTCATAACTTTGCAGACTAGCGCATTGCAAATACAGTAGTTGCAGGTTTCAACCTGTCTCGTTGCAAATCTTTGGGCTGAACCAAACTTAAATGTTCTTACTTTAAAACGTTTCCCTTGGTTTATTGTGTCCCTCATCTGTTAATCAATACATTACCCTCGAAATCTGATAAATCCATATAAAAGCTTAGAAACTGCTGTTGCCACGGCAACACTAACATACTGTCAATGGCACTTAAAAGGCAGGTAAGAAGGTAGCTAGGTGCTATAGCATCAATTTTTAGGGCATTTGACATCATACAGCACAAAATAGTATAGTAAACATAAAGCAGTTGTTTACTTACAGCCACACACGTGAGTGCAGTCAGGAATCCGGAGAAGAAGAAGCCTGCTCCTTTGTGCTGGTTTGTCTTGGATCTTCCCAAGTTGTCACCATACCTAAAAACAGACCCCAAAAGGTATCAAATACAAGTGAACAGATTGGAGATACCCAAGGCACGTTGATGGGGATAACATCATCGTTGTTAAAGGGATCTCTGTTATGGCGCTTACTCACTGCTTGTACCAGCTCTACTCGGCTCGGCCGCGGTCCACCGTCCTCCTGTTTCCATTGTAGATTTAGTACAGCCTCATGCATGAGGCAAGCGTGGCTGGTCGCGATAGCGACGTCGCAGGAAACTGCTGTGACCTAACGCGACACACACACAGAACGTCATAGGTGTGTTGTTTTTGTGTCTCGGCATGTGGCTGTTGCCACAGCCAGAAGACAAATTTAGTTTCAAAAGAAGCTGGAGGCAGCAAAAAAAAAGAAAACGCTGGCTAAACCATTTAAAAACAGGACACCCCTGTCTGTCGCTGGCAATGATGACGCAGTGATTAGTGACGATTTTCTCCGAGCATTCAGCAGTCTGCCAATTTTCACGTCACCCTTTGGTATCGGCTCGCTTGGAACCTCAACGGCGTTGGTACAAAAAAAAAAAGTACCTGCTACCAGGAACTTTTTTTCATAATGGAAATCCAAAAATGGCGAGTAGAGTCGAGGCGAGTCGAGCAGGTACCATGTAATGGAAAAACGCCATTAGAATTGCATTGTGGGTGATGTATCCACTAGGTTTTGGAAGAATAAAATAAACACAGTATATTTGGTTGTGCTGTACCCATTTTGACCTTTTTGTTTTACACTGTCATTCATGAGTCTGTTATAGGAGGTCAGTGCCAAATTGGTGGAGTACTCTTTCAGTGTTAATGCTCACACACTGTTGTTCCAAAGCTTTGCACCAAAACAGATTGCATCATAGATTATACTGTACTACCTCTGAAAGGCTAGCAAACTCCGGGAGATTTTGGGGTTATTCTGGATCTCTGTTCTTCTCCGCTGAACGACCTCACTGAACAGCTTGTCAGTTGCATCCCTAGAGGGGAGTATGAAGTTAACAAGTGCAATTAGTAGAAAAAAGCTAAATACAGAACAAGAGAACAACAAAAAAGGTGGTAAAGCTATGGTTATGTTCTTTGGGGGTTTTGTTCAAACAACCTAGCTGTTTTGTAAAAAACACATTCATCAAGTATTTCCCTTTCCTGGATTAAAACAGTGTGCACTATGCATTGACTGTGTAGTGATAAACGGATGTCAGTAACGGTGTACAAAGACAATCCAAACTCCTCACATGTCATACTATTAACATGGCTTTTAGAGGCATTCACATACTGTGTATTTCCTATAAACCACGTTACTTCTTTGGTGATATAGTATTTGTGTCTGATGACAACAGCTTGCTTCCTCTTACTTATTACAGTAAAAAATGTAAATCAATTTGAAGACATCCAACTTTTGGATAAACAAATGTCTCCGTTTCATAAAATGAAATAGCTGCGGGTGGTAATTTCTTAAACCAACTTCCTACATTTCAGTAGATATTTCCATAGGTGTCTTTTTTCCTTTTACTCTAGATAACTAGATTCTTGACCAATTTTGTAAGTTTGTAAGTATGGAGAAAAACATGCTCTGGTTTAATGGCATTTCTTCAAACCAATCAAAATTGTTACGGGCAGTGCCAAACTCTGCTCAGTGCCGCTGCAAAATAGTGGTGCAAGAGAAAACTAAGATTGGTCAGATAGCCTAGCTAGTGGTTTCAATTTACCCTGCAGAGATCTGAGGAGCAGGCAACAATTATAGTCCTCATAAATTCATCGAATTTAAAATCCCAACACAAAGAAAGCGGATGGAAACGGAATTTCTGGTGTAATTTTCTGCAGCGCCGAGCAATCACGGAGGTGAAACCCAAAGGATATAGACTAGTAAGTATGTGACTTGTTTTGGAATATTGTGAAAGTGAAACTATGTTGCACTAGGCAACCAGACTACAAGGCTATACTGTATAAAGCAAAAATAATGTAATCTTAGTCGACATGCTGAAAGGAAAAGTCTCGCACTGCACTGGTAGTGTGGAGCATACATTGTACTGTCTCGCTCATCATTGATTAGGCTAAGAAGCTTAAGCTAGCAGATCAGTAACTCCAGCAGTGTCCAGACAGCCAGGAACCAAACTAAATTCATCCTCAACGGTTGGGGGTAACTTGGTTGTGAAATTAATGAAAAGTTGTCTGGCTCTGTAGGGGTCAAAGATATTTCTCCACCCCTGGAGATGAGTCATACATCAATATTGTCTATCCTTGTAAATAAGGTTTTATTCAGACATCTAGCATTTAAAAACTTTTTTTTTTTTTCTTTCTTACATTAAAAATATTCTTTTGTTCAATAAGGTGTATTTGAACCACACCTGTCACACACAAGGTTTTTTTGTCTTTAGAAGTTATCAGTAGGTCTTTGTTCTCTACTGCACGTTAGAGAAATATGAATATTTTGGTCAGAAATTCAAACATTCATTCCCTGACATGGTCTGGCTGTGGAAAGCATACCTCAGCAGTATGTTGATTTTAGGAAAGCCTTCCCACTTCTCCCGGCACTCTGGGCACTCATTCTTGTGAGAAGACTCCCACCACAGAGCCAGACAGTGTCGGCAAAAGTTATGGCCGCAGGTCAAGGTGGTGGGGTTCACTAAGATGTCGTAGCAACAGTGGCATGAGACTTCATGTTCTGAGAGTACGGTGGGGGAGGCCTTTGACAGAGGAGACTCCAAAAAGTGAGTGGGGTTGTCCATTAATGCTTCCAGACCGTCATCTGATGAATCCCACTCCATCTGGCGCAATATATCCAAGTCTGAATAAGAGGAGAAACAAGGTTACAAGAAAAAAATCTAAATGCCAAAAGTGATATAAGTTTACAATATGGGTACAATCTCTAAAAGCTTCTCACATACAACCACAATTTAAAGGACAGTGCCAGTGCTATTTTCCTTTTTAATACAATTCAGATAAATTAACTAATTATTTTTATAACAAGAGGATGATATTTAAATATTAGAAAACTCTTGATTTGAAAGATCAAGTTGGCATTTTGTTTCATTGCAACGGAAGCATTTAGGGATGAAACTAAAGATATTTGTTACATTGATTAAGTAAAAACATAATTGATAGTTTTACTGACTAAGCATTTATTCTATAACATGTCAGAAAATAGTGGAAAATGTCCATCAGTTTCCCAGAGACAAAGGTGATTACATTATGTGCTTAAATAATTGCAAAAGGGTTCTCCAATGTTTGTTTTTTGTTGTTGGTTTTATTATATCAGATTAGTACACAGAATGTATCTTTGGATCACTGGATGAATGGTTGCTGATAAAGGGCACTGATATTGCATTAAAGATCAGCCACCCACTCAGATCAGCTGGTTTTCTGTCTATAATGAAGTGGTATGGAAATTTGTAGGTGAACCCAAACTTTTGACCGGTAGTGTATAATTTAAGGGACGATAACTTTCTAATCTATAATCTGTTATGACCCATACATTGTTCGCCTTCATCGAAAATATTAGAAACACAAAACCAGAATACCCGAGCAGTTCTACATTTAGTGTTGCTCCATTATTTCAGGAAGTGTAATTTGTTTACAATGTTTGGTGGTGCGCTTGACAGAGTGAACGGAAACCAATCAACAGTAAAACAGCAATATTGTTGTTGCATTTCACCATCAAAACGTCTAAATAACGTTCGACCTAAGCTAGCTAGCTAGCTATATAGTTCGGAACTTTAACGAACGCTGTGTAAGCGCCCTTAACATTGATAGAAGCTAACGTTAAGTTAGCTAGCTACCACATCCTAATCTGTAGCTACGTTAGTTGTTACGTTACTCTGTACATTAACTAGCCAGCTAGCTAGTTTGTCATTCATTAGATAATTACTAGTTAGGACACGAGCAATATTCACAGCTCTCTAAAGCAAAAAGAACAATTTCCTGATATTACGTTAGCTTTAGGACTGATTTGCTAGCTAGCTAGTTAGCCGCCAGCAAGTGAAAGCAAGCTAGCATAACATTAACTAGGAATTAGTGACATTTTTACCTCGTCTCAGGAATGGCCTTTGAATGGTGACCTGCTGGAGGTTGACATTACAACTATCTGGTTAAAATAACTTACCTAAGTCTATCTTAAGTTAAACCTGAATAAAACTGTCCAGGACGGAGATAAATATTTTTGCCTGAACAGCACTCGCCATGGTGCTGATTAATAGTCCAAGCTGCTGTGGAAAGCCCCACGTATACATCCACGCACACGTCAGCGTGTCAGCGTGTCAGCATGCGTGTACCTGACAACTCGTCATTGGTCATACGCTCACCTATCTCAAACTATTTGGCTGAAGCCAGGACAAAGATGTCTGCACTCGTCCTCGGTGATGTTTTAAAGCCAACTGATTTCAGCCATGCGGCTATTTAAAGCAGCTTCAGTTCAAAGTTCAGATAGGATTCTGTCACTATGGTTCAGATTCTATACTAAAGAACGAGATATTCGTGACCCCGATGATAACAGAGCAGTAACCTATTATCTTACACGTTGGGTCTGGCACAGGGAAGACACTGTACTTATAATGAGTTATGTCAGTTCTCTTAATACATCCATGGTTATGTACAGTGGTGGAAATAATATTTATTGAAGTACAGGCCTACTTCTACATTTTGGAACTCAATATTGTACTTTTTACTCACTTCATTTGATGGCCGTAGAAATTACAGATTCAGAAAAATAATTCAAAATACAATGAAGAAATACAATATGGTAGGCCTATTATTAATGTAAATCTGTATTTTTAACGGGTTATGGTAAGGTACTTTTAATAAATGCAGTATTTGGGGTCCAGAACATACACTGTACACATTAAGGTCCAAAACTAGGATACTTTGCGCTATAGTAACATTCCCTATATGATCTCTTTTCAAAGTGAACTATTTAATAAAGTAAAAACCCATTAAAATATTGTTGAGGAAAACTTCCCCTGAAATTTTCAGGAGACCTGGGCAAAGTGTTCCCAGGGGCAATATATTGAAAATTGTCTTTACTCTGCAAAGGATAAGCAGAGGATGACTGGATCAACTATTTTCCAGTAAAGTTTGATAATGGTTTAATTATGAAAGCAAATAATGGCCTTTAAGAGTGGAATTTTATAAACTGCTGAATACCTAACTTTGAAATTCAATCACTACTGAATGCTCAACATTGACTATTGAGTAACAACTGTACCAATGCAACACTGTGAAAATACTTCACTGCAAGTACAATTCCTGCATTCAAAACCTTACTTAAGCAAAGCTATTTAAGTATTATCTGCATTAATGTGTCTGTACTGTAGTCTAGATGTTTAATGTTGTCCTAATTTCAACTATTATTTAAACTGATGGGTAGTTTAATCTATAGCAATGCAACATATTTTATTCTGTACATAGTTTACTCAACACCAGTGCCCTGTTGAGTGAGTCCACCTGCCACCTGCAAGACCCTTCAAGTTATTTCCCCTGGTTCAAGTAATGTTGCTCTCTTGCAGCTTGCAGGCCATTCTGAAATTGGTGGCTTTGTTATTTCATTTTTCCTTTTATTAAAACAATATCATGTACAATATTTACGACACACAAAGACACCGAAAGTAGAATATTGACAACACAGGGTCCAGGGGTACAGGCAAAAACGACAACAAGGCTTTTCAGTCCTAGCCCCAACTTCATTGTCAGATGCTCCAAATCAGTCACAAAGGTTGCGTATAATAGCACAGTAGACGGATAGCTTTTTTATTGTCTTTCAACTGTACACACAGAGTGCACAAATGAAGGAAACTTCGTTCCCTTGCCACATGAATACTGCTTCAAGTAAAAACAAAAACAAAACGTATCAAAAGTAAAATAAATAAATATGAATGACAGTGTTATTTTAATATTTAAATATGGCATCACAATAAATACATAAAAATAAAAATAAAAGTCTTCACAGCTTTAGAGTTCTTGAATGTATTAGTGTCAAGTGAGTGAGATTCAGAGCCGTCATTTTACAACATGCCAATCACGTCAAAGATGATTCTTAAGACTTAATCTGTACTGTCCAGTAGGTGGCGGTGTGACGGCTGGTAACCGCTGCAACAACAAAAAACGGGAAGAAGAAATGGTGGCGCAAAGGCAACGCTTTGGCATTTTTATTTTCTAGGACGGTGAAGGCATTGTCAAGATTGGCATGTAATCGTTACCTGCTCTGGTTGGGTTGTTCATGTGGTTGAACTGGATACAACGTTCGGAGCAAAGGCCTGTTTATTACAATGAGACTTGGGGTTGCTTAGGTTTAGGCAAGAGGAGTGGTATTGGTTAGGGTCATGGCAAGAATGCCAGGGTAAGCCAATAAGAGGACGAGTAGAGCAGAGAAGGGCGGGCCATGCCTTCGCCGTCCTAGGATTAAAAAAAAAATCCCCGACGGTGTAGCTAGCTAGACAGCAGGGTTGAGTTCATGACGGGCTTCTGTCATCCAGAATAACGCAACAATTTAGCTTCATTTACTCACCACCCTGGTTTTCTTATGACCTCCTTCAAACCCTGCGACCGTATCGCATTATGTTTGAGGTAACGTAGACAACTTAGCTGCTATTCGGGCAGTTATTATACAGCTAAGTGTCTTTTGCTGGGATTTTGGATGTAGCTTAACTGTTATAGTTAACGTGACAGAAGAATAGTTAATGTTAGGTAACGTTAGATTTAGCTAGTTAACCAGGTATGCAGATTAAGAAGTTAATTGTTTACTGTAGTGTGGTGACATCGGTTTAAACCCATTTCACTCCTACATTTAACAATGTCTCGAATGCTTCCTTGGTTGTTAGCTAGCTGTGACGTTTGTTATTAAACTAACGAGCGTTGCATTCAGATCCATATTCGGGGAAATTATGAATTCACTGCTCGCGACTCTCTCGTTGCAAGGGCTTCCAACAAAGTGATGCTGAAAAAATATTAGATAGCTCACGGTGCCTAGAATAATGGTAGCTAGCGTAACAAAACAAAGTTTATTTACATTAACGCACATATTATACCTCCATTGCAGATATTATACATATACTGTGAACTTTTGCACAGACCCCCCATCAATATTTTTGCACATCCTGCTCTAAACCGTACAGCCTTCCTTTCTTTCTTTCTAAAACTGTTATATTTTACAAAACATGTTGACTTCTCGGTAAAAAGTTAGACAAATAGAAGACACATGTAAACGACATTTAAGAATCCTTAATTAAATAGAAACAATTGGATGAGAATAGAAACTGAACTAGACCTCTATTGAATATACACTGTACAAAGATAGTGCCACAGTAATACATTGTAATACATTGTATATTAGTCCATGTAGGTAATATTGTGTAAGTAATGTATTTGTATATGGAATATACAGTATATCTACAGTAATACAGGTATGCAAGGCAACGGCAATGATAAATACAGAGATGTATAAACATTATAGTTAAGCAACAAGGATGAGGATGACTTGGTTTTTAAGGAGCAAATCAAAGTGTGTGATTGTGGGATTTGGAAAAAGCTTTATTCTCACATAGGGCTGCAATACATCTCCCAATCATGGTTTTATTAAATCGATTAATCATTTGATCTGTATAATTTCAAAAAAATATTTTTTAAAAATCCTCAATTTAGGATAAAGCCAATACCGTTTGTTTATATTTGCCTAACTTGTTAACAAAGAACTTTAATTATATGACATATTTACATTTATATTTATAAGTTGTAAGAACGTAGTAAATCCCTTAGTGCACATTGCACTAACTTTATTAAAATAACAAGACCTTTGACCGGCCACCAAACACAAAACAGCAAACAAATGAGACAATAACACAGTCAGTAATTAAAGATGTATCAATAAAACAGGGCATCTTAACATCCATAGAATGCAATAGATAAATAAAATACTGGATGTTAAGACATGTTTGAATTGGACCCCAAACTTTAATTTGATTTGTTTGGACTATTTTTATGATGAACTATTACAGCCTGTGGCTCAAAGATGTTGCGGCTCCATTTAGAATATAATGTCTCACAAAGTTGTATAATCAAGCTTTACTTAGATAATAAACACAGAGCTGAAAGTGTGCAGGGCTTCACTGCATTCTTTTGCATTTTTTCAAACTCATCACACCTGTCCACCATGTGCACATTATTAAATTAGACATTTAATGTAAGAGGGCAGTACTGGCAATGCAGGTCACATTCTTGGAACAATACATGGACACACCCAAGCCATAATAAAAATTGGGATGTCTTATTTAGCTGTCATGAATGTGTTGTTACTCGTCTAACCTGACATTTTCTCGAGCCAACGGTGTCAATGTTTATAGGGGCCCACTGGGTATTAATCTTTGCATACACAGTTTGTATATGCAAAGATGTGTGTATATATAGACGTCATTTCAGATGAAGCTTGTATTAAGCTGTTACTATTGTGTATATATATTTTACTGTATTATATTTTTTTCCTTAATTTTGACTACACTAAACTTGTTGTGCCGACACATGATAAAGGTTTTGGGTTGTTACTGTATGCCTTGATTACTGATCATGAGTGTCTGTCTTAATTTCTTAATAGGATCCTGAGCTCCCAGATCCGTTGTCACTAAGTCTAAATGAAAACTTTGATGACCAGAATTCTCCACGCCATGATTCAAAGAGAGCACCAGCAAGCCCTGACTATAATTGTGAGACACCAGAGATTCAAGTAATCATCAAAGAGGAAGAGGAAAGCTGGACTGCAAGTGAAAATCGTGAGTGGAAATTCTTAAATATCACATACACAAAAATGTCTCCATTGTGATTTTTCAAAAAAAAATTGTTTTGCCTTTTAATGTTCAACACAGAGGAGAGCTGCAGCTCAGAGGGAGAAAAAGAGGATACTTGCACACACACATGTCATCCCGACCTCAAAGCATGTGGAAAGGAGAGCTCCATTTCGCACGGAATAAAGAGACAGCAGAGAGTATTACCAGGGGAGTCCAGAGGTCACAATCTCTCTGGGGAGAACTCCTCTGCCAGAGAGGGGCGGCAGAGACACATGTTCATGGACTCTGATGAGAAACCGAAGATGTTCAGTCTATGTGGAAAAGCGCCGGCAAATGTGATTGTGCATCAGTGCAATAATACAGGAGAGAAACCCTTTTCCTGCTCAGCACATGAGGCGACCCCCAGTCCCAAACGGAACATGAAAACCCATCAGAAAACACATGCAGGGGATGAGTGTTATGCTAAAGACCAGAGCCTCGACGGAAAACAATCTTTGACAACACAAGCAGAAGACACCAAAAAATCAGCACCTTGCCAAACGGTATGTAGAAATAGTTTAAAATATTTTTGTTCTCCTTATATCCTAATATTCTCTCTGACTGTAGTCATATGGACTGCCTATCATTTTAGTCATGGATCACTGTAATTAAAAGTTTTTTCTTAGCATTTAATGTATGTGTCATACCAAACATTCGGCCCCTCACAAATGGGAATACGAGACACTGCTATTTAACAGAGATCTTCCAGTCTCGCATATACAAAACGTGTAGAAATACATAAGTAACATAAACAGTATAAACCAAAAAATAAAGATCATCTCGCTAAAGAGCTTTTTTCCCCCAGGCTTTTTCAAGATAACGGGATAATTTAACACCCATCTCAGTCTTTGATCATCAACCATATTAGCAGTGAAAAAGTAAGAGAGGCACTGGTTAAAACTATGAAAATATTCTTGCATAAGGCCCTTTTAAAAATAATATTAAAACTGCAAATTTTAGTTTAAGTATTAAAAAAAGTTAAATTTAAAGATGTTTTTTTAATATGCATTCCAACCAAATGAGAGGAAAAATGTCCAAATCTGGAGGTCACTACTTCACTGCAGAAAAATGAATGCCTTCTTGCATTGTGCTCTGTATGATGTACACTTTATACTTTATTTAGGATTCTCCTGAACATAAGCCTGCGATGTCACGTGAACTCAAGGGATCTGCTAACTTAGAGGACCAAACGCTCCATTTGACTGTCAGACTGCAAGCAGGAGACGAGGAGGAGGAAGAAGAAGAGCAACAGGATGAAGAAATTGGTGGTTTAATCAACTCTGATGGAGAAGTGGTTGAATGGGATGCCAGTAAGTGATATTATAGCAGCATGTTTACTGCATAGCTACAACTTGTTGTTTCAGTTTCCTTTATGAGTTTATTTGATTAAGATCATTTTAAGTAGCAGTTATTTCCAAAACAAGATATTTTAAAACATGAAACGTGTATTGTCAGTCTATTTTGTTTTTTGTAATAATTTTGTTCATGTTAACAGTTTAATGGATTGTCATAACTCACAACATTGGTAAAATATGAATTTAGTTTATTTCATTGACTCTTTCATGTAAAATTCAGCCATTTATATTAGGCCTGGAAGCACCACAGTATTACAGAATTATTTTAAAGATGTTGGATGTCAACTGTTTTTTCACAGGAAACAGTCCTGACCGAGGATCTGATTGCACAGAAAGTTTTCCGCCTATCAAGGTAATTTGTCTTAAAACATAATTTATCAGTTTTTGCAGCACAAAGGCATGAGGGCTGTTCACTCCCCTTTAAGTCTTGTAAACCTTCTGATTGCATATATAGCATTAGCATATAATTACATTGCATATAAAACAATTCAACAGCACCACATATACATGTTCCAGAATGAGAAACTTGTATAAAACCTCAAACAAAATGGGTTTTTGCAATGCCACTTTTCCAAGGTTGACAAAATGGAATGCCAGAAATTACTACATGAAAATGATGAGTTTTATTGAACAGATAAATTGTGATCCACTTGGTAAATGAACTGTGACTTGACCCCCAAAATTGTATTTTTTTACCGATGTCCTTGCTTAAATTTGTGCTTTGTTTAGGGATGAAGAGTTGAAATCTGTCTTAAGATATTGACTTGACAAAAGTATTTGAATGGCACAGTGTAACGTCTGCGTGTGGTACTTCTCAACATCAGAATACAATAGTGACCAAAACTTAGTAACCAGAGGAGAGAGTTTTCAGTCTCACTGCAGGGTAGATCATTTGGGAGTTTTACTGATTAATAGTCACCAGTGCCCCCCCCCCCTCCCCAACACACACATTCTAGAACTGCTACTATAAAATGCATTGTATCTCTGCTCTGTTTGCAGGCTTAAGTACTGTTAACAAGGGAGGGTTTTGGGGTATGTTTCTGATTGTTTTTAATGATTATGACCACAGGGTGTCTTCCTGTCCGAGTCTCAGCTGCAAGGCCAAAACCAGAGAGAGAGCAGTAGTCCAACGCTCAGCATGGAAGTTGTGTCTGTGGGGGAAGATGAAGAAAGGGAAGAAGGGGAGGAAAAAGAAAGAGTAGTAAAAATGGCAGCTGTCTCACCCTTATATCGTGGTAAACACAAGTCTAACTAAAACTTAAAAGTGTATATAATATAAGTTGATAAATAACAGTTATGAATTGGTTATCTTTTTGCACACAATGTCACCAGGAAAGAGACCAAGGAGACAGAAAAAGGTTCCGGAAATAACAGTGGTGTCATTGGACGTCTCAGACGCAGAGAAAGAAGTTCCTGCAAATCCTGGTGAGTGATGCGATTAAATGAAAAGAAGATTTACATTATAATACACTTTCTCATTGTTGGTTTAAGTTGTACATATGGAGGATTCAGACGAGTCATAATGTTATTGTTCCCTTGTATTCAGAATTCAGCATCAATATAAAAAACGTTCTTTCCAAATGGGCATATTTTCTGCTGTTTTTTCTTTGTCACAAAGTAAAAAGAAGGGGCAGAAGAAAGATTTCCAAACCTCCACTGTTGTCTGTTGAAGACCTAGAAGCAGAGCCAGGAAGTGAGTCTTCTTGATTTTTTTTTATTTTTTTAATAATGCCAATTTAATGCCAATTGAGTGCATGTTTATGCTTCTGAAATGATACATTTGCACGTTCTTGTTATTGTTTTGCACATTATTGTTGTTAATTCTTACATGTAATCTTATAGTTTCAAGGCGCACCCGAAGAAAGAGAAATGTCCCTGTCATCGTTGAGTCAGAAGAATCCTACTCAAAAACTGTCCGCCGTGTTGCTGGTAAGACAAAGGAGGAAAAATAAGGTTCACAAGTGTGGTTGGGTATCATTTACATTTAGGTGACTCTGTATCCAATTGATTCTGATTCCTTAGGGCATTATTTGAATAAGAAAACCAAATAGTTTTGAAGATAGTTGTGGTTTATTTATCATAGGATCAGTTTCAAATATTGCGCAGTGTGTTGGTAAAATAACTGTTTACATGGAGTTCATCAGAGGAGTGGGTGCATATGACGCATGTTTGCAGTAGATATCAAACCTACAACATAGGCCTTTTTACCATACCTTTTCTGTTATATGGATAAGTTTCAGCCTCTCTTTTGTGTCTTAGCTCAGATCTGCTGTATTTAGAGCTGGGTACCAGCTTAATACTCCGGCACTGACTGAATTGCCTCTGAAGTATCGAGTATTGTAATCTGCCTTGTCATTCAATACCCAATTCCAATACCTTAGGAGTAAAACCCATAAGCGTCGTTGAGCCAGTAAGCACGCAGCATTCTTCTACCAAGATCTAATAATGCTTGTGATTGGCTGCCTAACGTTACACGTCGCAGAGACAGGCAGGGACAACTCTAAATTACGCACAGAGAAAGGGATTACGTAGTAGGAGATGAAAAACAAAGATTTGTGCTGTGATGTAATTTCTTTTCTTAAAAATTGGTATAAAAAAAGTCTAGTTTAGGAACCACTATCGAAGTCCCGGTATTTGTATTGGTACCCGTATCCAAAAAAGGATAGCGAGACCCATTTTGTAGAAAACATACACATGCCAACTCCACATTTTGATACCCAACTCATATGCACATGACAATTTAACATCAGTATTATGTTTTAAGCATCTTTATTTCTTTTTACCAGCAAAGCGACCTCACAGAAGAAGGAAAGATACTAAACTATCTGCTGAAGGAGAAAGCACACGGGTGTCTTCTGGTAAGACCAACTAAACGGGTGGTGTGGTAGTGCAGCTGCAGCCAATCCTTGATCTAATTAGCCGTGATCATTGGTTAACCAGAGGAAAGGAAATTTACGGGTTCCTGGATGTGAGATTTGACTTTACAGGAAGACACATTACAGGAACAATAACACAAAGCATTTTTGATGATCATCATCAGCAGCAGCAGTTTAGTCAGACCTGTTTCACCTGTCAGCAAAAATAATTGCAGCTGTTAAGACATAGACATGTCGATGTATGTGTTGAAAGTGGTTGTAGATGTTTCAAAAAAGGAGGGAAATATTTTATCTAAAGTTTTTAGAATATTAAGTATAAATGTATTTGTGTGCTTGTGTGTGTGTGTGTATGTATATATATACATGTATATATATATATATATATATACATGTATATATATATATATATATGTATATATATATATATATATATATATATATATAAATATATATATATCTATCCTTGATGTTTAGTCATTTAACGTTCTTTTTACATATTGATCTTTGTTTATGTAAAACCTCAAAACCTGTGCACACAAAGAAAACCCCAGCTATAAAAAGAATAAAGTGCAGCTGTAACACCCATTGATTGCATGTGGTGCTGTGTAAAAGTGCAGAATCAATTACATATTTTTCCTGCAGGTCGCAACATTAATACAGCAACATCTGCAGGTGTCAACTGCTGCTAGATATTTTCCTTTCCTATTTTTCACAAAGTTTGAGTTTGTGAGTGAGTTACAGGCCACTTTCATTAAAGGTCCCATGGCATGAAAACGTCACTTTATGAGTTATTTTTAACATCAATATGAGTTCTCCCAGCCTGCCTATGGTCCCCCAGTAGGTAGAAATTGGGATAGGTGTAAACCGAGCCCTGGGTATCCTGCTCTGCTTTTGAGAAAATGAAAGCTCACATGGGCCAATCTGGAATCTGCTCCTTATGAGGTCATGAGGGGCAAAGTTGCCTCCCCTTTCTCCGCAGAGAGAATTTGGCCCACCTATGAGAGAGAGACATCATGGCTTCAAATGAGCAAAGTGGCAGTTGGTCAAGGCCACACCCCAACCCTCCACCTTGCCCCCCCCTCTCTTCTCCTCAGTAGCTACAGACACAGAAATGGCACATACTAAGGAAAGCTCATTGTGGGACTGGCTCTAGTGGCTGTAATTCTGCACCAAGGCTGAATTTTGGGAAAGAGACTTCAGATGCATTATAAGGGGACCACTAAGGTCTGTATAAATCATCCAAAAAGCATCATGTCATGGGACCTTTAAGTCTTTAGCACCTAAAAAGAATAGCCGAAGAACATAGCAATCAACAAACAAACTAGGACTATTAACATAGTATATTGGTGGTATGTGATTTGTTTTTTTTATAGGTCTACAAGCTACTTTTATGTAAGCATTAACAGTCTTACCTTGTAATTTCAATTTCTTTTTCCCTACATAGTGAAGAAACGCCCTGGCAGAAAGATGGTTCATGTTCCAATTGAAATACCTCCTGAGCTCCTGAAGAAGCCCAAAGAGAAGATGGAGTACCACTGCTCGGTGTGTAGCAAAGAGTTCCCTCATGCCTACAAACTTGAGAGGCACGAGCTGATCCACACAGGAGAGAAACCTTACTGCTGCTCCATCTGTGGTCGGGGTTTCAACCAGAAGGGAAATCTCAAAACGCACTACAAAGTCCACTTAGGTGAGATTGGATGGTACTTAATCATTTACAGTTCTCCTCTTAGAATATTTTTACTTCTGTCATTTTCTATGTATGGATCAGAATGGGCCTTTTGGGGGGGGGGGGGGTGGACACACATTAAGTGTTCTCCCCCAAGGAAATTTTGAGCGTGAAAGACTTCTATTTCTGCATTGTGATACATTTTTAGGCACTGATTTATTGTTAAAACAGCTATATTCATGGCAAGAAAATCACAAATTTCTGATGGCAGGTAATAATACAAAATACAAAATATAATGGAATATTATTATATTCAGGATTCCAGTAAGGGGGCTTTAACATGGGCCCGGATAGACTACACTTGACCCCAAAATCGGGTTGTTTATTCAGTAGGCCTATTAACAAGGCTTATGGTGGCTTTTTACTCCCAAAGGAGCATGTTTTGACTTACACAGGCTACTGCTCTTACTGCTTATTTGTACAATATTACTAAACGTAATGAAGTGTAATGTTTTCTACATTATTTTGATGAAACGATTACCAGTAATGTTGAGCCTACAGTGTAACGGACAACCACTGTTTACTGACCAAAACTGAAAACTTATTTCAGTACAGTAAAATATACTGTACATAGCTCAAGGTAAACCATAAGTAAAGTAAAACTAAAGTCCCAAACAATGCAAAGATTATTACAGTTGAAGAGTAAAAGTTGATTTGTCTGTCCTTTTGTCTCTGTGCAGGTCGTAAGGGTGCTGTGGATTTTGACGATGAGGTGAATCCCATTGCATCAGAACTCACCGAATATTTAAAGTCTCTGCCGGGTGAGTCCAGGATCAGATCCTCCCTCCGTTGCCTGGAATGTGGAAATGAATGTGAGAGTCATTCGGCTTTACAAGCACACCACATTACCACACACACAGAATCGGCAGGGGAATCCGACGCGGCCAAGCAAAGCTCTTCACAGCTTCTCTTCTGCCGCCGCTGTGGCATCCAGTTCACCGAAAAAGAAAAGCTGGAAGAACATATGAAAACCCACATCAAGGAGAAGCGCTACTCGTGTCCCGACTGTGGCAAGAGGTTCATCAATGAAAGCTACATCCAAATCCACCAGCGCATCCATACTGGGGAGAGACCTTTCCTCTGCTCCCAGTGCGGCAGAGGTTTCCACACGGCCTCCTCTCTCAAGCTGCACGAGATGCAGCACTCTGGGGAGAGGCCGTTTGCATGTTCCATCTGTGGGAAGACGTTTCGGATAAACTCGTACCTAACAGCACATTACCAGACCCATATTAAAGAAAGACCTTTTATTTGTAGTGTCTGTGGGAAGGGCTACTCTAGAGCTGAGGAACTGAAGGTTCACCACAGGCTCCACACCGGAGAAAGACCCTACGAGTGCAGAGAGTGTGGGAAGAGCTTCATTTACCGCCAGGGTCTGCGGCAGCATCAGCGCACACATGCTGGAAAACGCATCGGCCCAACCAGACAGCTCGGTAGACCGAAGCAACAGGCCAGGCTGGACATCTAGCAGTTGACCATTTGATTGGATTTTTTGTTGTTGTTGTTAACTGTGTTTGAAATATTGCAGTAAGTTGCTCCTCTTTCCTGTTCTTCTTCCATTCCTCCTACCTACAGCAGAGACGATTACTGTGTCTAAAAATATGCGCTACAGCGTTGACGTGGGTTGCTAAGAAAAGATTTGGAAGCTTACTGTGTTGTCTTTCACGTCATCATGTTCTGTATCCATGTTTTTATGTTTACTCTTCTCTAGTAGCCCATCTGTACAATTTGAGTGCCTTTGTATCCTGCATGCCAAATACTAATACTTAATGTTAAAATTATGCACAGTATCTTTGTTATTTTAAAAACCATGTCGATGAATACAGTTTTTTTTCAGAAACATGTTTTTTTTCTTCTTCTACATTTCAAATAATGTATTCTTACGTTATGACATTTATAGCAAGACCTACTTACCCTCTGTTCACCCTCACATGATATAACATTCTGCACAAAATGTTATGATAAAAAAATGCTATTACACTGATTGTGATTCAATCATGGAAAACAAAAAAACACAATTTAGTATCCATAGTAGTCCTACTTTGGTTAAAGTATGAGTGTTTGGAACATAATAGGCAGACAGATGGGTAGTGGCGAAGGAAATTATGCTGTTTGAGAGGCTTATATTGACTTTTTGATATTTTTTCTCCCACCATGAAAACAAACATTTCAGTACACTATACCTGGCATAGATCTAAGCTAACTACGCCTGCTTTTCCCTGAAGGAAGAAGGGTCACCTTTTTTCAAGTCTTCAGGGGGTGAGTGTGAAAAAGTTTAGTTTCACTTCAATGTTAAGAAGTCAGTTTGTAAGCTGATTGAGTAAAGTTCACTAACAAAGCTAGCACACCTTGGCATACATTCATACATCAACTGCGGTTGTCTATTCTACCTGTGCATAGGTCATTATATGGTTTCATTTCAAAGCTGGTTAAATGTTTCTATAATAGAATACAAAATCATTGCAGCTACAATTCAATTCAATTTTATTTATAGTATCAAATCATAACAAGAGTTATCTCAAGACTCTTTACAGATAGAGTAGGTTGGGACCACACTCCACTCAGTTACAAAGACCCAACAATTCTAATTCCCCCAAGAGCAAGCATTTAGTGTGACAGTGGCAAGGGAAAACTTCCTCTTAGGGAGAAACCTCGGACAGACCCAGGCTCTTGGTTGGCGGTGTGATGAAAAGTGGCAATAATAGTCACAATAAAGGGAATGGAACAATGACCAGATATAATATTTGTATTAGTTCATGACGTAGCGGGGTACTGCAGAGCGTAGTAGGGTGTAACAAGGCACAGCACGAGGTTTTGCAGCAGCGGAATTACTTTAGCACCATTACAGCACCTTTACAGCACCTTTTCAGCACCTTTACAGCACCTTTACAGTAGGGACCAAACCACTTCTCCTCTTCGTTCCCCCTACAGGTTGGGAGCAGAATTGTCCATTACTGTTACCATTACCATTATTCTTATGTTTCATTCTAACAAGTTAATGAACCACTGAAACAATTTTTGAGACACTATTTCAAGGTACAAAATAATCTTTGGTGTTGGATTGATTGATATTGAAATCAATCAATATCAATGAATAAGATTTCTGTATTACTGTGTTGCAAAGTGGGATAACAAAAAAGAATCAAGTTTTTGATCGAATCGTGGGTCAAAAATCGTGATACAAACCAAATCGTAGTTTTGGTTCAGCCTAGGTTAAAGCCATTGATTAACAATTAGATACAAGAAGCCTGGACTCGTCTTGCTGCTGCCATGTTTGCGGAAAGAAATCCTTGAACACCAGAGCTCTACAGCGACACCAGAGGACCCCCACTGGAGCCAAACCTCATACATGCTCCCAGTGAGGGACAGCATTCTGTGTCCTGAACAGACTGAAGAGACACAATTCCATCGACACTAGAGAGAGTTTTCTCCTGTCCAGTGGGTGACAAGAGATTTTCTCGCATAGACAGCTTGGAACACCTCAGCATACACAGATGTTCAGCTAAAGCCAAGGAAGCTGCAGAAGCTTTGGGTGGAGTGGAGACGGCCGACACCACCACGAGGTCAGTTATGTCGTATTTGGAGATCAAGTCTGCTGGTAGGTTTATTTAGAGAAGAATGTGGACCGAAGTGTTGGACCTGAAAGTCTGAGAGACAAAAAAAAAGTCCTTAGACCTAGAGATTTGACTGCAGACATTGCTTATATACTGTACTAGTGATTAAAAGTGTTTCTGATTTTAAAGGGTCTGTTCACCCAAAATAACAACTTAGAACTAGTCTTATTGAGCCGTGCTGGTTTTATTGGCTGAGGTTTTGAGATGTGTTACGCAACCTCAATACAAGAGAGGTCAATGCAATTTTGTTTGTGCTGCTTAAAGCAATAAAACCAATATTTAAAAACGCTCCAACTCTTTTAAAGGAAAGTTGACTGACTGAAAATTGGTGAGGGCTTTGGCTTATCCAGAGTAACAGGGACTCTTTTATGGAAAGACATATTGTAAAATGTCGATGGTGAACCCAAAGGCAGATATATTTCAGCGAATAAAAAACAGAATTTAATGCTTTATGATGGCTACATACCACGGGGAGACAATGAGGATGAGAATGAATGTTTTTTTAACATGTAGTTGCCTAGACGCGAGGTAACAACAAGTTAAGAGACAACCAATTTTTACAAGGATGCTCTAAACATAGAAGAAAGAGCTTTTTTTTTGGTGGTGTTTATCTGTACACCTACCAGCTTCTTTGTTTCATGCATGCAGGTAAAGCTGCTAATGTTACATTACTTTGGGACATGCACACGGCTACACCTGTGAAATCTGAACACCCAGGCTACGTCGTAAAAAAACTCATCAGCTGCACAGAATGCAGCAGGGGTACTTCGCAATGCCAAAATTGAGTGCTTTTAAGGTGCATGTGCTGTTATTGGAAATGTTGCAGATTTATATAATTTTTACACAAATTAGATCAATCCTTTCTCCATTGGAATCTATAACGCAAGGGCTTCTACCTATTCCCTTTCCATTTTTTTTAGAAACAGCACTGTGCACATCTGTTGATATAAATACAGTTTGACATGATTTTTTGCTCCTCACATTACATGTATTGAGGGTTGAATAACAACAAGACCTACAGCCTATTCATGGTGCAGCTGGTTTATATTACACAAAAGCTAGTATTCCAAAATGGAAAGTGACTTCATAAGATATTTGTGTAAGAAAAAAAAGAGTTTAATAATTTAGACCAATTTAGCTTTAATTGTGTCACTGCTACAGTTTCATAAAGTTGTGCAATTAACTATGGGAGTGTCTGGAAAAACTGTCGAGTTTGGTGTGATTAAATGTAAATAAATCTGCATGCTCTTTTTATTGCACAACATAATGCTAAAATAAACACTGTAGCTGGAACATCTTTTATACATTACAATATTATGCATTTCAAACTGTGAACAAATTACTAAATTATTGTCATGTCACTTGACCAGTGGCATTTGTTTACAGGAAATAGGCCCCTGCATCACCATGGAAACCAAGAAAACCCTGTTGCAGACAACCACAGCCAAGTGAGAGATAAAGGCATTGTGTAGATGTTAAAATGAACTAAGCTGCCTGTTCACATCCCTCACAGTTGTTGTTGCTTGATATTTTACAGACATCAGTGTGGAACGGTGGTCATTATACAGCATTCATCCCAAATATGTCTCACTCCAGTGCAGCAAAGGGCCACTGGGCTCCAGCAAGAGAAAGCATTGATTTCAGTGCTTGCTCAGGGGCACAGTGGTAAGTGATACATCGACCTCCCAGATTAAGTGGACATTCTCAGCTTCACATGTCCATGTAAGAAAGTAGTTGGATCGGTTGGAAATCACCGTAAAACTGTCAGTAGGTGGTGCTGTTGTTAACTTCTTTGTCATAGGTGTCTAAAAGTGACGGTGCAACATGGTCTAAAAGCAAAATTCCCTTGTCATAAATTTATGTTTCAGATTCATTTTTTCAGATTGATTGATTTCAGTGTTTTAATGTTGATGTGACCATTCCTTAGCAATGTAGAACTGTCTGTAAATAACTCTCTTTGTTTTTTTCTCACAGTAGAGTTACCAAATTGGACATTGGTTCAAGAGAAGAGCCCACCTAAATAATTTCCTGTAACAGTTCATGTGTATGGAGAGTGTGGCATGGACTTCCCTCAGAAACAACAGCTGGAGGAACACTGCCAAAGTCACAAAAGGCCTTATTCGTGTCCTGACTGTGACAAGACATTTAAAAGAAAAAAGATATGAAGAAAAAAGTAAATGTATTACAGATTGTCCCATTAATGTGTATGTGGTGTACTGTACAGTCAGCTCCATTGTTATCTACAAATAGAAAATAAATCCTGACAAAGTGAATCAATATTTGTATTTTTTCGGTGTGTTTCTATTTGTGATTCATCCCAACTTAAACTTTGATTAGAGTTTATACTTGGTAGATTAGTAGCACAGTAGCCTACTACATAGGCAAAACCATCATCATCATCATCATCATCATGTTGGAGTTTTGAATAAATGCATCAGTAAAGAGTATTACAAAATGAAACTCAAGTAAAGAAAAGTATTTTAAATTCAGTACTTAAGTGAATGTACTTCGTGACATTCCAGCAATGGCATTAGACATAATTAATAGTGATTATGCGTTATTCCCATCAATTTGCATATTTTATGAAGGAGGGACTGCTGAGTTGTTTTGAATAAGATGAGCATTATTTTATGTGATATGTTGGCCTACACGTCTTTGAAAAAGGCTGTGGAAAAATCAAAATTGGGTTCAACATTGAGGGGGTTGAGATCCCTCTTTTTTTAGCAAAATTGAAATTTTGGACCTTAAAAACTTTATTTTCTGCATTCCTGTGAAATTTCTGCATCAATGCGTATTTATGTAATGAAAGTATAGTATGTTTTTGTGGTTGGTTGCACCGGCCAGTTCTGATTATTGGGGGACGTTGTAACCCCCCCCACCTATAAATTATGTCTATGAAAAAACGTGACTGCAATGTAAGAAACATATCGGTACGTTATATTAGTGGGGCTTTTATTGTGGTATCAAAAGCCAACCGGAAGTTCCGACACTACTCTAAGTGGCTAGCAGCTACAGCTAAAAAGGTTATGATCAGAGCCAAGCGCGTATTTAACTTTACTCATTAGTTATGTGCAATTAATTTGACACAGTGAACCTATTGAGAATGAAAATGAGAGGGACGTAGAAATATTGCCAAGTCGTTTCAATAAACTTATGTCGAGCGAGTACTTTTTTACCTGAGGGAAAAATCAATGCTGAGGTTGGTCAACATATCTATTGTCTGTTGTAAACGTTAGCTAGCTTATTTAGGGAGTGTTGGTGACATTTAACATATTTAACGTATTATGTTAACGTTGGACTCGATGGTAAAGTATCGGAACGATTATTTTCTATTGTTGAATAGCGGCTGTAGCTCAAGGAGGGTGCAACCGTTAGCTAGCTAATTGCTAATACTACCAATGCTAGTGAACGCCATGTCAGTGGCTAGCTGGCTAATAACAGTTGTCTCAAAGGCAGAGCTGGTCGTTGACCAAAGCTGGTCACCGCCGCAGCGTCACGACTGAGACCGCTCATTCAGAGGTCAAATACTGGTGTCTGTACTGCAGGGTACTCCCGATGTAATGGGTTTTGTAATGTAATTTTGTCACCATAGATACCAACAGGTTTTTCTCAATAGTTTTGGTGCTTAATTTACACTAGCCTACAATAAATGTGGAACTTAAAGGGGTGGAGCAAAAAAATGAGTCCCATAAAGCTAACGCTACTGAGCTAACTGGGCTACTCAGGGCAGATGAACGAAATTAGGTTTCCTTAAGTACTTCCCACTGACATTCAAAGCTCTTGAAAGTTCAGTAAATTATTTATTATACACTATAACCGCCAATTGGGTTGCACCTAAAAAGCTTATGGGTTATCCAACATATTTTAAGGCATTGTCCCTCAGGCCCAGCCAGGTTAAACCCCCTGTAATAACAACGCACACGCACTGCTGAAGTGTCCATGAGCAGAGCAATGGATGTTTTCTGGGAGGAAGAAGGCACTGTGTTGTGTAGCTGATCAAGTGGCTCAAATACTTCCCGAATGGAAATCTGCTTCTGGAGGATGAAAATCTAAAGCTGAACCAGAGTGGAATAAAAAACAAAAAACAAAAACAGCCACTGTCACTGAATGAATCCTCTGGGATCATAATTTCTTTTTAGAAATATATCTCAAACGACAGTACAATTAATCTACATAACCACAAGTACGTCACGAATGTTTGAAAGAATTATTTAATCCTAAATACAAGAATACTGAATAAGTGAAATTGTAAATTTTTGTCCATCCAGTCATGTTTGGTTTCTGCATTTGAAGTAATGTAATCTGTAACAGGACTCCGGTTGACATAAACATTAATAAAACTGTATGCATATACATATTGTGAATTACATAATTTTGATTCTTGATTTAGTAAATTGGGTAAGCCCTACAATGTATTTATAGTTCAAAGAGTCAGCAACAGCAGTCATTGCTCAGTTGTTTGCCACAATTGTTTGCTTATATATGTTCAGTCACTTGCTTTTTGAATGTAGTTTTACTGACTCTTGATTTTTAACCTCTACAAGGTTGTACATTTGAGAGATGGGCTCTGAAAACCCAGAGGACTTTGGGCCAACTGTGATCCTCGCTGAGGAAGATCAGCAAGAAATTGGAGGCCTGATCAACTCCGATGGAGAAGAAGTGGATTTCTCAGATCTCAGTGAGCAAATAAATGATAACAGCTGAGTATACACTGATTGACATGGAAAATGGAGCCCACTGTGCATTTTAACGCAGTCTAACAGTCATGTAAAATATGTACTTAGTGAATTAAACTAACATGGTCATGTTAGTTTGATTCACTAAGTACATATTTATTTTTTTTTTTTCTAAAGGGATGGAAAGAAACATCTAAATCTTAACCAACATCAGTTAACTCACTAGCAAATGTGGCATGCTAATTTCATATCAAAGGTAGCGCTACAAGTATCTACTGTGGAGGTCCACAGTTTGTCAAGGGTGAAGAATAGTTGCAGTTATTTGATGCACTACTTCCAAACGTTTGGCAGGTATGATTAGATTTTTTCAGGAGCTATTCTAAATGATAAATTCCCTTGTTTTTGGAAGTGTTAAAGGCCCTGGACACCCACACAGGTGTTTTCAGCTGATTAGATCTCTGCCCAGGTTAAAGGTTGGCCAGAGCATAGACAGACGCAACACATTTCATTTAGTTTTTTGTGATCAAATCATTTTTTATTTTAGTTATATTTAAACATTTAACAGACAATACACTGGGACATAGGAATGCGTCCCAGGACCTAAGCAAAAATAAGAGGAAAGACGGGGAGGGGGAGACCTAAAAAAAACACAACAGCAGGAACAGAGCTTGCAGCTCACCAGCAAGACACACGAAAACTGTTGCCTGTTTAGTCTTGTACCCAGTGGTCCTCTGTAGTCCCAACCATACCCCTCTAGTTACTTTAGCTTTTAATTTATCTTCTAGACTATCTCTGTATCTAGCCTTTGTTTTCTTCGCAGCACGTTCAAATTCAAATCTGGCAATTCTACATAGCTCTTTGTCACCACTTATAAAAGCATGCTTTTTCTCAGTACATCATTTTTCAATCTCTTTGTTGAACCATGGCTTATTATCACTAAAAACAACCACAGACTTTGATGGTATGCAAGAGTTCTCTACAAAGTTGACATAAGAGGTTGCTGTGTTAGTAAAATTGTCTAAACCATCACATGCCTCCCTGAAAACATTCCAGTCTTTTTGTCCCACACAGTCAACAAGAATGATAAAGACCTTGCTGGTGAGCTGCGAGCTCTGTTGTGTTATTGTTAGGTCTCCCCCCATCCCTGTCTTTCCTCTCTGCGTATTTTTATTTTCTCTTTGGTCCTGGGACGCGTTCCTATGTCCCATAGTTTTGTTTTTTAATTGTTATATATATAAGTAAAAGAAAATAATCTTTGATCACAAAATAAAAGAATGATAAAGACGTCATGTGGTCTTCCCTAACAGGTGCAACTGAGCTAACTGGAGGCTCGGGGAGATGTCAATCAATTAGTTTATACACACCCACAGCGCCCTGGGAAGAGCTCTAATCAGCCAGAATAGCTGAAAACACCTGTGTAGGTGTCCGAGACCTTTAAGTTTAAAAACAAGCAAAACATTAACTCTGAACTGCAGTATGTATTGTATAAAAGTATTATACACAGTCAGGATAAACATCCAGTGCCACCTTTATGCATTCCAAGCCTTGACAGGTCTTCAATTAGGATGTAAATGCATGAAGATACCTGAATCCACCATGTCTGACAGTATGCACACAGAATATACAGTAAATGCAATGATTCCACTTTTTGTCTCCCACTACAGATACCTTACGTTTCAGTATGAGCGTTCTTTTTTCAAATGTTCCACTTAATTCCTGTATACTTATGAGAAATCTTTAAAACTAAGTTATGTAAAGTATATCGTTTTCTAAAATAACCAGACTTCATTTTTTTTTTTTTTTGCTGCTAAAAATCATTAACATACTGGCCTACAGTATTTAAGTTTCTACTACATGTCTCAACATCATCAGCATCACTGTTCGTTGTTCTCAGGGATCAACTGTTTCAAACATGCTTCTTTAACATTGCTTTTTCATCTTTCTTTTCACACAGGAGAGAGTGCTATCCATGGCATTGTACCTGCAGAGGCTCCCTCCAAGACGTTTGATCAAAGTGAGACTGAAAAACCACCGTCTCTTCACAGCTGCTCAGTGTGTGGTAAAGACTTTCCTTATGCCTCTAAACTTCAGCGCCACCTACGCACTCACTCCGGAGAGAGGCCTTTCCCCTGCTCCATGTGTGAGAAGAGATTTCCAGAAAAGGGGCTGCTCATGATCCATGAAAGGGTCCACACTGGGGAAAAGCCATTCCCGTGCACTTTCTGTGAGAAAAGATTTGCCAGTCAGGGTGAGCTCCGACTGCACCGGCGGACACACACCGGCGAGAGGCCATATCACTGCTCCATCTGTCTGAAGAGCTTCTCCCGACACTGGCATCTGAAGACTCACCTAGAGGCGATGCACTCTGAGGTTGTGGCGGGCTTTACAAGGAAGAAGTTCCCATGTTCGGACTGTGATAAGAGCTGTAACTCGGCAGCTGAGCTGAGAGATCACCAGAGGACTCACACCGGTGAGAGGCCCTATCAGTGCTCTTTCTGTGACAAAAGGTTCGCCTTGTCGGGAACACTTGTGAGACACGAGCGCCTCCATACTGGCATCACGCCCTACCACTGCTCCGACTGTGGTAAGACATTTGCACAGCAGTGGACTCTGACGACACACATGCGGACTCACACGGGGGAAAAACCTTACAGCTGCACACAATGCGATAAGTCTTTTGTAGCTCCAGGAGAGCTTCGGAGGCACACCAGGATTCACACAGGAGAAAAGCCGTACACCTGCAAGGACTGTGGGAGGCACTTCTCACTGGCAGGAACTCTCAGAAACCACAAACGATCGTGTACACAGAACAAGAATGGATCAGTTCCAGGTGTAATCTCAGACCCAATTCAAGTTGCAGCTGGCGCATCATCCCAGCAAGACCTGGCCAATAACGTCCACTCTGAGGGAGAGACAACACACAGCCATCGCAAAGTAGAATCATTTTTATCTAGTTTGATTAGGGTGTTCATTCTCTTCTGCCAGGGTTTTGCCCAGCGTATTGTAAGCCTGGTGGCCCATCGGGCCTAAGTTGCCCCCCACTAGGCCTAAGTCACTGGAAATTATTTTGTGATGTTTTTTTGTTTTTTTTAATGTTTTTGAGCTACAGTTACAGTGAGGAGGCTCGGTTGAAAACTTAGACATAGATGACTATGTCTAAGTGTCTGTCTATTTTCTAATCTTCAGAACTGACTATGCCCTATATATGGAATCAGTCTTATAGCTTTTTAAATTCTTAATTTGGCGATTCCATTCAATGATTCTGTTATCATAGAAACTATGGCGCTTTGCATTAATCCTGCCATCTGTTTGTGACTTTTCCCATCCGGTTCCTCACTGAAAAATAAGACACTTGCCCCGGGCTAAACATTTTTCTGGGTGAAACCCTGTCTGCATTCTTACATATACAGTGGGTACGGAAAGTATTCAGACCCCTTTAAATTTTTCACTCTTTGTTTCATTGCAGCCTTTTTCCA
>NC_048408.1:25824998-25835035 GCF_013103735.1 Etheostoma cragini
TTGGAAAATGGCTGCAATGAAACAAAGAGTGAAAAATTTAAAGGGGTCTGAATACTTTCCGTACCCACTGTATGTCTTTACAACCTCCTAACACCATTGTTGCCTCCATGTGTTCTTATTAAACTCTTCTTTTTTTAATTCTTTTAATAGGTGTCTGACAGTCAGAGTTTTCCCAGTGCAGTCGAGCCCCATTCCTCAGAGGATCATAGCTGTGATGAAGCAGCTCAGTGTGAAAATAACCCCCGCGACCCAGAAGAGCAACCAGAGGACGTCACTTCTAGTCCTCATGTGAATGTAATAGTTAAAGAGGAGGAAGAAGAGAAACCCTTGTGTGGTTCGTAATCAGAACATTCCAAATTTACCTTTTATATATTAAATTGAGCGTGAATGCCTTTAATGATGATTTTGACATTTTCAGGGGTTGTTTTACTTGTGTTTTCCCCCACTAGAAGATGCTCCAGACCAGGTGTCTGGTAGTGAGGATTGCACCAATCAGGAGGAAACTGAAGAGCAGCGACAGGAAAGTAACACAGAAATAAGGATAACAGTAAAGGAGGAAGAAGAGGAACTTGTGAACAGTAAGGAAATTAATTTACGGGAGTACATAAATCACTCAACACATCAAAGATAATGCTCACCACTGTTACTATCTTTACTACAGTCTTACCGGGACCTTGTGTCGCTGAACGTCTCTCTTTTAACCATTTTTTTCTGCTGTGCTGAGTCTACAGCCACAGTAATTTGGGTAAATCTGAAAACAATGTTTGTGTGTCCACACTAGTTTTTTTTAGGTAGTTTTTTTTCTTCCAAAGGTTTCTGTCCACACCAAGGTTATAATTTTTATGTTAATTGTTAATTGTTAAACCATAGACCTGTTTTATACCGTCTTTGCCGTAGACATACATATAGTTTCTGACTGGAAATCCAATATTTCCAACATTGCATGTGAAATCGAGGAAAATGACGGTACCAAAAGTTGGAAGAAAGTGGCAGAGTCCTATTTGAGTATGACTGTGTCTGATAAAAGCAAGTGCCTCGCAGTTGGAAGGTGGTAAAGTATGTGAGCAATTTATTAAAGGGAAAGATACCACAAATTTGAAAGTAGCCTACATTTGAGAAACAAATACAAGGAGGCTAACCTAGTTAACCATAACAAGTAAAGGAGAAAGCCAAGCCCCCTTTCCCCAACGCTACCAAGCCACGGCTGAGAGACATGTTGCCGCGACGTCTAGTTACATTTTGTGAGAGGTGCAGCGTGAGAGAGAGTGACAACCGTCATTGACATTATCATCACCTGTAGCTTAATTCTTAATTCTATTAGTTGAAATTTAAATCTTGGCCTTTGTCTGGTTATGTGCTCTTTAAAAGCTGCCTGTGTTTGCCTTACAAAGAAAGGTTGTTAGTTTCCAAGAGAAATAACCACCACTCTCTATTTGGATATTTGAAATGATAGAAAGTGGACTGTGTCTTTTGGTAGTTCACTCCAACTTAATTTTTGGTGTCTCTGACTGACTGGTTTGAAAATGATAACCCTGCAGCCTGGTTAGTGGAGACTTTGTGTTACTGTTACTTCCTCAAATGTAATAGGCTGTACAGAATGCCCTGTGATTAATTACAACCCTAATTTAACAATTAGAAAATATTTGATTCCTTTAGGGACTAATTACCAAACTGTGTAACATTGCTTATCTTTGTGGAATGCTCCCAAAATGAAAAGCCAGCATTTGGTACTTTCTTGAACTTCACTTCAAGAATGGTGATGTCCTTCATAAATGTCCCAAATTATGTTTTTTATGATGTGTTTATGATACTTTTTATGTTATATTATTTGCTGCCATGTATGGTTGTTGATGTTCTATTGGTATTCTTTCAGGCTCTTTGTGCAAAGCAAATTCCCTTAGGGGCAATAAAGGTTTTTATTATTCAGACATTCATTGACATTTTTACCTTTGTCTAGTGTCGACCTATGCCTTGAATCGGACACTTAGTTGACAAAAATCAACTTGCATGCACTTTGCACCTTGACTGAACAAAAGTGCTTACACAGCACACAGATGAGTTGAAACCTGATCATCGGATCTTTTGTTTTTATTGCCTTTCAATCTCTTATCATGTTGGATTCCACAGTGAGCCGTGTCTTAACAAGCAAAACGTGTTAATATATGTTGTTTGTCTGCTATATAGCAAGTTTCAATTTTTCATTTATGTCCCCACAGCGTCTGGAGAGGATCCTGATCATGTCTCTGGCAGTGATAAAGACAGCGCTCCAGCCTCACCAGGACAGGAAGAGTGTAACAATCTGACAAAGAGCTCTTACTGCTGCGGCCTCTGTGGGAGAGACTGTCACAAGATGTCGGCGCTTCAGATTCACATGCGAATTCATTCGGGTGAGAAACCTTTCCAGTGCAGTCTGTGTGGAAAGCAGTTCACCCAGAAAGGTCAGCTCAAGGGTCACCAGAAGGTCCACACGGGAGAGAAACCGTTTTCCTGCCCGGACTGTGGGAAGTGCTTCGCCCACTCCGGCGCCATGAACAGACACCGGCTCACACACACAGGGGAGAGGCCCTACCACTGCTCTGTGTGCGACCGGAGCTTTAACCAGTCCGGCCGATTGAGGGAACATGAGAAGATCCACTTTGGGGAGAAGTTTGACTGTCCTGAATGTGAAAAGAGTTTTACCCGAGCTTCGAGCCTCAAAAACCATTTCAGGCTTCACACGGGAGAGAGGCCGTATGCCTGCGACACCTGCGGACGAGGCTTCAGCCGCTCACAAAGCCTAAGGCTCCACAAACGGAAACATGAGCAGATGCACACTGAGGAGGAGTCTGGCTTCAGTGCAAAGAACGACGATTCATCACAGAGTGACGATAACTCTCCGATTAATATGTGTATAGCAGACAAAAATGACTGAAAATGTATTTATTTGAACTACAGAGATACGTACCAGTAGTAGTATGATAGAACGAAGATTTTAGGCAGTAAAACAGGAACTGAAAACGTTCAGGGAACTGTCATTAAAACCATGTGGTGGTTCACATAAAAGTATTTAAGCTAAAATATTTAACTCCCTGAAATTAATAAACGGACAAGCGTGAGGCGATGTTCAGCAACTAACACCACTTTGAAATAGAGGCCCAATCCCAAATTCCGGACTCACAGGAAGGGTGCGAGTGTTTGAGACACACTGACTGAGCCCTTTCAGTGAGTCTGCATCCATGCAGACTTCACCAAATGGAATTGTCCACACAACGTTTACCGCAGAGACCAGAGGGAAATCTGGAAATTTGAAAGGTAAACAACAGCACGACACACGACCACGGAATGGAACGGACGTGTTGTCCAGCTTGTATAACAAGAGTTTGAACAAATTTTGAATCAGGCAGCTGTCTCCTTTGCTTGGGCCGTGTGCAAAGCAACATACTTAAAATGAAAATGCCCAAACCGGCAAGTGTCGGCAACATCTTTGTTGTTAAACGTCGCCAAGGTAACGTGATCTCGTGAAGTGCTGTCCCAATCTCATTTATCTGAGCCCATGTGCCCTCACACACTCACTCACTTAGCACCTGAGATCAGTTAAGTCTGTGAGTCTTTAGTCCAGGGCTCACTTTGGGATTTGGCCAAAATGACCAGACGTATTTACTACAAACACAACTTTCGTAACATCTTGGAAATTGTTCGGATGATAGATTTTAGGGCTCATATTTACTCTTTGATGACTCTTACCTAAGTTAGTTGCAACAAAATATCACACTCACATTTAGAGTATTTACTGTAGTGCAAAGGACTTATTTAAGGTCTGTGATTTCACATTTTTTCATGCAGTATTTGTCATTCAAACTAATCGTGTATGTGAACATTGGAAGAAGAGTAATTGTTTTTGTATCTGACGTTACAATGGCCGATAATCCGTCTACGAATCAGGTGAAACTGGAATTCATTTTTTGGCTCTGAAATATTTTAGCTGGTAATGATCATGATAGTCATCATGGTCTTTTGCCAAAAACCATTTGCCCAACTGTTGATTCTCTGTTTGATTTATTCAACAACTAAATCATGAATCAGGTTCACCTGGTTTAAGAAAACTCTTAAAGGTCCCATGACATGGTGCTCTTTGGATGCTTTTATATAGACCTTAGTGGTCCCCTAATACCATATCTGAAGTCTCTTTCCCAAAATCAGCTTTGATCCAGATTTACAGCCACTAGAGCAGGTCCCACAATGAGCTTTCCTTAGGATGTGCCATTTCTGAGTCTGTAGCTTTTGAGGAGGGGAGAGTGGGGGTAAGGTGGGGGTCGGGTGTGTGGCCTGACCAACTGCCACTTTGCTCGTTTGAAAGCTATGATGTCTCTCTCTCATGGGTGGGTCAAATTTTCTGGGCAGGCAAAGCAGAGAAAGAGGTAGTAACCTTGCCCCTTACGACCTCATAAGGAGCATGATTCCTGATTGGCCCGTCTGAGCTTTCATTTTCTCAAAGGCAGAGCAGGATAGCCTGGGCTTGGTTTACACCTGTCGCCGTATCTATCCACTGGGGGACCGTAGGCAGGAAGGGGGAACTCATATTAACGTTAAAAAAAGTTTTTAATGCCATGGGACCTTTTGAAAGGCCAAGTAACTATTGTGAATAAAGGTCATCTTATAAGACTGATACAAAAGGCAATAATTTAAAGCCATGTAGAAGTTAAATTTTGCCCAGAGCTGCCTCTGTCTTATTGTATGGGACATGTTATACTGAAGAATAAAAGTAAAACTACTAAAGACTTTTCTGTTTGAGGATTTCTGACTCCTGACAGGAGTCTATGTACAAGAGGTACAAATACATGTCTCTAAAAGTCATGAATATGTGTCACAATGTTTTTTAAATTATTAAAAGGAATTGACTGTAGACACTGACCATAAAAGTTCTGGTTAGAAATCGAGCCACACTGTATTTTTAGTTCAAGTGAAGAGTAAAAAAAAGTTAGAAATATTCTCAATCAGTTTACTATGCATGACATGATGCATGTTCTTGATCAAGCAAGCACAGAAATCCTCTGTGAAATGAATTAACTTGTCTTGGGTTCACACAAAACCCTGTAAATGTTATTACATTATGATTTCCCATGCTGACTTAAACATGTGTGGAAAAGGAGTACAGGAGTAGGTGTTATTTTTTGCCAAAAGATACAGAAAAACATTAGGAAAAACAAACTTAGGTCACACAACATTGTACACATAACAGCGTCCAGGTCCAGGATTATGTAGAGTGTAATTTTCTAAGCTATATAAGAGAATTAAAACCCATGTGTTAGCAAATCAATATAATTTATTGAACCTGTGTTAAATTTGACTGATAAATGTTCTCAGAAATTTAATAAAAAGACACGATTTATTTATATTTCATGCAATTATACTATTTTATACTACTGGTCATGTATTCTCATTTCTATCTGATAAAGAACTGTTACCATTTAAAGTTTATTTATAGGGAGTCTGCTCACTCGGATATAGACCTTTTTCACGTGTTTCACATGTTGACAGGTGTATTCAAAAACCATTAATGATGGCTGCATTCCACTTAGGAGAGGCCCTGGTGTTGTGCATGCTGACCAACTGAAATAGCTCAATGGGACACTTGATGGAATTCAGCCATCGTTAAGGTTATCAATTTCAGCTGTGCTTTTCCTACTATGAAAAGTCAAAAATGCTTTTGAAAAAGGTCCGTTATTCAGAACGTGAAATCCTCTCTCGTTGACCCTGCAGCACACACGTAGACTGTCCAATAACAGGTTTTACACAACCCAAGCTGCTCCTGTAGGCAGCACTGCCGGTAGTAAAACACACCTGACCCCTTTAATAAAAATAAATAAATAAAACATGATCAATCCAAAATTAATAGTATTTAAGTAGCATAACGTTGTTGACACAAGCACTTTACATGACATTTGAAGTTTAGTTAACAGTTAGAGAATTTGGCATAAGAGGTTGTTGGACGCTCTTAAAACGGAAGTTCACGAAATTACGAGGTGTTTTGAACACTACATGAAGATAAACAGACGCACACTATGCAGACAGTTGAGGATATCAACGTTACGGAGGATTTAGCTAGCTAACGAAACATTGTTTTAAAGGGAAAGCTGCTCTGTATGCTGTATGCTGTATTTGTGTGTGTCTGTAAGACTCAAATGCTATCTAGGTAAGTGATGCTTAATGTTAACGTCCTTGTGAGCTCACGTTAGCTCGTGTTAGCTAAAGTTACATTGATGTTAAAGTTAGCTAACGCTAATAAACGTTGCTACAATAACGTACCCCTAGGGCGACAGGTTTCTCTTAACTATAATGTGTTGTCAGATAAATGGGCAATCTAATTAGTGGTCATATGGCTCGTGTGAACTTTGACATTCACACGCAGGGCTAGCTACGACCCAAGGCTCTTTGGACAAAATGCGCAACACGTCATATCAGTGTGGGCCTTAAATACCTCACCATTACATAATAAATCTAGCTATTGCACATATATACGTTTAATATGTCCTTAACGTCAAAATGTTTAGTGGTCTCTTTTAATTCAATACTGTACTTGAATCCCTACCTTTTGTAGAAATGTCCATCATGGCAGTGGTGGATGTGAAAGTGATAAAATAAGTAGTGATACAACAGTGTAGAAATACTTTTACAGGCTAAAGTCCTGCATTCAAAAGCTTGCTTAAGTAAGAAATCAAAGGTAATGGTCCATTTCAGAATAATATTGCATTATTTGATTATAATTGTTGCTGGATTGCTTCTTTTTTCTATACATATACTCCTGAGTAACTTGTGATATTACACTAAGGGATCCATCACGTTTTATTGTTATCCAAAATAGTACATCATAATTTACTTGTTGATGTAACTAAAGCTGTTAAATAAATGTAGTGGAGAACAAGTATAAAGTAGGAGAACATGCAGAAACTCAAGTATTTATTTACATCCCACCACTGCTTTATAGTCCAAATCATTTTTGTGTTATGCACCTCTTCTGCTTTCTGTTTCATCATTATTTTGTATACGGTTGAAATAAAACCATCAGTCAGTCATTTTCACTTCACGCATGCACACTTCTCCTAAAAACTACAAAACAGAAGTGAGATGAGATTTGTCATCTAGCTGAACTTTGTTCTGTTGTCTCTGTGCCTCTCTCATGCGTTCAGCCACTCACTTTGACAGTCACACGCTATCAGGATGGTGTCTTACAAGCGGCTGAACCCTGAAGATGTTCAGTTTTCCGGTGCACTTTTGTCAGAAGAACCTCGTCCTCCTGCCCATGAAGAACTTTCTGTGAGTTCTCCTTTGTATTTGTTTACTGCTTCCTCTGCCTCAAAACCTTTGCATTAAGTTTAAAAAGTCTATTTCTGTCAATTCAAATCAATGCTGCAGAGTCTTCATACTCGTTCTTTTGGCCCTTTTTGGGGGGATATTTTGGAATATATAATAGTCTAATTAGTTTATTGTAAAATGAGTAGTCATTTTCTGGTTCCATATTTTCAATGAGTAAGAATTTGTTTCTTTTTTTACTGATGTGATAGGGAACTAAATGTGTCCTGGTTTTAGACTTATGGTTGAACAAAACAAGACATTTAAAAGACATCCCTCTGAGTTTAAGGAAATTATGAATGACATTTAATTTAATAATCAAAAAAGTAAGCAGATCTTAGGTTGTTTTTAAGGTGCCTGGTTGTTTTCGGATTTTTTTTGTAACTTGTTTTCTATGTTTTTATTCTATAGCATTCTGTTATTTATGCCTGTCTAGTCCCTTCATATGTTTACAGTATAAAGGGACTATTCTGATTCCTCTTGATTCCTTTTCTGAGTGTGATCTTTATTTGATTCCTTGTTGTATTTTAAGGTTCGGGAGCCAGAGGAAGCCTCCTTGCTTCCACGTACGCCGTCATGCTCCGTCACCACAGGCCTTCTGGTGATTGGCTGCCTGCTGCTGCTCCTCTGTGGATGCTGGCTACTGGGCGCCATGTTCTGGCTGCACCGACCGTCCAACCAACAGCCACACAAACTACCTTCACCGGCTGGTGCACAAACACCAGACTCTCAAATAGACATAGGCGTAAACAACACTGCAGCCGCTTCCCGCCGCGAGGCTTGCAGTTTAATCCCTGAGGCGTGGAGGTTCGACTGCTACCCTGAAAGAGGGGTGGTTGTGACCCGAGAGTTGTGTGAGGCAAGGAGCTGTTGCTTCATCCCTGCATCCTCTCCCTCCTCCTCTGCCACCCGCCCATCAGGGAGAAATGGCATCCCTTGGTGTTTCTATCCACAGGATTTCCCTTCCTACACGCTTGTGTCAATAAACGACACATCGCTGGGGCAGAAGGGTACACTTGTAAGGGAGGTGAAGACCTACTACCCAGCAGATATCCTCACTTTAGAGGTGGAGATACGTCATGAGACAGACACACGGCTACGTGTCAGGGTGAGTGTGTGAGATTCATATTCAGTCATATATATATTAAGTCACACTGCATGTAGTTTCTGGTTTTGAACAAGAACATTACTCTGTATCTGTGAGGACTTAACATAATAAATCATTTAGAGCATTTAAAGCAACTTGAGAGAACATTTTGTACTTTTTTTTTTTTTAAATAATGTTTCCATGGTTCATAAACTCGTAACAGAGCAAACAGCACTTCTGCATTCTCTTAGTTGTTCTCTACTGGCTATAACCGCTCTATGCACGTTTACTAGATTGGGTAGCGGATCTGTAGTTCCAATGAGACATAATGGGACAATTCTGCTTCCAACCTGTAGGGGGACCAAAGCGGGAAAAGTTCCCTAGTGTTGCTTTGAGGACGTACATGTAATCATACCAATGAAATATAAAAAAAAATCCCATCAAAGGCATGTTAGAGAGGAGTAGGAATATTTAGTGATGTGGCTAAAAAGCTCCGACGTCATTGCCATACTAGTCTGGATCAACGGATGTACATTGCTGGGATAAAGCCTGACATGTTTTGCATGGGCCCCATTGCTGCATCTGGGGCCTAGCACCGCCCAAGACGGTTGTGATTGGTTTAAAAAAATACAAATAAGCCAGAGCGTTTTTTCCCGTGTACCAGAATAGTCAAGCCAGATAAAACTGTTGCTGTGGACATAGGTCTAGCAATGCAAGGCTATTGCCATACTAGCACACGTTTTAGTTTTTTTTCTTATTGGAGTTTATGAAAAAAACGTAAGAGAAATCTCATCGACTAAATAGTCATGTAAGCAAACAACTAATATATTGGCTAATAAGATATGTGCCAATCCTCAATGATTAAACCTAGGTGTGTGTGTGTGAATCAGTCATGGACTGTTACAGGTCAGTCAATATAGTTTTTATTACATACCGCTGTAAATTCTCTGGTCTGTAATTTAATTGTTTTTCTCATGTTTCTCAATCTAGATCACTGACCCGTCTAATTCACGGTTTGAGGTTCCAATCTCTGTTCCCGCCGCCACCAAGAAGGCCAAAAGTCCAATCTACACTATAGAGTTATCAAAGCAGCCATTTGGTCTTATTGTGAAGAGGAGCTCTACAGGAGCAGTGCTGTAAGTCTCACTTGGATAGGCTATATTAGTTCAGGTGAAGGAAGGATTAAAGTCATAACTGAACATACATTGTATACTACAAACTCTTCAAGCTCATTCTATTGTGAAAATAACTTGAAACTGTAAATTATAATTAACAATGTAAAACTGTCTCCTTTCAATGTTTTCCTGCTAGTCTGAACACCACAGTGGCTCCTCTCTTCTATGCGGATCAGTTTCTCCAGCTCTCCACCTCCCTGCAGAGTCAGTTCATTTACGGCCTGGGTGAGCACCGCTCCACCTTTCTGCATGATGTGCACTGGAACACACTCACCATGTGGGCCAGAGATGTGCCTCCAATGGTATGGAAATTCCTGCATTTGTCATTGTTCTCTTTATAGTTACATTTTAGCCACAGACACAGATAATGACGTTCGTTACGTAGGTAACGTCAGATTATATGAGTATAGGCGTAGCCCTCTAAGGGCTACGCTATTGGGTTTATC
>NC_048408.1:25835135-25859352 GCF_013103735.1 Etheostoma cragini
TCACGACTGCGCATGCGCGAAGGGATAAACCCAATAGCGTAGCCCTTAGAGGGCGAAGCCTATACGAAATATAACTGATAATTCAACCAAGAAATTTTCCAAGGCAGACATTTTGACATTGTCATGGCATATTTAGGTTGTTTACTCTCCTGATTATTTTTGTTGACACCTCCTAGTGTCTTGTTTGCTGTTTATCATGTCTGCTAGTAGAAAGGGGGTAGGTTTGAGAAGTGTGTAGCTATACTGTTCAACCACAAACACACACACACACACACACACGCGTACATGTGCACAGTTTTTGGATTGCTGTACCTAAAATGGGTGTAAATAGACTTAAATTGGATTTTTGTCTCAGACTTGGTCTTTTGTGCTTTGAAATCATACCCCTATGTTGGAAAGTGGCTCTGGAAGGATTTTAAGTCACTATAAAGATCAAATTAATTGTGTCTCTCTTAACAATGTAGGAAAAGACAAACCTATATGGAGCTCATCCATTTTACCTGGCAATGGGGGATGGAGGGAACGCACACGGCTTCTTCCTGCTCAACAGCAACGCCATGGGTCAGTCTAATAGTCGCTCTAATACTCCCTCTTCTTCAGGTTTCACTATGTGCAATAATACAAGTTATTGTTTATATGACGGCAGATTAGGCAACTTTATACAAACAGACGTTTGTGCAGTATTGTCATCAACAATGTCAGTAAATATCATCTTTCCAGTATCTCGTAAGGACGTATTTTTGAGGTTATGTTGTATTTCCTAACAAAGATACTGAGCGTTGCTAATTAAAATGAATTGGGTTACAGGCTTAGTCAGAGTTTAATGTAATTTGGTCTCTTTGCCTTCATCTTAGGAATGTTAAAGATGAGCTTTTAACGTTATAATGCAAATGGATGTTTGTTCTTGTATTACCACCTGCCCTCCACACACCATACATGTTGTTCATGAGCAACAACTCAACTGCTTATTTGAAAATATGTATACAATTGTACATTTTATTCGTAGTTACTCAATATGTCCCATAGGGGTGGCAGAAGCTGGGGTGGCCACTACCCAATTGTTCTTGAGCAAGGCACCAAAACTCCCAGCTGCTTGGGGCGCCTTTACATGGGCAGCCTCCTCACTCTAACATCTCTCCATTTAGTGCATGTATAGGTAATAAGCATGTGTGTGTAATTCAGGCCTGTGTGTAATGTGTGCAATAACCAAAAGTGAAGTATTGTAATTTCCCCTTGCAGGATTAATAAAGTATACATTATTATTATTACTTTCTTTATTAAATCACTCTTTAGTTTCTTAGACAGGAATTTCTCACGGGTCCCTAATTGTAGCTTATTCAGAAGGATTTTCTTACAAATAACCAGCAGTTTTTCCTGTTTCCTCAGATGTGATCCTCCAGCCCGCCCCAGCCCTCACCTGGCGCACTATTGGTGGAATCCTTGACTTTTACGTTTTCCTTGGTCCTGATCCCGCTTCGGTGATTGAACAGTATGTGGAAGTCGTAGGTCAGTTGGAGTCTGCTGGGATGTGGGACATGACTGCAGCATATTTATATCATACAGACTACACAAAGATTGTAGACTTGCATTTTGCAACTTTTACTCAATTTATAGACTTGCTTTGCCAAAAACATGCTCTTGTTAATAGACATTTCTTTAAACCAATTAAAATCGTCTTGGGCAGCACTAAGCACCGGACGGACCGACGGCTCAAAATAGCCTCGGGAAGGAACTTGTTTTTTTCCTGCTGGAACGTGTTTGTTCAAATGTTGTTTTAGTTGTGCAACAGAAAACTCAGATTGGACAGATAGTCTAGCTAGCTGTCTTGATTTACCCCTCAGAGATCTGAGCAACAAACATAGTCCTCATAAATCCACCGGAGTTTAAAATTCCAACACAAAGAAAGAGGAAGTTAACGGACAACCGGCCAAAATTAAAGACATCGGGCGAAATTTCCGCAACAAGCCCAGAAGTGGAATGTCAAAATTCAGAACCACCAGATGTTGCACTAGAGAACCAGCCTTTTAGACCAAAACAAATAACCAAACCTCCCCCTCTGCCTTTGTGAGAAGAAAAGCTTTGGGTCGCCTTCAGCTCAACGCTTTCAAACTGCACTCTATTGCCTCTTTTACAGTGCTGTGTAGGAGGTCACTTTCTTAGTCTCTTTATTAAAAGCGGGTGGTTCAAGCTTTTCAAAGGGAGGGACTCACATGCACTAACATGCACGCGTGGCCAGACGGGCTGCTAAAACCAAGAACACACAAAAGAAAGAACACAAACACCCAGAGAGAGTGTAACTTAATTCTCTGCTCAGGATAACCTCACTCCACTATATCTTTATGTAGCAAATGTTTGCTTCTATGTTAATGTTGAGAGTCTCATATATGGAATATTTAAAGGGATAGTTTCAGTTTCTCTGAGGTACTAGTTTTGAATAGTAGCAAGAATCCATTGAGTGACTTTGTATAATACCTGGATGTATAAATTGACCAATAATTATCTGCATTCAGCCTGCCTCTACATCAGTTTTGGCAGTTTAATTCCCAGAAAAAAGTAATGAAACACTCAAAAGATCATTCATTGCTGTGTAGGTTTGTCTTCCTTGTTTTTGCTTTATGGCTCTGTCCAATGTAAGTGTAAGTAATTCTGTTAACCCCAGAGCTTGTTTCGGTTTGTCTCAATTCCTGCATTTGTTACTGATGTCCTCACTCTCTCTTTCTTCATCCCTCTGCATTATCTCAGGCTACCCAGCGATGCCCATCTACTGGGCTTTGGGCTACCATCTCTGTCGCTGGGGTTACTATACTAGCAATTCTACCTGGGAGGTTGTCAAGAGCTTGAGGAATTATGGGATACCCCAGGTAAAATTGACCCAGCAGACTGATCGTTTGTTTATGTGTCTGTTGGTATTTCTTTCCCCGTTCTTTTCTTAAAGTATTGTTTTGTGTACATTTGTTCACAGGACGTCCAGTGGAACGACATCGACTACATGGACCAATTTTTGGACTTTACTTTTGACTCAACAAAGTTCAGCACGCTGCCCGATCTGGTCAAGGACCTGCATGCTCATGACCAGCGCTACGTTATGATCCTGGTACAGAGGAGTTTGTTTTTGATGTCATGGTTGTTGTCTAATGTGGCGTGTTTGTATGACAGTTGTGTCTTAACCTGCAGGACCCTGGGATCAGCAGCGTGCAGCCTGAAGGCTCATACTGGCCGTACGTCGAAGGGCTGAGGAGGGACATTTTTATTAAAGACGCTGAAGGAAAAACACTCATTGGAAAGGTGAGACACTGTGATGTTTCACAGATGAGCTCACCCCAAGACACAATTACTACTCTCCCATCTGTCCTGTGCTGTCAAAACAAAACATCAGGGGTGTATTAGAAATACGATTCTCCATCTCTTCCTCCAGGTGTGGCCCGGTCTGACAGCATATCCCGATTTCTCGGACGATGCAACGCATGAATGGTGGCACGACAACCTTCAGAGGTTCCATGAGAAGGTCCCATTTGATGGACTATGGATTGTAAGTATGGAAATGGGAGATACAATTGAAGAACCATTGACTTCCTTCGGACGTTTGTCTCATCTGTTTTTCAGGACATGAACGAGCCATCAAATTTCCTGGATGGGTCTACCAAGGGCTGTCCATCAAGCAGTCTTGAAAATCCTCCTTACACACCCGGTGGGAGATCTCAAGAAATAACCCCCAGAAAATATACAGTTACAGAGTACTTGTAATAGTCAAAATGTATTTTAAATGGGTTTAAAAAAAAAAATCTTTTTAGGAATACTGGGAGGTTCGCTGAGAGCCAAAACTGTGTGTGCCACTGCAAAGCAAAAGCAGTCCATACACTACAATATACACAGCCTCTATGGACTTATGGAAGCTAAGGCGTCTGCAAGGTCAACATCTATCCCACACACACACACACACACACACACACACACAATGCTGAATACTAAACCACTTATGTCGTTTATTTTTATTTTTTTTACGTGGTCCTTTCCTTATATCTACTTTTTCTGTTTTTTTTGTCCTCTTGTCCAGTGCTCTGAAGAGGATTGTGGCAAAGAGACCTTTTGTGATATCCCGCTCCACCTTCCCCAGTCAAGGGATGTACTCTGGTCACTGGCTGGGAGACAACAGGAGCCAATGGAAAGACATGTACACTTCTATAGCAGGTTTGACACAATTATTACACAAGAACGCATCTAACATGGTATTGCCTCTTTCGATTGGCAGGGAAGAGGTGATTATCTAAAAGTTTTCACAAAAACACAAATCAATCAAAAGTTTTTTATTTATTTACATAGCACCTTAAAGCAAGGTATCCAAAGTGCTTAACATCAGAAACCAAGAGTAAAAACACATATCATACAAAAAAATGAATGAACATGAAAACAGTAAAATCTGAAATGTTACAAAGAAACAGAAGAATAAAATTGTCACACCACTGCAACGTATTAAAAGCCAGACTAAACAGATATGTTATGAGAATGGACCTAAAAAGAGCTACATCTGTAACGGCGTGAATATCTGGGGGTAACTTGTTCCAGAGTCTCGGGGCAGCAACTGCAAAAGCATGATCACCCCACCGTTTATGCCCTGATCTTGGCACTTCTAAAACTTGCTGATTTGAAGAACGAAATGACCATTTGTGGTCCTGCAGAGTTAAAATTTCAGACAAATACTCCTGGGCCAGACCATTGAAGGCCTTGAAAACAAACAATAAAATCTTTAAATCTTTTCTAAAACGCACAGGGAGCCAATGTAGAGTTTAGAGAACAAGATGATTTGTGCACGTCTAGATGTATTTGTTACAAAGCGAGCAGCAGCATTTTGCACAAGTTGAAGACGTGAGATGGACGTCTGATTCAGACCAGCATAGAGAGCATTGCAGTAATCTAACCTTGAACTAATAAAAGCATCAGTCGCCTTTTCTAGATCGTTAGAACTGATTGCCCGTTAAGCAAGAACTTAACTTTAGCCAGGAGCCGAAGCTGGAAAAAGCTCATTCTAACATTGCTGATCTGCTTGTCAAATTTCATGCTTTTTACACTTGACAGCTGACCTAGTGTAAAATGCCAGAGCTCAACAAGCTGGTGAGAAAAGCTGAATCTAGCTAAGGAGCTAAAGCTGAAGACCCAGATATGTTTCTGAGAAGTTGAGGAGATCAAAACTGTCAAGTGAACAAAAACACGCCTCCAAGTGAACGCCAATGTTGCTCCTTGTCTCTGTGGGTGTGTGGACCAAAATAAATGAAAGCAGCTTAAAGTGATAGCCGTTTCATTGCCATGTTGTTCAACAAATGCAAACTAGTCAGCAATTTAAAAAATATTTATAGAATTTTACGACACGTATGTTGTTGCATAACTGCTAATTTGAAGGTTTTGAGTTTCTAAAGATCTGCACTGTGGTTTCACATGTTTTATTGCATCTACTACTCTGTACTTATTCTGTCAGCTACAGTACAATGAGGAGGAAGAGTAACTCACACGTATTTTAAGATTTCTTAGAATTGGGAAGTAAATTGTCCATTTACTATTTTGAAACTGGTTGTCCATCATTTTAGTGTCTCTTAGTGTTGATCCTTCTCAAGTTTAACCTTTCCATGTCCTCCTGATGTTGCCCACCTTTTGTTTTGTCTCCTTCAGGTATCTTGACCTTTAACCTTCTGGGCATCCCGTTGGTGGGAGCAGATATCTGTGGCTTCAGTGAGGAGCCGCAGGAGGAACTTTGTGTCCGCTGGACGCAGCTGGGAGCTTTCTATCCCTTCACACGCAACCACAATGCCATCGACATGAAGGTAAGATCTTAAAGTGCCCAGATTATGGAAAAAAAAAAAAACTTTTATGGTTTTATTTTGTGTCTCTGGTGCTTCCACGCACATACAAACTTGGGACAAAAACTATCCATGCTGTTTTGAGTGAGATACGGTTTTCTGAATATCCGCTGCCCTTAGTCTCCGGGTGATCTGTTCAAAATCTGCACGGCTTTCTACATCACTAGCCTAGATGAGGTGGCTAACTGTATCATGCTAGCGCCAGGATGCTAGCTCGTTTTCAATGGCAAAACACTGCTAGAACACACACTAGTTCACCATCATACAATGAAACCATGTAAACCTATATGATATAACCTCAAATTACAATTATGAACCTGAAAATGAGCATAATATAAGTGCTTTAAGGTCACCACAGAGCACAATGGGTAAAACATTCTCAAGAGCTAGTTTATCCTTTACTCCTTTTTGGAAATGTTAATCTTTTTCTTTAATCGTATTCTTTTGTTAAATTTGCAGCCTCAAGACCCGACAGCGTTCAGCCCTCTGGCTCGTACAGCCATGAAGCAAGCTCTGCTGCTACGCTATTCACTTTACCCCGTCCTCTACACTCTCTTCCATCATGCACACGTACACGGACACACTGTCGCACGGCCAGTAATGTTTGAGTAAGTATTTGGTTTGTTATTTAATCTGGACTTGGAGGTATCTTGGCCTTACTGTATGTATCTTGGCGTGACCTTTTTTAAAGGTTCCCAAAAGATGTAAAAACCTATGGGATTGACAAACAGTTCCTGTGGGGGAAGAGTTTATTGGTGACGCCAGTATTGGATCCTGGAGTTGACTATGTGGATGGTTACTTCCCAGAGGGTCTGTGGTATGACTACTACACGGTAAGACACAACACCAACAATCAGTGCACAGTTTTGTATGAGTCGAGAACAACATAGTAAGAGTAAACCGCATACTTATGGTCTTCCCAGGGCGACTCTCTGCACAGTAAGGGTGAAGACCTTCGACTCCACGCGCCTCTAGATAAGATCAACCTGCATTTGCGTGAGGGTTCTATTACACCAACTCAGGTAAATATTATAACAGGGCTGCACGATATGCTGTATGTATTTTGACTGATATTGCGATACAATTCACGATATTGGAGGGAATGATCTTTTTTGTAGCATTATCAGCATTTTTACTTTAATGTGAGTCTGCAACACAAAATGACAGGTCTTTTGTGGTTTGTGAGAACTGGCTCTTTAACCTAAGCCTGAAAAATAAAAGGTTTTGTAGATTATGTTTTGTTCCCATAAAACATGTCTTGATTATACATGTTTCTTTGGATAACTGAATTGTTGTTACACCTGACATTTGTGTGCATCTGACGTAGGCACAGCTTATAATCAGGAGTTTTTAATGCCAGATATGTTTCTTTCTCTTTAAATGTTTTTGGGTGCACAGGCACCCAACCTGACGCTGTGGGTGAGCAGCGGTCAGCCTCTCCATCTGGTCTCGGCTCTCTCCGACGATGGTTCAGCCAGCGGAGATCTCTTCTGGGATGACGGGGAGAGCATCGACACCTACGAGAACAATCTGTACTCCTACATCATCTTTAATGTCACTCAGGTGCTCACAATCAACTAGTTTGGACTTAAAAGAAGAAGAAGAAAAATAATCCTTCAGTGGCTCATTCCAGCCTGCATTGTCTGAAATTACTACTCTGCCTGTTTTATAAAAAAAAAAAAAAAAAATATTTACAAACTGTTTCTGAACTGCAGCTCAAGGCAATGTGCATAGAGGAAGAGAAACTTACCTAACCAAATATAGCGGCAATGCCTTCTGGTCTATTGAGGTCACATGCACACATCATAAAGATGTTTTTTGGTGGTTTCTCTGGCACTAGATCCAACAATCACCCTGCTTTTTATCTCTGATCTGGTCTCTATCTACTCCTGAAAGAAATGTGCAGCTATGTGATCCACAGTGTTCCCTAGCTTGTCGCTAACTTTGTCCGTCTGCCGTTTGAAACAAATTTGCTTGAGAGCAGAGAGAGTGAACCAAAACCAAAACAATGACCTGACACTGAAAGACTCTATAGAGCTGGGGTGAATAATTCTCCATGGCTTGAATACTTTGAGCCAAACTTGATCAAAGAAATTAACACAAAAATGAAGATATTGAATAGGGCAGCTTTAAAGGGGAACTATGCAGTTTTATTTTGTTTTTTTTTGCTTAATTTACCTTAACTGAACAGCTTGGACATTGGAATGGTTGTCTTTTTTTTCAAGTTGAATGGTGGTCGTCTTGCTTCCCTCTATTAACTAAGAACGGAAAAACCACCAGGAATTAGTGTCTGGAAGCATTGGGTGATATCAGGTCTTGTGATACTTGCGATACACAAATTGCTTCACGGCACTGCACACATAGGCCTACACGCCCACATTTAGGAATTGACTAGAACAAGATAGCAATGGAGTGTCTTAAACTATCATCATGGCTGAGTCTGCAAAGAAAGAAGCAGAAAGCTAGGAAAGCATTGTCGGAGGAACAGAGAAGGAGGAAACGGCAGACTGACTGAGCGAGGGGTCAGACACAAGTAAACATAGGAGCTCCTAAATATCTATCCTGAAGCCGTAGGGGAGCTCTATGGAGAAACCTGCAAGAAAACCGTGAAGATATTGCCCAAAACTGCATAGCGCCCCTTTAATATCTAGTTTTGAAAACATTATTGCGATGTAACTTAAGCCATCCATATGCTTATTTGTAGAACGTGATGACATCACAGGTTCTCCATAGCAACGTGGAGGCTACATACATCACCGTGGAGACGGCCGCTTTCTACGGTGTGAAGCAAAAGCCAAGCAGGGTGCTGGTGAACTCCCAAGATGCAGCGTTCACCTACAGAGCCAACCAGGTGATGTCAGGACACACACGACAGACACACAGCATAGAAAACTATCGTTGTGCTTGACGACAATGACAAGTCACTTAACAAGTATCATGTATTTTAGCTTACAGTAGGTGATTAAAGACTCTTAAATGAAAGGGACTTCTATATAATTAAACATAAATACAGCCAATGTTGTTAGTTTCCTTTCCTGTTGGGCGTCTTCTGTGTCCTCCGCTGTCATATTGATATTTATGCGTGGTACAGCAGTGGTTAATATCATATCCAGACTGTTAATACTCCATTACATGTTAAAAGTCCAGCATTCAAATTAAATCAAAAGAAATGCAAGGGCTGGGTATCGCCAGGAATTTCCCAAATCGCACCAATATGCATGGTATTCGATAACATTTTTGATTGATAAAATACCTATTTAGCTTGGGCATAAAAGAGATTCTCAGAAAACTTGTGCTGTCAATTGTACAAGCAAGAAAGTCTATATTCCAATATTTTTTTATAATGCACCAGGTCAATGTTTGAATTGAGAATTAACGTCCAAGGCAGTGGTAAATGGATCAAACAAACTTTTAATTCTTTTAGCACTTTTCATACATGTAAATGCAGCACAACAGGCATACAACGTATTATGTAAAATTTAAGGTCAAATCGTTTACTGAAAAGAAACTTGAGCTGTAAAATAAACACAGGAGTAAAAAGTAGAACATTGTTGAAATACTGTATAGTGAAGCAGAAAATGGAAATACAAAAAGTACCTCAAAATTGTACTTTAGGTGCAGTACTTGGGCAAATATACTAAGTTACTTTCCACCACTTCCACCAGGAGTGTCTCTCCTGCAGTACATCAGTGATTTGGATGTAGTGTCATCACGTTTTATTGAGTAGGCTTTTGTCTAATCGGCTTGAAGAAACTCTTCGTGCCGAAATGATGATGATGTGTTTTCTCTTTGCAGGTGTTAACAGTTGCAGATCTTGGTCTCAACCTCAGTCAGAACTTCACCATCAGCTGGATGTTCTGAATCAGATTTTTGTTGTTCTTTTACATTGTTGGTTTTATTTGCTGTTGGCTATTAAAGACCCAAGCTGGTACACAGTGCAGTCTATACGTTTCAGGACAGTGATGTTTTAGCTCTGTACTCCAGATCACATATGAGGTTAAAAGGATAAGATCAAAGTGCTTTTTTCACATTTGTTTTGAGTGAGCAAAGTAGGACTTGTAGACCTTTTTTTTTTTTCTTCATTGAGTGGACTCTGCATAAAAAAGGGCTACAATTCCAAACTCCTCATCTTATGTGGTTGCAGATTTAAGTCCAGACTTGCCACTTAAACCTCGTAGTCATTGATTAAGTTGTTATCTAATGTGCTGGAGTACAGAGAAGAAACAAGCTGTCAGTCTGTCAGAACAGATAAACAGGGTCTCTGGAGTGGGTGAGGTCTTGTTTGTGTTAATAATATTGATAATGTGACATTTAAAAAAACATGAAGGCTCATGAAACAACAACACAGCCTCTGACCTCCAGTAGTCTGGACACTGCTTTGAATATGCATGTGGAACATCTAATTTATTGGTTGATAACATAACTCTAATTTAAACAAAAAGCATGCCTTGCTATTTTTAACCTTATTTTTCCCAGTTCATGAATGCATAGATCATAGATCAAATGCTTTTTTTAAATTTCAAAAAGCAGAAAGAGTATGTGCAATAAGTGGAGAGGATGGTCTACCTTTCTAAATATAGTTAATGATGTAATCTGTTTGTGCTTGAATGCTGTTTACAGCTTATCTTATTTTTGCACTAATTGCTACTGCGGTGTTGTAAATGTAGATACAGGTGCCTTACGATTCCTGTTTGTGTGTTTTTGAGCCTCTCTGTTTTTGTGCAGCTTTATATTGTAAGCCTTTTTTAATCGCTGATGACCATAGGACTACTATGCATGAGGGTTACTTTCATGCTTAACTACACTATCCAGCAGTATCCAGCCATATGTGCCATGTGTTCTGCAATCATTTGACTGTGAATTTTCTGACACCTGACGACAGAAAGAAACGTTTTTCAAACGAGTTTTTCAAGATCAGCGAAGTTCATTCTGCTTGGATCTGACCTTGATGCTGTGAAAAGCTGCTTTGAATTTATAGTCTTTCTCACAGAACTGCAGTTGTAAAAAGCTTGCATCATTTTCAAAGCAATCATCAATGCATGTGTGCTGTAAATCCAACTACGCAAATATTTTTAAAGACACCAATACTACAGAGTATATTTTACTGTCATTTATGTTAAGGTAACTGAAATTGTTACTTTGCAGTATTTTACTATGAATTGGATTTTGTGTAATTGCTTTAATTTGATTATATGAACAATATGAAAGCTACTTGAGTTATACTGTATCTTTTTTTTCATCCATTTTATGACTGGCATTTTTTGGGGCAACAACGGGTAAAGTAAAAATAAATTAAAATTGCCTTGACCTCAATGCTGTTTATTGTCATCTTAAAGGGACCGTGGATATCGGTTTAAATGTATGCTGTATTGAGAATATTTTCCTCGCTTTACCCAGCTGTCAGACCCTTTGACGAGTAACTGAAGCCTTTACATCATTCTCCAGTTTGAGTTTTGTCCTAACCTTTTTAAAAGACCAAAGTCCCACGACAACACAAACTTCAACACTTATATTCTGCAAGGTAAAAATGGCCAGTTTTGGCAAAAGAGTCTGGTGGCTTGAAAAGAACATAGATTGATATAACGGCTTTGGTTCCTTGTAATAAAGGACTGTCTGCGGGTAGGTATAGACAGCCCAGGCAAGGTCAAATCTGAAACTATTCTGAATATAGTGTAAACTGATTTTTAAAGCTATAGCACACAGTTTCTGTCTTCCCCCATGAGGAATTCTAAGTACAAGCCTTGTTATCACCCCCCTCCCCCCTTCCACGCAGTTGCTAGTAGCCAAGGAGGACCGAGGATACAAAAATGATGGACTCTTCAAAAGAGGTAATCCCCTTCACTCGAGTTTCTGCACTTGAAAGTCACTGGACGACACAATCTTTTGAAGATAGCCGTACTGAGAAATGCAGAAAGAGTTGTGTGGAACTGATTTTGGAGCTGTTTTAATTAGCTTTATAGCAACTCATTTGGCAATGGCTTGAATGTAACAGACAATCAATAATATCTAAAGGTTATGCACGAAAGCTTTATTTTTAGGTGGCGGAAATCCGTTTCACTGTGTGCCCCAGTCCACAGCAGTGCGTTGCTTAGCTTCTGTGTCGGTACTCCTGTCTGCTTCTCCACACTGTGGGCGGGCCGAGCGCTATCTACTGTGGCTAACACACTGACTAAACAGTAGTACCTCATACAACCCTACTTCAGAAGATCCAAACTATCTCTTACAATTTTCAAGGCAAAGAAAATCAATGTTCCTGTGTGTTTGTTTTCCATTTAAAATGTGTCATTTTGAGCCCCGTTGTGATCTGAATATAATTTGAATACATTTTGTCTCAGTCGTGTCCGTATTTGGATTTGAACCTGGAGATGCTGAAGCAGAGGTGCCACCAGAGGACGCACTTTCTCAATGCTGTGGTGGTTTTTGGAATTCCTCACATAAAATACTGTTGTTTCCCCCACGGCTACACAAGATGGGATGTCAGATTCAATTGCTTAAAGGCAGATTTTTTCAGGTTAGAACTCGAAAATAGAACAAATAATCTTCCCTGTCTCTACAACTCTGATCAAAACATCCTTGAAGAAGGAATTGAATATACAACAGGTCTAACATACTTAGTAACAAAGACTATAAGGTTAAACTACAGTTAGTGTTACTGTAATATGTGATATTAAAATGTGATATGTCTTATCTTTTAGTACCTGTTCATCTCACCTCATCTATTTTACAACAGTTAATACGGTTGAGATCAGTATGTGCATTTCTGTGTCTATTTTGACAGACACATTCAATATTAATATATTAAATCATATTTTTCTCATGTCCTAACTGCATAATGGATATTATTTTATTACATCTTCCTTCTCTACCTTCTTCTCTGTCAGTGTTTCCCTTTATTCAGCTCACCATGCCTCTGCGGCCTCTGTGTTTTAAACCCAGCAGTTATGTACTGTAGATATGAGTATCAGGATGTCTCTCATTAAGACATGTGGGTCATCTGAGAACTGAGCTAAATTAGCTTGTCTCTATAAACATGATGTAATGTCTATGTGCTGCCTTCCATAGAAACTAACCAGAAAACTAGCTGCAAACTGTGAAAGAAACACTCAATCCAAGCCAAGACTTTGACTGGACTTCATGAGTCATGACACTAAACAAGTAGTTGATGTTCCACGTACACAAAAACGCTCACGCACACATACCTCCAGAAAGTGAAAGCAAACAACTTGTTCTATATATCCCCTCTTATAGTGGGTTTGAAATGTCCTCCACTACTGATAGACTCGTCATAGACTTGTTTTTATTGGCTCTGTGCAAACGTTCACAGGCTAACTGTTTCCAGATGATAGTTTGTGGAGGGCACATATATCATTGAGCAGAGCTGGGAGGAGAGAGAGCAGAGAGAGAAAGAGCAGTGGGGGTCTGTCAAAAGCATTCTGCTCTACTGACGAGGGCATTTCCTGTCTGGATTTGGGAGGATTAAGTATCTTTGCGTGGGGGGTATTTGTATGGTCGGCATGTGGAGACAGGGACAAAGTACACAGGACTTCACAGGACTTAAAGGGGATTCTGTGCATGTTTGATTTGACTGACCATGCTCCTAATGTGTACGCGGGAGGAATGGAAACAGATGTATGAAAGCAAAAAAGGGATTCAGTGTCAGGGGTTTACACGTTTTGAGGAAAACTCCATTGTTGCAACTTAAACTGGCTTTCTGAGGTTCTTTGTTTTGTCAGGCTGTCACATTTATGCAAGACATATTATACAGAAAGCTTCACAATACACTTCCCACAAAATCTGTAACATATTGTTAAATTGAAATATGCTAAATCTGATTTAAATCATTTCTGACAGATTGAAGAGATTGTGTGAGTCTTGGGGGTCATAAAAAGCTAAAAGTAGCTTCATTGTTCAATTGTTACTTTCCTTTTCTCTGTCTGAAATTACAGCTCTTTGTAGTGTGTGTGCCCCTAACATATACACTTCAAGTTTTCTTAAGCCCAAGGTACAGTTTATTTGTTGAGTCCTGACTTTGAGGATCATTTAGGGGTTAGGTTTTTTTGGTTTTGAGTTAGACTTCTGTCACGATTAAGTGAAGAAAGGTCATACATGGCAACATTCAAGTCAACATTGTGCATGTGGGTTCTCGGTAGGTTGTTCAGTGTACAATGTTACACTCACTAGTCTATATTTGGCCTCCACACCTCCACCTTCCTCACCTTCCTCAAAGGTGTGGTGCAACCTGTTGACCAGCAAATATGAATTCCTCTTATCAGATTTTTTTTTCTTACTCTTACTTTCTATTGGTCCTCTTCTCTTCTTTTGTGTGTATTGGTGAGTGTGTGTGTGTGTGTGTGTGTGTATGCGTGTGCGTGCACAAACAAAAACTCTTAATTGTTGGAAAGTCCGGTGAATCCCCTCAGCCGTCAGATTCCCCCGCTGATCTCAAGCTTTATTCATAACTGACTGTGGTTTCTGTTTCGGCCCAAACTTTCACATTTGGCAGACAAGCAATATCGGACTGTGATTGAAAAAATGGTCCTTTGATGAGTTTAAATATAGAAAGAAAGTAGTTTTACCCCTGACAGAGAGGGACGTGAGGATTCTTGAACATGTGGAGCAACTTGTGATTACAAAATTGTCACAAAATGGTAAATGCCATGAACTAGGGTGGCTCAATGTTTTCATGTTGACTAAACTTGTTCAAGAAGAGTGATAGCACTTTATGTTAAATACGCAACACCAACAAGAAAGATAAAACATCAAAAAAGAAGAATGAATGGTCGAAAAACTGCAAAAAAAATCCACATTGTGGAAAAGTATGCCAGTGGGAATTGTTGATGATTATACAACAGGTAGCGCTATCAACACCAGTAACCACCAATAACTCCCCTCGGGATCTAACTTTCCATCTAATTTATTTGAAATCTGCAGCTCATTCTGCGAAAAGACAGACACATAAACAGAAGCACCCGAAAAATAAATGAAAGTATGAATCAGCAAAACGTGCTGCTCTGCTGTCAACCTGTTCCTTGTGGTGTCAGGTAGCTTATTGAAGAGACACCACCCATCTCCTTTAACACACCCAGACAGGACAGGACAGGACGGGACAGGACAGGACGGGACTGGCTGACATACACATGCAGCAGCCACACCTGGTTTACAACACCCTACCTCAACAAAAAATAGCTCCATATCATAAGCCTTACATAAATGTTGCTATATATAGGCCTGTAATGTAAATATGTTAAAAAGGCCACACTCAGTTTTGTTTCTGAGTGGGTTTTTGAAAGGTTTACATGACATAATTGCGCACAACTTACATGTGGTGTGATTTGTAAAGGTAGCTGACTGTGGTATTTTTTTGTGGTTTGGGTATGTTAAAAGAAAAGAAAATGATTCTGAACTATTCCTGGCAATTTGGAGAATTCTGTGGAGCAGCATTTAGACAATCAGATAAAATCTGCAGAACATATCAAATAAAATAAAACGTAAACGCTTTAAATAATGTGAAAAAACAGTTTGGGTAGTGGCTATAAGGGCTACTTAAAAATGTCCTCAGTAATCTGGACTCATGAACTCATTTCTAAACTCTTACCTGTACACGCACGCACGCACGCACGCATGGACACACACACACACACACACACACACACACACACACACACACACACACACACACACACACACGAAAGAATCATAAAGGCGGACCTGCCTGAACTCCACCCAGGCCGCGTCATATCAACCTTTTGAAGGTGTCATCCAGTTACTTCACACTTTCTCAGTGAAGGGGAAGTGATTATTCCCACCCACACACACAAACACACACACACACACACACACAAACAGCAACCTGCTGTCTGTCATTTCCTGGATCCTGCGTGTCCAAGCTGCTGTGGAAACTTTGAAAAGTTTGCTGGTGGGACTGGAGGAGGAGTGAGGGAGCTCGGTGAGCCAACAGCGGGGCTGCTGCACTCACACACGGATCAGTTGGGGTCTGAGCTCCGGGGATGTCGGCTGTAAAGGCGCTGCAGCAGTGGTGCCGGGTCCGGTGTGAAGGCTACCGGGATGTGTCCATCACCAACATGACCACGTCCTTCAGGGACGGCATGGCTTTCTGCGCTCTCATCCACAAACACAGACCCGATCTCATGTAAGTAGCCTACTCAAACCAACCAGAGGACTGGACAACTCGCAGGAGCTGGGTGAAGTTTGGTAGTTTGGGAAAACACCTTAACCAGCCGGTTAGTGCTGTTTTGTGCCCTGTTTGTTTATGACATGGAGGGTTTTAGAGAAGAAGGAGCCACTGATTTAACTGTCCAGCTTTATGGTAGGTTTCTGCAGTCCTTTAATGGAAGGACACAAACCGCAGCTCCGTGTCTGCAGGAAAACAGGAGCAGGAGGCTAGTTCAGCTGTGGAGCTCAGTGAATAAAGGGAGGTCTGCAAACAGGGCCACTAACCATACATAGTAGTCTGTAGCTATGTTTTTAGACTTGGACTGACATTTATTTATCTACTTTTCACCTGACTAATGGGATCGGGCTGGCTTATCTCTGTCAATCATATTACTCAATATTTATTTTAGGCAATATAGTGCAAAGTGTACCCTTAAGGCTTGAGTCTTAAAGGACTTGAGACTTGACTCATTAAAAAAATGTAATTAAGCTTTGTTGAAAGCAACATTAAGGCCTCAGGTCATCTAAGATTAAAGGCATAGCGCTTAATGTAGCAGTTTATGGCCAGAAAGATAGAAACTATAGGACTACTTTTTTGCTTTGAAAGCCATCTATCTGAATTTATGAGTTTTTATCTGTGTCTTCACACTAAAATTCAAGATGTGAATTTGCAAACATCTACCAAGTCTAATCAATCAAGCCGGAAAGGAATGGTTATTATGGTAGCCTCACATTGCATACTGACTCTTAGGCCTTTACATTGGAATAACTTTGTGTTATCAGAAATGTACGAAAATAGGGAACAATGGCCATCACAAGTTGCCAGAGCCCTTGTGATGTCTTCATATTGTTTGTTTTGTCCGGCCAACAGTGCAGAACCAATAGATATTCAGTATACAGTACAATAATATGAAATGGGAAAATAGCAGCAAAGCCCCTCATTTGAGAAACAGAATCCTTGGAGAAAGAGCTTGACAAATGTCTTAAACGTGTAAATTGTTATCACATTGTTTTGTTTGATTTTGCGTCTATTGACAAAAGAGTTAATTTACTAATTCTTTCAGCTCTGTGTGAGCACTTAGAGCTGAAAATCAAAGTTTAATGGGATCTCTTACAGTTAGTTAATGTGTTAAACATCTTTTTCAGTCTGGTGCCTAAAAAAAAGGAAAATTCCTTTGTGTTTCCTTCTGAACTTTCTGATAAGGGAAATTCCACTGGGCATAAATCTATTAATATTTGGTACTTGACAGCTGTAAAGTCTGTTGGCCCACAGTGTTTTGAAACAGACCTGTCAACATTAAGCTTTGGCTTAAATATTACAAAGACTTGACTCACCCTCTCTAGTTAAGCTTTGGCCAGTTTCACAACAAGACACTTGGTTTTGTTCCAATGAATCCATTATGGCAAAAAGGCAAATAGTTTAATTTTAAAGGGGAACTATGCAGTGTTTTTTTTTTTTAGCTTAATCTACCTTAAGTGAACAACTTTAAAGTCATTGGAAGGGTTTTGACTTCTTTGAGTTGAATGGTGGTCGTCTCGCTCCCCAGTAGCGCCTGTTATCAACAGAAACACCCTTGCACCTTTCGGTCAACAAGTTGCCGAACTCAGCATCAGCAATGTAACTAATTGCTTCATGGCACTGCACACATACACCCATTCAGGAACCGGCTAACAAGGTAGTGATGGTGTTTTTTCCCGAATATTTTACACCATCGTCATGGCTGAGCCTGCAAAAAAGAAACAGAAACTTAGGAAAGCATTGCCTGAAGAACAGAGAAAAAGGAAACGGTGGACTGACCGCGCAAGGAGTCAGACACAAGTTAACATAGGAGCGGCAAAAGGTCTATTCCGAAGCTGTAGGGGGAGCTCTATAGACAAACCTGCGAGCAAAAAGCAAAGATATGGCCAAAACTGCACTGCTTTTAAGAAGAGACACAGCTGTTCCAGTTCCGTCCTTTCCACTATTTCCTTGCAGCCAGACTTGAGTTGCAACATATTTCACCTTTACATGGGCTTATGCACTAACCATTGCTTAAAGGCTTTGCTTCTGTTTACTGAATATATCATTTCATGCCTTTATGAATACAGAATGACCTCTCTATTTCAGCTGGATGAGGAATTGACATGAGATCATGCGTCACCACAGCATCCATGTAACGAGTTGATCTGTCACACTGTCAATGTCATGATGCATGCTGATGTGAAGGAGCTGTGCATGACTAAATAACACATGGGGTTCGTCTAGGCTAGTAAACAAATGAATGAGGAAGGGTGTGTTGGTACTCATTTTCTTTCTCCTCTGTTGCAGCAATTTTGATTCACTGAAGAAGGAAGATGTTTATGAGAACAACAAACTTGTAAGACATGTTTACATTCTGCATTTTGACCTCTGAATGTTTTCCATTTTTTTCACGAAGGGTTTTAGTGTAGTAGATCTACAGATATTCATGATCCCCAGTGGATAAATCCTACTGACTTAAAGTATTCTCATGGGGTTTTAGACGTTGAGTAGCAAAATGGAACTGTATGTTTATGAGTGGGTCCCCCGTTTGTTCATCTTTTGTGCACTAATGAGTAGACATTAGTCCACTGATCAGCAGGTGACAGTAACATGCTGACACATGCTGCCATGTGTCAACAATATGACAAGGTACGGAATTTAATACTTTTTAGTGACCAACCAAATTGAGTATCATCCTTTAGTACCCAATTTCAGAGTCAGTGAGCCCATAAGCACGCAGCATGCCTCTACCAAGATCTAATATTGCTTGTGATTGGCTGTCAAACGTTACACGTTGCAAAGACAGGTGGGAACAACTCTGTTAACACAGAGACGGGGATAACATAGTAAGAGCTGAAAAATAAATATAGATTTGTGCCGTAATGTTGTAATTTCTTTTTGTTTTATAAAATTGGTATCAAAAAAAGTTTAGGAACCGGTATCGAAGTCACAGTATTGGTATCTTTACCGGTATCGACATTTTTGAAGGACACCCAGCGACGGTCAATAGAGCCAGTGAAGAAGAATGCAATCTAGTAAACATAAACGTAAACAAAGCAAGATTTATTTTAAATACTATTTCATGAGAAAGGAAATGGGTTCAACACATTCAGTCCAAAAATAATTGATTTATAAATTGATAATTAAAGTAATTTTTACATGCAGCCATACATTGCTTCTACGTGCTTGCTGGCTCTGCATATTGCATCAGCACCACTTTGTTACTTAGGTAGTAGGGAATTTAAAAACAAATGTCTGTGTTCAAACAGAGAGGAGAGAGAAGTGTTTGCCAAATACAGTCTGGGTACATTGCTTAATTGCTTTCTTTACTTTCACTTTCTACCCGCAGCTTGCTCTTCAAAGTGAAGTATATCAAATAAAAGCTTAAATTTGCAGCTGTTATTTGACACTTGAGGATTGTATCTGAAACAAAGCTGTAGGAACCGATTGGTTAAATACATCAATAATCTGTAAGAGATTAAAGTGCACAGCAAAGTAAACAGTGTTTTTATGGCTGTTTTGATCATCGGATTAGTGATTAAGTTATGCCTCTGGTGCTCGTCGGCCTGCCTCTGCTTGTTTTTTTTCTTCTGCTTCCATGGAATGGCTGAACGTGAGTCTTGTTTAGAAATGCCTAACTCATTTTCTCTCAAAACACATAAAGTGAAGATTCAATCTGTAGTCAGATTTTTTCCATCTGAACAAAGGGAACTTTTTCAGGATATGCTAAAAAGAAAACATTCATTTTAAACACATGTACACATCCATCCAATTCAATATCAGGTACTCAGTTAGACAATTAGAAAATAAAACAAATGCCACACAAGTGTATTTTCATTTTAGCCTTCTTCAGTTTCAAAACACACTGATTTTGGCCAAAGCTTTTGTGCAAAGTGTGTTAAGATGCAGAAAGCCTCCCAAGTTTTTCACTGAGGTCACACAAAGTCAGTGAGTTCTGCTTTTCTTCTTGTTGGATAAAGTTATTGTTGTAATGTTATTTGCAGGCGTTCAAGGTCGCAGAGGAGAAGTTGGGAATTCCAGCGCTGTTGGATGCAGAAGACATGGTGGCTCTTAGGGTTCCTGACCGCCTCAGTATCCTGACATACGTGTCCCAGTACTACAATTACTTCCATGGACGCTCCCCAAGTGAGTATCAGTGTGTCAGAGTGTCCTACTCTGTCTTTGTTCCCTTCTTCCTGTCTCATCTGACTGGGTGTCTATGCTTGTTATGTGTAGTTGGTGGTATGGGAGGTATAAAGCGTCCAGCAGATGGCCCCACAGATGAGCCGTCTGGGAAGAAGAACCAGCCGGTGGCGGCGAAGGTGTTTCCCTCTTCCAAACCAGCCAGAGAGAACAGTCCTCCCCCCTCCTCCAACATCACCCGGCCCTCTCCGTCCCCAAAACAAGCCAGAAATGCCACAACGGTAACCTTTGCTGCCTGAATACTTTTCTGATCAGAGAAATGTGGATGTTTGCTAAGTTAAAGACAAAGTTCTGTTGTTCTACCAAACTGCTTTTGTTACAAAATAAACCCAGCTTGCTTTAGACAAGTTACAGTCAGTATTAAGAAGGTTTTCATTTCCACCTCACCAGACCTCTCTCTTCCCTTTTTCTAGGATGTTGTGGTTGAGAAATCCCATCAGACAGGCACCCTGAGTAACAAATGTGTGTCCTGCAACAAGCATGTTCACCTGGTGCAGAGACAGCTAGTGGACGGGAAGCTCTATCACCGGAACTGTGCAAAGTAAGAACCCAAGGAAATTATCCTTATCTGTGGAGTCTAGAGTTTAATAATTAATTGGTACATCTAAAAAAATAACTATATATTGATGTATGAAATTTGCATTTAAATGATGCATAAAAAGTGTAATCCACTATATTTTGAATAGTGTAGGAAAAAAAAAGAATCAAAATCAAAAAAAGACAATTTTCTTTCCTGTCGTAATTTGACGCCTATATTACCCGTAATGCAACTTGCTCTCCGAGAGTTTAGTTGGAGATTGTGTATGCTGTGCTAGTATCAGTGTCTCCTGCTTATTATATTACACGTCATAGTCAATTTATGTAACATTTAGAGTTTCCATTTCAGGATTGCTTTAATTTCAAAATTTTCTTTTTCTTTTTTTCACAAAGTATTTCCCTAATTTTGTATTTAATTATGAGGTTCAAATGCTTCATTTCGATGTCCTTGGCCTCAAAAGTTTTGCTATTAGGCCATAAAGATAGTTGCATGGATTGTTAGACGTTAGATTGTTGCGTGCCAGTTAACACATTTACAGAAGTGGTTCTTTTAACAAGATTAAGGTTTCAGTTAAGGATATAGATCATTTTCATTTTGGGGACATTGGAATTATTGACCATCGGTATATGAAAATTTAAAACTATAGAGCTTTGGCAGGGAACCACGAAACCACCCCCATGTAACAATAACATGTGTTGTGCTTTCTGTCTTTCAGGTTACTGCTGCCTACAAACCCAACTGCACCTCTCAGAGGCTTACCCACAAACACTCCTGTTTCTAGATTCACTAATTTACCAGACTCCCCTAAAGCCAACACAAATCCTCCAAACCATGCCCCCTCCAGACTGGGACCATCATGGCCGACGGATAAACCCAGCACCCCTCCCAGCTTCTGCACCACTTTTTCTTCCCCATCTCTGTCCCGGCCTGCTTCAAGTCTCTCTTCTGCTGCTAAAGAGAGTCAGACATGTGTTGTCTCCAAACCCACGGCTTCACTGACTACTTGTCAATCTACCTTCACCACAATAACCACTTCTATCAACACCAGGCCCACTGCTGCTCCTCGTACCTCAACCACGGCGGCAAAGACACTACAGTCCAAGCTCAATTTCTTCCAATCAGATAACACATCTAACGATAAAGAGAAAAAGACTACAACCACCAACATTGTCATAAATAAAGGGCCAAATGTGACCGGTAAAATAAAGGAGGCCCCAACTGGTCATACTGTTGTTGTGAATGTTGGCACAAAAGAAGTGAATGCTAGATTGGACACAGGTGGGGAGAGAGCTAAAGCATCTGGTGTAGGTGGAGATATGAAGACAAAAGCATCAGCAGCGGCCTTTATCTCCAAAAAACTGACAGAGGAGAACAACAATAACAACAGTAAGCCATTGGGGACGACTGTAGCGCTGAAGAAAACTGACAAGTAAGTGCCTAACCACACACTGCTACATTCACTTATATATGACTAGACTTTATAATATCTTGCTTCAGCCTGACCTCTACTGGTGAATTCTAGCATTTAATAACACGTCACCTCCAACCAGACCTTCTCAAGTCGAGACTCCAAAGAGGGAGGCGGAGGGTGTCAGAGTCAGAATGAAGCTGAAAGTAGACCCGTCAATCCTCGCTGACCTGCAGACTCCAACAGAAACCCGGACTCCGAGCCCGGCCGACAGGAGTGGACTCGGAGCCAAAACCCCAGACAAAGGCGCCTCAAAGCCCGGCAGTCAATCACCCAACATCTCAGGTTAAACTCACGCACTTTAATAACTGTACCAAGAGTAGTTTAGCCTGGTATAATACATGTTTTGTGAGAAACGCTCATTTGTGTGTGGTATAATCTATGGGAAAGTGCTTAATGTACAGAGAATATAAGGTTTAGCAATATGGTTGAAAATGTTATACAATAAACTTGTCCTATGCCTGGAAACAAATACTTCAATCAACTTACCCAGAGTCATACATTTAGACAGCAGATGTTGGTTGAAGAATAACCTGTCTATAATAATATTATTATATAATTAATATAATTTATACAATAATATTGTCTTTCATGATGGTATGGATCCCTCATGAAAGACTCAAACAAAGTAGGCCACCAAACAAACAAAAAAAGAAGAAAAAAAGAAAAAGAAATTCTCAAATTGTAAAAAATAACAGTTTGCAATTATGCACAAAGTAATTGTTCCATATACTTTGCATGGATATGAGATCAACATGAAACTTGTTTTCAAGGCTCTGGGAACATTTTGCAAATATTGAAATCTTCATCAAAAATAACTAAATACCGAAATTAAAAACATACCTTGTTTGCAGTTCAAGATGTCAACCGTTTTTGAGATGTGTGTAATCTAAGCTCAAATGCCCACTTAATAGTTCATGTTCTTCTGGAAATAGACTACTATATTAAATAAAATAGTATAATATATATATATATATATATATATATATATATATTTATATATATATATATATAGTGTGTGTGTGTATACACACACACACACTACTTCTTGACCTACTTTTGATGACAAATCTCTTTATAACAAAACATAAAACAGAGATTGGGTAGTGGATGGGACTCTGGTGTGATGCAGGGAATAAACCTGAAAGTAGCGCTGTTCAATTAATTGAAATTTAAGTCTTGCAAGTGTAAACTCTTTTGGTCAAAACAGTGCAACAGTATTAAGGGGCATTTCACAGTTGAAAATGTTTTTACTGTTGATTTGTTTTACTATTTTTTGGGTAAAGTAATTGCATCTTTCCCAAATACAATGAGTTAATGTGTTAAATAACTGACTTTAATATTGACCAAATTAACTGTGATTAGGATTTTTTTCCATAATCTGGCAGGCCTACCTGAAAGGGAAAAACACTCAAGTTGTGCTTGATTTCTTTTTTCTCATCAGCACCAGAAAACAGCGACTCTCCTGCAGAATGGAGGTTGAAGCTTAAACCCATCTCCAAGTAAGACTTTTATTTTATTGATGTTTGTTCTGTGTTGCCTCCATATTCTGGGCTGGCGTTAATTGTTTGCAAAGACTGACTTAACTGGGCTCATGGGGAAAGTGGGAGTTTCACCCAAAAAGATGAGAGGATAAATTTGACAAAGACTGCCAGTAAGAGTGCGCCTCTATTCTGCAGGGGATATTTTTCACCTCTTAAAAGCAGGTGTAAACCATGCCGCAAGCGGGTTTCCTTGTACTACATATGCCTCTTGGGGGAATGGCAGCAGTAATCCGGGGAAGACAAAGATAGGCCAAGCTGAAAAGATTTTTGCCACAAGAATCACATTTTTTCAGTGGAGTGAACACAAAATCATTAAAGGTCCCATGACATGGTGCTCTTTGGGTGCTTTTATACAGACCTTAGTTAGTTGTCCCCTAATACCGTATTTGAAGTCTCTTTCCCAAAATTCTGCCTTGGTGCAGAATTACAGCCACTAGAGCC
>NC_048408.1:25859455-25871814 GCF_013103735.1 Etheostoma cragini
GTGGAGGCTCAGGGTGTGGCCTTGGCCAACTGCCACTTTGTTCATTTGAAAGCCATGATGTCTCTCTCTCATTAGTGGGCCAAATTCTCTGGGCAGGCAAAGCAAAGAAAGGGGAGGTAACCTTGCCCCTTATGACCTCATAAGGGGCAAGATTCCAGATCGGCTCGCTTGAGCAGGCAGAGCAGGATACCCGGGCTTGCATATTAATGGTAAAAACCTCAAAGTGAAATTTTCATGCCATGGCATTTAAGTGTTGCAGATTAAGCAGTCATGCAATATTACAGTTGCTGAAAGAAAACTGAAAGAAATCAAAGACGACATTGCCTGTCCGACTCAGCGTTGACATCTTCCATTCCAGCAGTTGTTAAACTCCTTGCTACATTACAAACATTGGCATCAGGATCATTTTAAACAGTCAAAGCAACAGCAGTGGGAATATCGCAGTCTGCGCTCAGCCGTATCATAGCACCAGTACCGCTTTGCTACAGCGCAATTTACAGTATAGTGGGCGGAGGAAGGCGCTGATTACCCAATGAACTAGATGTTTGGTAAATAGGACGTAAAGTGAAGTATCACACTGTGCGCTTTCTGCGGGTTGGCCACAGTGCTGAAAATTCTGCATTTGCAAATGTACGTAGATCTGTCCCTCTATGTTTCTGGTTAATTCCTTGCCCTGCCCTTACCAGGGAGTATCTGTACATTGCTGGGCATACAGCATATCAACATCTCTTTTCTTTCCTAATGTCCTCTGGTCTATCCATCCATCCATCCAACCAACCTTTGATCTTGTCTTTCATCCATCTATCCAACCTTTCCTCTAACAGGAAGCCTATACCTGCTGCTTCTCCAAATGGCTCCCCCATCATTTGTAGTCAGAGCTTTCAGTCTCCCCTCTTCCGCCACATGCATGTGAGCCCCAAATGGTGTCAGGACTGAGTAGAGTCCTTTGTGGTGCAACATATGTTCAGCGCTCTGAGTTCTTTTCCCCCGGATGACCTTTCCTCCCACTCTCATAAATCAAAACTAAGGGTTGGAGCAAGAAAGAACAGGGACTACTTGTAGGAGCAAATACATGGCCATTAATTAAATTATGTCTCTCTTTTTCTCTTTTCTGCTTGTCCTCCATCCATCGACAGAGCTGCTGGTCCCACCCAGTCCTCCCCTAAAGCGTGGGCTAATGGAGCTGGAAAGCCTCAGACTTCAGAGCTGTCTGTCGGGCCTTCTCCCTCCTCTCATCTGCCCAGCCCAAGCGTTTCTGTCACTCCACCTGCAGCAAAGGGTAACATGGTCACCAGTGTCATAATGTTCTGTTTAAATGCGATTTGGACATTAATATATATACCTGCATGTCCCTATCTTGTTCTAATGCTTCTTTTATTATACATGGACATCACAATGTTTCTAGCACAAATGGTCTTCTTAAAGACTGCCTATGTAGATGGATCAGACATCTCAGGGGTTTCCTCCCTCTCCCGTCATTGTTCCGAACTTTCTTTATATCTATTTTTTTTTCAGGATTCCTGAATGGTCAGAGAGACCCAACTGTACAGGGCACCAAGCCAGAGTCGAAGAAGTCTAAGGTACGGAACAATAAATTGAAAATAAGTTTGCTCTAAATTGTATCATATCATTTTAAATATAATCCCTTTAAATTATTGTTTTCTGTTTTCTTCAAAATTAACTGCAGCTTCACAGTATGAACTCTTGTAACAGTAGCTAACGTATATTAGCCTGCAAGCCAACGTTAATAATGTTAGCTAGCTAGTCTAAAACCTGTAGATATGTGAATGAATTAGGTTTAATTTACTAGTTGGAGTAAAGGAAAACCTTTTTTCACTCATTTATATTTTTCTTTTACTGCCTTTTCCTCCACACTAAGTTGTACAGTAAGGATGTTGTTTAATAAATGCTCTGGGATCACAATGTTATGTTCACATGTTGCTCCTTACCTGCATTTATGTTGACATTTTTCATTAAATTTTTGTGTCTATGTGTAACATCTGCAGACAAAGCCAGGCTATATTCTCAAAGAGGACATCATGAAGGAACTGCAGGAGATTGAAGATAATTTGAACGAGTGGGAGAAGAGGGGAGTGGAACTGGAAGGGAGGCTCCGCAGCAGTGAAGAAGGTGAGAATTACATACACACTCGTACTGTATGAGCCTCCTCTCCAGTCAGTGAAAAGAGAGGCAGAATTAGAGGAAGGAGAGTAATGGGATTGTCTGTGTCTGTGTCTGTGTGTCTGTTTGTCTGTTTGTCTCTCAGAGGGTGAAGATGACTCTCTCATGGATGAGCTCATGGTCGAGTGGTTCAACTTGATCAGGAACAAGCAGGTGGCCATGCGCCGGGAGTCTGAACTGGTCTACATGTGAGTACACACGCGCACGTACACACAAGTGCACTCAGAGAAGGGTCATGCCACTATTTAGCGATTAGTGAAACAGACTTGTGGCCAGAAGGTTGACAGTTTGAATTCCCAGTGTCCTCCCTCCTCCGTCCCACAGCAGGGCGTCCTGGAACAAGACAGCTCCCCCTCCCACTGGCTGCAGTGTGAAGCAGGATGCCGCTTAACGGCACACATGTACTGCAGTTATCCTTTTTCCCTAAATTAATGTTCAACCTCTAAAAAAAGTGCAATAAAATACACACAGTGTTAGAAATCATGGACATTTTTGGAAGTCTTACTGGGCACACTAAGCCCATGACCACTGATTTATGCCCATTTAAGGCTGCTCTAATCAATGATCAATCAATGTTTATGTTAACAATTGATCCAATGACCACGTATAATTTGAAAGAATTATTGCCCACATCACAGCCGAGTGTGTTAGTGTCTTTAAGCTCCTTGTTTTATTTTTATGCCAGATATTTCCCTCCGGCACTATGTAAGTGCAGTCCATGCACCATTTATAGAATCCCTGTTAGCTGTGGTCATGTCAAATACAGTTGGTATGCTTTTTATAATTATGCCAATTTATGTTAAGTAGGCCTGAATTACAAGAATTGAGCCAAAAGTTACATTTGTTATGAAATATCACAAGCAAATGTTTGGAAAAGGTTAGATAAAATGTGTAAAAATGTGTTAATCTTTGTCACATAACACATACCATTGCAAACTTAATTCCCTGCTAGTGATGACCTTAGGCTAAAATATTTCATTACCGGTGACAGTACTTGGACAGAATGAACAACATATTGATGATTTTGCTGTTTTTAGTGGCACCCAAAATAAAAATTGTATTCTTGATTTTGGGTTTAGTAGTTTGGCAAAAATAATCGTAACTTATTGTATTTAATAGGTAAAGGCCTGGCTTTCAACTGCATCTCACAGACATCATGAGGGTATAATAAACGCATAACTCATATGAATATACAGTACATGTTGAGGAGTTAAGGCAAAAACAATACCGACTCAAGACATACAGGCGGTAGTATATACTGTATGTACAATAAAAGCTAATGTATACAATAATAGATTTGTATGTTGTTTTGATGTGTAGTGGAAAAACCCAGGACCTTGAGGAAGAGCAGCCCAGTGTTGAGCAGGAGCTCAGGAAACTGATGGAAAAACCAGGTGAGAGTTTGAGGGGGAACACATTTTTTAACAAGACAAAAAAAATGAAACTGATGAGATCAAAATGTGTTTGTGTTTGAGCAGAACACCTGAAAACAGCTTGGGAACGTAAGAGAGAAGAGCAGCTGATGGCCAAACTGGTGGAGATAGTCAACGACAGAAATGCTATTATAGAGGGTCTGGATGAGGACAGACTCAGGTGTGTACACAAATACAGCAGCGGAGGAGAGGCCCCACCTAGCATGGCAGTGTGGTTTTAGTGGTACTGAGTAACTTAGAAATGAAAATAATTTGTATAAAATATACTTTGCTGATATTATTTACCATTATTCTATAAATATAAGGTCATTGGCTGGATATAATAGTTTTAAACTGGTGTTTATGCGCTCAAAAGGTGGATGGCACAACTTGAGGCCATGTGGGACTGATTGCCCCGTTGCAATTTGATTTACTATATGCGTGTTGTCGTTATTTGCGCTGGTAGTTATTTTGTTCAACTTGAACAATGTAGGTCATTTGATCAATGAGATTAAACTCCTTGGTGCCCACCCCCTCAGGGATATTGTTATAAATCAAACCGCTGGTTAAAATAATCAGATTTAATGTAAAGCGGTGCTAGCTTATCAGAGAGGACACTTTTTCTTTTGAAACCTGTATGTGTTATTCCAAGTGGATGGGACCTGGTCAAGAACAGGCTTTCACAATCTGGAGAATTTTTCTAAAAGGATTACCAAACATGAAACCAGCAGGACAAAATGCGGACAAATTGGGTAAACAGCTAACATTACCAGAACAGGTGTGTGCACCTGTACAGTAGTTTTCCACCTTAGAACGACACTGGATCCAACTGATCAATTTCTTGTGTTCAGACAGAAAACAACAGTACTTCTGGACAATATTGTTGCTTGATTTAAGAAGAAGTTAAATTAAACACTGCATGTATGTTAATATTATGAAGTTAAGAGTTTTAGGGCCTTTTGTACACAGCCCCACAGCTGTAGGTCAATGAGCCCCTAGTCACGCATTGCCAGACCTTCCTCCACAGCGCTGCAGAGGAAGGTCTGGCTAGTCCTCAAAGCATTCCAGCTTCTCTGCCATCCCAGAAAAATGTGCTCCGATTTCTTGGCATTTCTTTATACCAGTCTCAGTCGTCTTGGGCGGTGCTAAGCGCCTGACGCAGTGATGGTGTCTCAGCGAGATAGCCTCGGGAAAGAACTTGTTTTGACAAAACGTGCTTGTTCAAAAGTTGTTTTAGTTGTGCAACAGGAAACTCCGATTGGACAGATAGTCTAGCTAGCACATTTACTATCTATTTATATTCGTCTGTGATATAGACTAACGAGCCCCAAACAAGGGTGGTTATGGTAACAAAGCCGATTGCTCTTGACTGGCCAAGTCAGACCTCAATTTAACTGATTGTGTAATTTACTTGCTGAAAATTAGCCTGAAGGCAAAATGCCCCCAAATAAAGTAAAAAGTGAAGCTCTCTGAGGTACCGACCTCACAGAGTATCACACTGGGGGGAAATAGGATACAGCCCGTACACTTTTTCAGCTGATGTTGATGTAAAACCCTTACAATTATAGTTGAACATCAGAACTGAAACGTCATTGTAATGCTATAAACTGTTTTATTTTATTTATACAGTATATGTATGTACTACGTACCTATGTATATGTACAGTAAGTTTATGTATATTTAAGTCATGTATGAGGCAGATATTTACCAAAGGTTTTATCACTGTGAATTGAATATTTTGTGGTTTAAAGACATCACTGGGAAAGTGTGACAGGCATGTTTCCCTTCATTCTGATATTTTAACGACTAAATGATCAATTTAAAGAAATGAATCAATACTGAAGAAACGTTTTGGCGTCAGCTTTATATCATGGCCATAGTTTAATATGAATCCAATACAGTACAGAGTCAAAACAAAAAAATATGTCACTGTCCTAGTTCTCATTTATTACATAGTATTTATAAATACAGTATATTATGGTCATACAGGTTCAAACTATTGATCTGTATTCATTTTTTGTGTGTTTTGGCAGGGAGGAAGAGGAGGACGAACAACTAAACAAGATGATGATGAATTTCAGTGAGTGTCTCCAACACCTCCACAGGCTGTGGCACCTCCCACTCTGTTCATTAGTTATCACAACCTCAATGTCACTGCAACTTAGTTGGCTTATAAATTATCCAACTGAGGATTTCATCATGGATGCCTCTAATTGAAGTGGATAGAATTCTGTGTGTGCGTGTGTGTTTTGCATTTTTAAGGCTGCCATCGGCCGATGTTTTCGTCTCATTTGATCTGATGACTGCTAATGGAAAAAGCATCAAACAAAATGCTCCCCCCTTCTTTTAGTCAGCGCCGTTTCCTATTAGACAAATGGATAGTGTAGCTGGTTAATTTGACCCTCTGATAGAATAGAGTTAATGCCAGCTTCATTTGCAATTCATGACTGGGAAAGCAGGGCTGAAAATTTTGGAGATTTATTGAACTTAAGTGAAAGGTCGTTATGTTGCAGCGAGTGAACGCCGACCGTGGGCTAAAGACTAGCCATTTCAATTTAATGTTATTCATGAAGTTAATGCCAAAGTTTCACAGTTCATTCCCACTCAGAGGACATGTGATAGTTTACACACACGTCGGAAGTGCTACTAAATACCTCTGCCACGGAAATATACCATTTTTTGAGTTTTAGTTTTTTAAATCTTGTAACAAGACACCTCAAACAAACGTAACTGTTTTTCTGAATCGGGACCATGGCAAACCGTTTTTCTGCTAAATGACCCTCACAGATAAAAAAAAACTTTCTAGACTCTCTTTTGGCTTTTGAACGGTGTGTAAATGTAAATGTGTTTAAAGCACAATACTAAATGCAAAAATTTTACTAATTTAAAAGTTATACTGATATAAAAAACAAAATATATTGAACCAATATTAAAATCAGAATCTTCATTATTAGTTTTATATGTGTACACATACAAAGATTTGGACTGTTTTTCGTTACTCTCAACTCTTTTTAAGGACTTTATTGATCTCTCAATAGGGAACTTTAATTTCTAAAGTTTGTTATTGTTACATTACACACACAGGACCCATATGCATGCACTAACAGAGAGGTGTCTGTGCAAAGGGGCTGCCTCAGTCTGTGGGGGGTCGGTGCCTTGCTCAAGGGATCCTCTTCAGCTACCAGTTAACACTGTACTTTGGTCCGTGCAGGACTTGAACCGCCCATCCTCGGTCCCCACGGACTACTGCTGACCCAATGTAACACACAGTTCCTGTGGAAACAGCCAAAAATGAGGAAAACAATATGTAATATTATTTGGGGTATTATAGGCTTTAAACATTTATTTGTTAGCAAAATAATACAAAGCTTTTAGTATTTGCGCTACAAACACTTTTAAAACTGATTTGAGTTTGTTTGAGATTTCACAGAATCACCACTGCCAATCTCACTTGTGACTCTGTCATCTTTTGACCATACTTTACTTCTCTCTCTCCTCTCAGACATAAAGAAAGACAAACCAAAGAAAAAGTCGCCGGCGTCTAAACTGTTTTTTTGGGGGAACAAGAAGGAGGGATGAGCCTCCGCAACACACAGCGCTACTAAAACTGTCTTTGGTGTTTGTTTGTTTGTTTTTGCTGCTCTTGTTGTAGTCTTAATGTCAGTGTACTTAGTCTCTGTGTGCCTCTGTGTGTGTGTGTTCGTGTGTCAGTCAGTCTGTCTGTCTTTATGTGTGTGTTAGTGTGTCTGTGTGTGTTTCATTTTAAGCACTTTTGAAGACATTCCCTTCCCCCTGATGAGTGCATCATTCTTGCCTGCCAGTGACACACACACACACACACACACACACACACACACACACACACACACACACACACACACACACACACACACACACAATGTTGAGGGGTTAATGACTCATCAGCCGTGAAGAGATTGAGTTCAGTGCTCCAGTTGTTGGTTTTAATACACTTCTAGTCTTAATCTGCCTACTTAATGCTCTTAAATTCACACACACACACTCACTCTCCTTTTATACATTTGCAACTTATTGAAATGTTGGTTGTTTGCAGTAACACTACAGATGCTAACACGACTTAAAGAACAGAGGTCAGACAGCGTTTTTTTGCTCTTAGCTTATTTTTTAGCACTATGCACATGTTTCCGCACTACAAGCCTGACTTGAAAGATAGCTCTCTGACCTTGTTGTAGTCGATTACATGTTGAACTGCATTTAATCTTAAAGGTCTCGCACGGTGTAGTTTTCTATCAAATACAGCACTGCTTTCTTTCTCGGACAGCAACAAGTTTACTCCGAGAGCTGCCCTTTGGATAAGGACATGTTTTTTAGTTTCTTCTAGTCCAGTGGTTTCTAAGAGTCGTGAGATGTTTCACATGAAAGCAAAAAGCAGAGAAAGGGTATTTTCTCTACAGACAATTATAAGTTAATATATTTATCATCACTCCTTAGACTTTGTCACAGCCTGTAGGTTTATGCAACCTATGACACGCGTCTGCAAATAGGCATACATTTGTTTTGGTTAAAAGCCAAAAAGGCTGGCTCATATGTGCATTTTACACTGGACCATTTAGAACAGTAGATCATGAAAGTTCACTTATGATTATGATTTACATATTTAAACATCGGGTTTCATTCAGCAGATATAATCCTTTAATAATAGGGTGAAACACTTTGAAACATCCGTTTGTGCCCTATTTGAGCTGTTAATCTCTTCACTATACACAAATGGATGTTTCTTTAAATAATAGATTCATAAGGTAATGCATATGTGATGCTCAAACATGAAGAATGTCACAGGATGTCATCCTTTGTTTATTTTTACTTTCCAATCCAACTGTGTTCTGCTAAACTTGAGTAGTTTGAATGTTTATGGTTGACTAGAGGAAACGGATACATTTGTTTGTGTTGTGTGACTCACTGGTTTAAGTGTTCAATCTAAAAGCAAGAGTTGATGTTTTTGAGTCTTAGAAATACAAGACCTGGTCCATATTGGATTTTGTACACATTTTAAATCTTTCTTTGCTGAATGAACTGTTTAGTTTGTGTGTGTGTGTCAAAGTCTATTACTTGTTAAAGTCATTTTTGCAGAGGCACTGAGGAAAACTTTAACCTAACTGATCCATTTTCAAAACAACTTCTTGTCGCTAGCTAACATTGTATATATGTTAATGTTCTTGTCCCCTTTATTTCCCTTCATCTCAGGTGTATATATTGTATAAAGTTGGTCCTTAGAGAACTCAGCCCTCAACAAATTACCGTCATAAATCTACTAAAATGTTAATAAAAAGATATTATTAATTGATCATGGTTCTCTGATATTGTAATATTCACTCAAATGGAAATCTAATAGTACATCATTTTAGTGGTGAATATCATTAATGCTAAACAACCGTAATGAAATGCAGTTCACCTGGCAGGAGCAGTGGTATTTGTATTTTGCCTTCATGTGACTGACCTACATGTGTTGGAGATGAAATAGTGTTCATATTTATTTTTTTACAGGCACTTTAATTTTTAAATTTGATGACATTTGGCCCAAACAGGATTTATCATTAGTCTTTTAAAACCGTTCTACGGCAGTGATGATGCATTTTCTGTGTAAAAACACTAGGAGGCAGCATGAGACCTTCCATGCCTCTGCAGCTCACACAGCGCATCAGTCCCTTTGTGTAGTTTGGTCTGTAGAGCTGACAAATACACGTAAGGTCCGACCCAGACATAGAATGAAAGAAGTGGATTTATTATCTTTTTAATTTTTAAGTTATATACATTTTCAGATTTAGATTTTTCTACTACAAAAAGGCTCGTCTTAGCCGGCATCACCTACAACCCAGTCTGTTACATAATACACATGTTGTGTATATGATATATTGTAAATAATCATAGAATTGAGTTGATTTGCACCAATAATCATTCCAGCTATTTTACTAAGCATCTGTCTAAAATCTGACATCAGTATCAAATTGGTGCATCCAGTCTTTAAGTTTTTTTCAACACATTTTTGCAAGACAACATAAACAGATTTGGCATATTTATTACAATCATATAGAGGTTATGATGCCAAAGTAAGAATGGAAAAAGTATGGTCATTGACAAGAGTAGCTAGTCTTCTAGTTTGTTAACCCACCTTATACCTCAGACGGTTTTATCAGAGATGTAATTAGGAATTTCTTGTCCCCTTTTTAATAGAAAAAAAGTCTTACTGTCACCCAAACTCCTCAGTTAACTAATGACAGCATAGTGGAAAATGCATTATATTGTGATACATAATTAGTTTTTTTTTAGATTTTCAAGACAGCTCCCGTAACAACACTGAACAACACAGAAACATAGTGCTCTCAGTGACAAGGTCAACCACACACATTCAAACACACTATTTCTCTCTGTTCCAGTTGAAATATCCATTAACAGTAGCGAAGAGGAAAAGAGAGAAAATTATGCAGTAAAAGAGAAAAGAGCAGGGAAATTGACTTTTAGCTTATACTTGTTTTTTTTTCCCCCATTATATTTTGGTGTGAAAATACAAAACTGTGTAATTGTCTCCTCTCTTAAGGCAACATCTGTCCCTGTTATGTGTGAAAGTGTTTGTTGATTCCTTCCTAAAACCATGATAACATGTTCCATCACCACACCGCTTTGTGTCTGAATCAATCATGTCCCCGCTTAACTTTTGAACACGTTTATCTTTAGGGCATAAATGTGCCTTAAAGTCGACTCAATAAGGTACCTTTATAATGTGGGAGCGTGGGGTTTCAGCGCAGACTGTAAATATACCTTTGAGGTGGTTCATTTACATAACACACTGGGCCCTCACATATAATTCACACAGACTTTTAAACAGTTCGAGTGAGGCGCGACTCTGTTCTGACATAATTTGATTCATTCATCCATTCACAGCTCATATCTATTTAATCCATGTTAACATAGTGTAAAGTCAACATTAGCATACGCTCAAACTGTTGGCATTGTTGTTTCACACGCCCTTTATGTTTCTTTTCCTTACTTCTTTAAGGTTTAAAAAGAAGCTGTGTTTAGAATTTGACACGCTGCACACTTCTTACTATTCCACCTCATCCTTTTACTTCAGTTTGGTCTTCACACACACAAACACACACACACACAACACAGATTTTATGGTTTCTTCAAGTCAACTGAAGTTAAGTTAACTTCTTCTTTTTATTCATTGCTTAAGTTGTCTAACATTTTCATATTCCTGGTATGACATTAAACCTGAATAATTGTTTTTTTTACCACTTGTAGGGGTAGCACCACTTACAATCTGAAAACACAACATATTTCTCACTTTTAAAGTTGGTATAGTAAATGTGGTTGGTATAGTGGATGTGGTTGCCATTTGTCCATGTACACATCCAGCAGACAAGTAACAACATTCATTTTCATTCAGTTTTTGTGTCCATCTGGTAAATAGAAGTCCAATATTCACTGTCTTTTCACTTCTGTTTTTGGTCATCTCTTAAGGGAAATATCTGGCTGTTTTGCTGCTAAATACTCCAATATGTTCCCCAGCTGCCAATGTGGGTTTTTGGAGCCCTTAATGAAGATACACTGAGGAAGGCGGTTGTATATTTATAATTGATAATCAGACGTATGCACAGGCTGCAAAGTGCATAGAAATGGAATTTACCGTTGATTTGGACACAAGGGGTCTTGTTGCTGATGACATCTAATGCAATTTATTTTGTAGCCTTGAGATGTTCTTTGATTTAACAGTAGTATCATATATCATCATAACCCACTCCCCTTTCCCATTTTAAAATGTAACACAATAACGTTTAGATTAGATAGATTTGAACTGACCTACTTTTTACTTATATTTAATTACATTTTTACTCATCTAGCCTACTTTAACTTTAGTAAGAGTTTGTTAAAGTAACAGTTGTTATAGATAGATATCTAGATAGATAGATAGATAGATAGATAGACTGATAGATAGATAGATAGATTCACATTGGAAATGTGTCATAACAGCAGTCCATTAGTCAATCATAAGACAACGTAAAACATGACAAGAAAACTAGGGTCATACTGTCTAAATAGTCATAGTGCTTGGGGAAGTCTAGACACTGTGATCTCTTGTATTAGTGCGGCAAGGTGCTTCATTAAAATTGCATAGATTAGAATAAAGCTAAACAAAAAGGGGTGACTTTGACGTTATACTTGAGTCAATAATCTGTTGCTGTGAAATTATATGCCCCATAATGTTCAGTATGATTATGAGGGAGCGTGACTTCCCCGCCCTCACTGTGTTTTTTTTTATGGATTTCACAAGGTTTTTACAAACCAGTGAGAGGTCATAAAATGGACCATGTGAGGAAGAGCTGTAACCTCGTTTTGTAGGCTACTTTTATTGTGTAGGTATTAAATCTGTGCTTGGATAACATTTTTCAGTGCAATATGTTCTGCTTTAGTAAAACAATGAGATTAATGTGTAAAAGTGATGACAGATTTGAGAGGGAAGACCCAGATATTTAGCATGAAGGAGGGGGTTGATTTTAGTGCGGAAAAAGTGATTTCCAGTGTTGGCATGATGCATTGCTGCTTGTGCCATAAGGTGTAACAAATGCTACACATGCTAGGAATTGAATTGTTTTATTAGAATTCTTTTTGTATCTGAGGCTTTGTTACTGTTTTGACAAAGAGTGATGTTTGAGTATAAGTGTGTCTTTGTGTTGACAGCAATGGAAAAGCAATCACTGCCTGGGACCCCCTCTTCAAGAATCTCTG
>NC_048408.1:25871914-25909414 GCF_013103735.1 Etheostoma cragini
AAGTGTCTGTGACAAGGCAGGAGGGTAATGATCAGTGTGTGTGTGTGTGTGTGTGTGTGTTTTGTGTGCTAAGCTCCTCCACGGTTGGATACTTCTGTTTGTCTGAATGACTAATGTAAAAGACAGAGAGGATGTGTGCTCAATGAATCACAAACACCATCTATCAGGGTGAATATTTCCACAAGCATTTTCAAGAATTTAAAAGATCAAATTAATAATTAAAAGTTCTTATTAAATGATTTGCTTTAAACGTCCCATTTCATGGTCATTTTTATGTCCGTATTTAAGTTTTTGTTTACTACTAGAACATGGTTAGTCAAAAAACTATTTTTTCCTAATTTATCTCATGCTGTCTGTGTGAGTATAGCTTACTTGTATTCACCCTCTGTCTGAAATACTTAATTTTTAAACCTGTCTCTTTATGGCCTTCTCTTGAAAATGCCTGCTTTAATCTGATTAGTCAGCATTTTTGGGTCTTTCGCATCTGGGCTCTCAGAGTCTGTGCACCCTCAATGCAGCTGTGGAATGATTGTAACGTCACTGTAGCGGCACTTTCTACGTATGTATACTATAGTTATGAGCTCACAGCTGTACGGAAGTCCTGCCAGCTCATTTAAAGGCACAGTTACTGCATTTGTTTTGGGACCTAAGAGCTAGGCTAAATGTGCAGGCGCAAAATCAAAACAATATATCCAAAAGTGGAACAAAACTATTTTGTTTTACTCATCAAATAATATCATTGTTTATTATTATACAATACAAAAAAAAAAACTTTCCCAGTACCTCTGTTTGATCATCATGGCACCTTAATATGATCTCTTACCTCTTGTCTATTTGAAGGTCAGTGAAAAACACTGAAGATGTGTGTACAGTAAGTGAGCTCATATTTATACTTAATTGAACTGAATTGAGATCAGCAGCAGCAAGAAGCTTAAAGCAGAAAATGAGAGAAGCACTCAAGTGGCTATCAGTTTCACAAGGGAACAGAAGTGAAGGAGGGGAGGAGGAATGAAAGGAGATGATTTGCAGCATTAATCCAAATTAAATTACATTGATAACATCTTTCTTTCTGGCTTCATTTTATATATTTTTCTCATTTCATTTTAAACATCCCCTTTTCATGTTGTTGTTTCTCGCACTCAAGACAGTAGGAGACGCAGTTTTTGGTTGTAAAGGAAACAGCTGGCTGGTTGCTCACTACAACATTTCTTTTAAAAACAAACTAACGAATGAACAAACAGCAATCAGTAGCTATTTATTAGACGCTCTTCCCTCTCTTTCTGCCTCTGTTAATAGTCTGAATTAGCATATAAATGAGAGATAGCATGTGATAGAATCCACTCTGCTTCCATGTGTCCATTGGGACTTATGATTATCTCTTTTTCCTACGTTTTGCTCCACTCCTTATTACTGTTTTCATCCTCTCTGTCTGCCTTTGTCTCTCTCTTTTCACTCTTCACAGACAATTATTCCATTCTTCCATTTCTATTTGAGGACTCCTATTGCTTTTCGTGAACTGATACAGTTAAAGTGAATCATTCGTTGTGGTTGTTGTATTTGTTTACCTGCCTGTGTGTGTGCTGCCACTGTGTGCCGTTAGTTTAAGCGTACTTAATTGCTCCTGACTAATTAGCAGATGAGTCAAGGCATTTGGGAGATAGCGTGCGCGCGCACACACACACACACACACACACACACACACACACACACACACACACACACACACACACACACACACACACACACACACACACACACACACATTTATAGCACCATTTTCCGTGTCCTAAGTGTTCGTCTCTTGTTTCTTCCCTCTCTTGGCTTCGTGTCCCTAGACAGTTGAAGCCCAGTGGTACGCAGCAGGAGGTGTTAATGATGTGAGGGCTCTGTGTTCTCTGCTGGGAGCGATCTGTTGTGTGTTAGCTGCTGTCTGTCACCATACGAATAGAAAAACATCTTCATAGTTCATATGAAGTGTGTGTGTATGTGTGTGTGAGTGTGAAACTGATGTGAGTCTGTCTGGTTTTCCACTTTGCAGTTGCTCTGCATATTAAAAATCATTAATCTCCTGCCCCGCCAAACAACACCCAGACAACTTTATTAGTGTGTGTGCGTGTGTGTGTGTGTGTATGTGTGTGTGTGTGTAGTCATGTTGGAATGTTGGAGTGTGGACTGAAACCCAGAGGTAATGTTTGGTACCAGTGCTGTACTTTCTACTTCTGCTACATCTCAAAGCAAACTGTTGTACTTTGTACTTGATTACTGTAGCTAATTGATGCCTGTAGCTATTAAGAGGATCATTTTATGATGAGATACACGCATTAAAAATGAATTTTCTCCAACTGAAAGAACCGAAACAAATCATTTTTTTTACTTAACTTTAGTGGTATCTTGACATTAAGATGTCCGTCTCAGAGATTCCCACCTTGACCCAAATTCAGTTGAAGGAAAAAGGAACTTTATGTGTTAACACAATACATGCGATCATGTAACTGATATGTTTCAGAAAAAAAATGTATAATGTTATGACATTCTGTGCCAGGAAAAGTATTATTCAGCACTGTCTGAAGATTATTTGACTATATTAATGTAAATATTTCTGCTATACTAATGATCATTTATCTAAAAAACTTTATTTAATTCTGCTTTCTTTCCTTATTCGGCTCACATAGTATCTTCCTTTATACTGCATAATGTGCCTGTCACATTTACCTGGAACTGAGCGTTCTGTTTGGGCTTTTGCATTTTTTTGTATTGTTATTCCCAGCTGGCGGTTGTCTTGTTGTTTTGTGGGGTCCTATCTTCTGTATGTCTGTTATATAAAATATGAATAAAATAAATGCATAAAATAAAAACAATAAAACAACAACAACAACTTGTCTTCAGATAAACTGTCCAATGACCTGCTACTCTGGAAAATCCCAGTGACTTGCTGTGGCCTGTTTTGATTTATTTAATTCAACAGTGTGTTTCTGTGGGCCACTGGTTGTGGAAAGAGACTAATGTAATTGGAATGTCCCGTGGCATTGTCGGCTAGCTGGTAGGTAAATCATGGCTGGGAAGTGATTCTCTGCTATTGCTGAACCTTTTAATTTTTTAACACTCCTTTAATAGTTCTTGTGTTTAGTGATTTCATTTCTTGTATCTTTGCCGTTGATTTTTGTGTTTTCCCTTATAACTTTCACCTGCTAGGTAAGATATGGTGAACGTTTTAGCAAAGAGTTGTCTATTTATACAGTAGTTAGTTTACCGGTATTGACTTAAATCACAAAACAAATAGGTAACATAATCTTAACATGATCATGTAAAAACAATGTGTCCATATGCAACAACACTTTGTCAACACAATACACATGCATCAGACACAAAACAACATTTGAAGTTGTGCTTCAGTCTTGGACTCCAAATCTTTTTAGTTGCTAAATGCTTGGCTACATTCGCCAGCTAGTCACTAAGTTTGTCTGCTATTTGGTGCTGAGCAGGCAGCGTATCAGAGTTTTATCACTGAACAGCCATGAGAGCAGTGAGACTAAGCAAAACTGTAAAAGCTGAGGGACGCTTAAAAGCTCAGTGGAGCTGACTTCCAAAAAAAGAAGTTGTTTCGCCACTCACAATGTGGTAGGAAAAGCTGAGACAGAGTCAGCCAACACTTGGGCTCAGTGTGTCCATCATCAGGATGATCAGTCTCTACTAATGTTTGGTAATGTGTTACACTGACTGACCGTTTTCCCTGGATAAATACTGAGAGCTGGAGTTGGCTGATGCACACGCTCGCACAAATAGAGCAGTTGTAGAGTAAACATTTGAATAGTAATAATTATTACTAGACCTTTTTTCCAGCGACTGAAAAATTAAGTGAGGCCAAATGAAACACAAACTTTGGCGCAGTGGCTTCAAAACGGCAAACCAAGAAGATGATTTATGATCCGGTGGAACACTAGCACTTCAGTTTCACCAAACTCAAGATTTGCGTTCATTTCTTTTTTTTGGCTTCCATCTTTCTTCCTCTGTTTCTACTGCTTTGCTTTTCTGTTTTGTTGTAGCCTGGTGATGGTTAGTCTACATGAGCTAAAACACCAGACCAAACCAGATAGAAAGGTTGGTAGGTCCAGTAGGGAGAACTTGCCTGTCAGTGTTAGCGGGTAGCTATTACCACCGTATGTAGCTGCAGAGGGTCAGTAATAATGTCCTCTGAGACCCTCACAGTCCCAGAGTCAATCCCCACCTATACAAGTGATACCCCAGTTTGGACACAAATATCGTTCAGGCCTGGCTAGTCTGACCAGACACCAAAACCCGCAGAATGGGTGTTGAGTTTCCTGGGTTTTCTTTTGAAGCCAAGGAAGTGGGGCTCTGGCCAATGGGACATGGAGGACATCTTTGTCATCATTATTCAGCATCTTCAGAAGGTGGGAAATCCGCATGCTGGTATAAATCTATATCACGTTTGGCACCCCCAGCCCCCCTTCCCATTGGGGGTGAAAAATAATGTCTTGGGTGCTATGGGTGTTAAGTCCAAACCACTTTGGCACTAAGCTCACTGTTTTGTCATCTATTTTACTCAGCACTTTCTGTTGGACATGAACGTTGGAGAACAGATGTCTCACACACACACACACACACACACACACATAGAGGATGCACAGTGATGGTGAGAATAGATGAGTCTGGATTGAGTGAATTAAATTGAATCACAGTGTGTTAGGCTTTGCCTGCACAGGAAGAAAATTTTAAGACACACGGACACATACACACACACAGCAAATCCTTTAGATCTGACATCCTTTCAGATATCCGCATTAGGCGCTATAATCTAATTCCTGGCTATCGTTTTACAAATCGAAACATGACACACCACTCATATTCAATATCACCAAACCTCCAGCCTTTTAGTTTGGCCTCTCAAACCACTGTGTAAAAGCTTCATCATGGGCCATGCTGATGAAATTACCCTCAATTATCCCCCCTGTCTCTTTCTCTTTTTCCCTCCAACTCTCACTCCCCACATTCTGTCTTACTTGAAGGAGTGTGCAGATTTAATTTACAGCAGGACTCATGAGCCACTTAACGCAATCTTTCTCTGTGTGCAAGGATTGATTGATTAGGTCTTATCTTGTTATCTGGGTCTGTGGTCGTTTTGATAGGCCTGTTTGTTCTCTCACTAGTCTCTCAGTCTTTCTATCTGTATCCCTTTCCTTCATGTAATTTCATACCTCCGTCTTCTGTGTGTGTGTGTGTGTGTGTGTGTGTGTGTGACAGCCTGCAGATTCTCTGTCTACTTTTCCTCCAATGTGGGAATCAAAAAATGATAAGGACGGATTGTCTTGCAAGATCAGAATTAGGAAATTACATGCTTTACCCGTCGCAGACTCACCCCCCTCCCTCTCTGCCGCTGGACTGCGAGCTGATATTGTTTCTCAGAATTTGCTCTAATTGCTCGGCTGTAATAGCTGACTAAGTAAATACACAACTGATGCTGTTTCAGCCTAGAGGCATCAGCATGTTCACTGTGAGCTGGTTGTTTGGTCATTGTAGTTTTTGAATGGACTAAGTAAATTAGTAAATTCTCCTCAAGTGCAGGTTAACTGTAATGAGTTCATCTTGATAAAAGATGTTGATGTTTGACTCCGATTTTAAGTTGCTCTCAACATACTCATAGACCAGTATAAAGGAAGATAGAAATAAAAAACAAGGACAGCAAAGCTAAACAAATAGACCAAAATATTATGTAAACATAGATAGATAGATATAGCAACACGTCTATATACATTTATTTGTAGACTGTAAACAAATATAAATAGTGTAAGGAATCCGTACTGAATTGGTACCACTTTTTACATTACTTTTAACATTATAAGCATGTATAGGTATTGCAGACACAACTTGTTGCAGGTTAAATGTTGGGGCTGGGCTTAGTCAAAGGAAAACATATCTATAATTTTGTTTTTGGATTTTGTCTTTCACAGTGTAGTTGCTCTGTAAAGGGATCTATTTATGGACAGTGTGGTGAAGAGTATAACAACAGCAACATATACTGTGGCAGATTGTATTAAAATAGACTCTGAACCTATTCTTCAAAGGTGCAATATGTAATACTGACAGCTAGTACAAATTCAAAACACTGGAGAGAGTTGTCTCCACCGCCCCTTCCTCCCCGGACTCAAAGTTCACATTGGTTGCCAGGCTGAGGCCGCAGCATTCACAACAACGTTGCTAGACGCTTGTCTCACATATATTACTTCACAGCCCAGCGGAGTAGCTAATGTTAGACGCTGGATATGTTGAGAGTCATAAAAGCCCATTCTCACGTAGAGCTACTCTATGTTCCCAACTGACAGACACACTTCCTCAGCTTAGCATTACAGTAGGAACCGCTAAAAATTCCTCAACCTCGCTGTCCTTTACGACCTGACTGAAAGACACACTTTATTGGCTTAGAATTACGGCGACAATCAATAATCACACTGCTAAATCACGGTCCTCTCTTCACAATTTATAAACCCCTCTTTTGGCTTAAAATAAATCACCGCACTGCACATTGTAAACAGCCGTGACTTGCTTGGTCCTCCAGTAACATTAGCAGTAAGCAGGGTTAGCATGGCGGCGTTAGGAAGGACCAGTCGGGGTCACTTTACTGGCTGTGTCTCAATTGTATTTGCGAGTATGTAAACAACTCAGTTACTATAGCTATGTAATTCAATGTGAGTACACAAATGTTGAAATGACATAACATGTCCATCCCTAGTAGCCGTGATAATTTAACCTGAAGCTAATGCTTACCTGTTCAGGAGGACATTAGCCAACTGAGTCCTTTTGGGCTCTAAACTGTCTCAATCTTTCAAATACATGTCCAATATCTACCCGGGTTTGTTACGTCTCTGGTCACGCAACACACCGTTTTTCTTTCGGTCGGGTAAACTCTATCTCCGTTGATCCTGTTTGTTTGTTTACTGATTTCATGGCTGTACTAACGTTAAAGGTACAGTATATCTGGCAACCCGGCCTGGCTGTCAAACTGGGCAGTTGATAACAACACACAGGCCAAAACACAAGCAGAAATTCCTTCACAGAACGGAAATTTCAAAATGTAAAAAAACACTAGCTTTAACATTGGTGTCCGAAAAGATTGTATTTTTTATAACTTTGCTTGCTTCCTTGATATCTGATGAAGCATTGGGGACATTTTTGGATGTATTACAGCAAATATATTACACACAGGACCTTTAAAGTCATTATGTGTATTTGTACTGAGACAACTGTGACCAGTCGTCACGTGACTGGCTGGCAGTCACCTATTTTGATGGGATATCATTCAAATTGTTGTGCATGAGTTTTCATACGATATCATACAAACCCATTCCTGTGTTGCACTGTAGCAGACAGGAATGTATGGTGCTATCATGCATGATCAGGGAGTAATATTTGATTACTGTATGACTTATGCATGTTTTAAGATAAAGATTGACTGCTTGTTTGTGGAAAAACAGTCAACAAGGAATTAAAGGTTTCAGTTGTTATATCAAACCTTAACAACAAAATCTTTATTAAACAAATTAACCATTACATTGCCCCGATCCCGCCAATCAGGGGGAAGATGCTAGAAATGAAATGTTCACAATGTTAGAAATGTTCTACTAAAATAAATGTTTTTTTACATTGTTTTTCCATTCCTTTGTGCAAATCTGCTTCAGCGAGTGCAGGCATTTGGAAACAATGTTTAGCTTTAAATAGATACTAATTAAGCAGCATCTGAACTAAGCATCATTGTTACAATATCACAAAACCAGACACAAATAATTGTTACATTGTATGGAGAAGTTGGCTTTTTATGGGTGAAATTACACATGGCAATGATTGTTTGTTGCCAAAAGTGCTTTTGTTCACTCATCCTTTATTTCTAGACTTTTACAACAACAAAGTAATTCATTTCAAATAGAGCGGGTGTGTTGTGCATTTGCAACACCGACTTGGCAGAACACATTTACAAACTTTTCCTGACATTGTGAGCCTTTCAAGCTTCCTTGTCCTTATCCTGCTCTCACCCGTCAAACCTCCTGCCTTCATCCATCACATCTTTTTGGCCTGAACTCTAAACTTAGCCCTCATGCTGTCTCACCCAAAACTTGACCCTTCCTCACCCCTGCACCCCCATCTCCTCCACTATATGCGTCCTCACCACATGCACTGCTCCTCCTCATCTCGCTCCCTTCCTGAGCTCAAACCCACCTTCCAGTCGCCTTCACATTTCCCACCGTCTGCCCCAAGCCAGCTTGGGGCAGACGAAATGTGAAGGCTCTCACACACACACACACACACACACACACACACACACACACACACACACAGTTGAAGCGGCAGGTTCTCTCTAATGACATCCTTGGAGTATAATTAGTCTGGCCAATTAACAGCAGTAACGATGCTTGCATTCATTATGTCAAATTACACTGTGCTGACAAAGTGTCAACTCAGCTACGCTCACCTGCTGAGGGTATCTGCGTGTGTGTGAGTTTATGAGTGTGTTTTTGCTAGTTTATTAAATCCTACTTCATCACTCTAAAGATGAGGAATGTGTTACCGGTTTCTTCATTGCAAGTGCGCACACACACACACACACACACGCACATTCAATTAGCACACAAGCAGTAGATCTGTTATTCTGGTGCCCGTTAACGGGGTGAGGCTCTTGTGGCCAGGAATAAGGCCTGTGAATCCAGTTGTATCAGTACATTGCATTATTAAATCATGGATATTGATTTTCTGTGAATATGTGTGTGTGTGTGTGTGTGTTATTAAATGCGACAGTGTTATTAAATGCCATATATTACTATGAGTCAGATGGGATGGTGGTAGCTGTGAACTGTGTGGAATGAGATGTGACTCACACACACACACACACACATGCAGTATGCATAATTCTGATGAATGTGAGGGAGGGAGGCGAGGCCAGGAGGGGCTGGAGATGGATTCATCTTAATTAGCATTTCGGTCCTCTAGAGGTAAGCTACTTCGCTGGGAACACACACACACACACACACACACCCACACACAGTTGATTATTTACTTGCTATACTTACTTTACTGCTATAACTAAAAGAGCTCTCGGAAAGCGCAGACCTCCGCAATGGCATGCCCTACCTCACAATGTTAATGCAGTGGAATTTTCTCAGTTTTGGACACTTCATGAATACAACACAAAACCACATCTCGCAATGTTAACAAAATTGAGAAATATTTCCAAGTTTCATGAATATAGGTTCAGTAGTTTCTCCGTAATCTTGCTGACACACAAACAAACCAACCAACAACCGGACAAACCAAACCTCCTCAGCGGAGGTAAAGATTTGATGAGATTTGGCAGGTGTGTGCTTTAGTCCTTCTGCAACCTAGTTACCCATGACACTCTTCTCTGAGACGTTAACGTAAATCTTCACGGAAGCGGAAATACAGCTTAGGACATCCAAAGCATACAAAACAAAACTGTCTGTGTTTAAGTTCAAGTGCTTGAACAAAGACCTCTCAAGGATTATCTTAAAATTGTAATCAATACAGGAATCCAAGTTGATTGGTCTCTGCTTGCATTTACCATACTTGTGCAAAATGTTTTTCCAATGATCACCTTCAGTCAAAAATAGAAAATGTAGTCTGTAAATGGTTTCAGAAGAACAACATGACAAGCAATATTTTTATCGGTAAAGAAACATCATATGGTGGCTACAGAAAGACTTGTAAGCAGGATAAATTTGTTTTAGATGTATACAAATGCTACAGGTTTTTACAATTACTTTGTTACTAATTTCAGAACCTTGATGTTATTTTTTAAAACTCTAGACTCAAAACTCATAACAGTCATGACTTGTAACACAGGCTGTCCAATGTTAAAACATTGCATTGTGGATTCATATATTTAAAGAAATCTTGCACTTCCACAATCATTGGTTCACAAAACTAACGTTTGTGAAATACTAATGAAATGTTACTTTAGATCACCCACACAAAAGCTACCCATGGTGTCACTGTGTCATTATTCGTACAATCATTGAATATTGTTGTAGAAAATAGGTGATACATGTTTCATTATGATACTAGATGAAAATACATCCCTGTAAAAGCACTGCAGTAGTAGAAAGAATACTACAGACACAGTGGAGTCATTGAACACAATCTGAAATGTTGATGAAAAACAATATATATTATAATAACCGCAGCTGCCCGCGTTTTCCTGTAAAAACAACAGTTTTTATTCAGTGTTTAATTCAATTCAACTTTTTTTTTTTTTTAGTATCAATTCACAACAAGAGTTATCTCAAGACACTTTACAGATAGAGTAGGTCTAGACCACACTCTACAACTCACAAGGACCCAACAATTCTAGTAATTTCCTCCTGGATTTGAGTAAATGTACTGCATTACTTTCCATCACTGAATAAAAATACATTTATGTTTATGCACATGGGCTCATGCATATGCCAATACACACACTTAAACTCAGACATGATCCAAGGAAAGGACAGAGACCTGAGCAGTCCTCTGATAGGCAATTAGCTTGTGAAGTGACATAGACATGCACGCAAAGTCTCTGAAAACGCATGCACGCATGCACACACGTAGAGGCAGAGCTGGCTTGCTCTCTTGAAAGGCAATTAACTTTCTTCAGACACCTCATCAGCAAGTGAACAACCCCCCCCCCCCCCCCCCCCCCCCCCCCCCCTTTAATCGGAGACACAAACACGCACACATCCTCACAGCTTTGCATATGCAGTGTTCACTGAAGCATTGATATGCGGCGTGAGCGGGAGAATCTGTTCCGATTGCTCGCGCCTTAGCATTGCTAAATTTCAAATGCACATACTCACATACACCCATTGGAGGGATCAGGGGGCAGATGATTCGTCAGGAGTCCTGCTGAGTTAAGTAATCACACTCGGCTGTTTAATCACTAACGAGAACCTGATGAGGCTCTTTAATTAACACAACACTAATTGAAGAGGGCTGGCGAATCACAGCTCTCTATCCTGTCTGTTATTTGAATAATTAGAAAGCAAAGGATTGTGGGCGAATAGCCTCCAGCTGTAGGTAGGTCAGAGGTTTGTGTAGCCTGGTAATACATTAGACGAGTTCTTCCGTGGCTTCTTTCATATCTCAGATTATTTCACATGGTGTGGATTTGAGAAGTCACTTACAGATGTAATGAAAAGATTTGACAGTAAAACAGTTTTATAAACTAATCTAAATGATATCAATGTTTTCTCCTCATCTTGTTGGCCAAATTGGTTATAAAGTACATACAGCAAACTAAGGGTGCTGTTTTAGTTATTACATGTTGTAACAAAGCAAACAGACAAATAACCTGTCTTGTTACAAAATGACAGTACCTTGATATGATGAGAATCTGTTCAAACATTTAAAAATTACAGACACATCTTGCTATTATGTCCCTGAACATCTCCATAGAAACTGCTAATCTTTTTTGCTGGTATACTAGCTAGCTGCAGCAGTAGTAACATGCAGATTTAGTACCTAATGACAGGCTAATTACCTTGCATACTGATGCCGTATCCAATTGTTGTAGAAGTGGCAGGGAGTACTGAGAAAGGATGCAGCACAGACACAGGATGTTCAATACATCACAGATAGCTTGTACAAGCCTATGAAGTAAGGCTCTCAAACCTGCGGCCCGGGGGCCAATTGCGGCCCGCGAGATGATATTTTGTGGCCCCCTACTCAACATCAATGTTTACTGTTAGTGCGGCCCTCGCGTTCGGAAACTTTTTGTCATTGTGCTTGTCACTTATGTTAGGTCTGCTGCTGGTTGCACCCCGTCTCTATTCTCCTCCCCTCTGTCTGTCCTTGATTGCAGGAGTGAAGCCTGGTGTGCGGGAGTCAGGGTTCCAGCTGCAGCTCATCAAATCCAATCACCTCTGCTTCAAATACCCGGTCAACCTACCACTCCTTGTCAGTTGTTTAGACTATGATGTTAGTCTCTTTAATGACTCTTGACAGTCTCCTGACAGTCTCCTGACAGCGGCGTTTGTTGTCAAGCTAGCTAAGTACCTGGGAAAGTATCAATGTTAGTCACTTGTTTGAAACGTGTTTCAGAGTGATGGAAAATATGTTACATCACACACAGCACAGACAATTTTCAGTTTTTTCTGGGGCACCCCTACATGCACAGGGGCACCCCTACATGTCTCATGTGCACAGAGAAAGTTGCGGTGTACAAGGAATACAACATCAGACATCATCACTCAACTAGTCATGCTGAGGAGTATACAAAACACCAGGGAGATGAGAGAAAGAACCAGGTAGCCAACCTTAAAAAATGTTTTTTGAGGCAACAAGATTTATTAAAGAAAGCCAACAAAAAGAAGGAAGCAGCAGTTGAAGCTAGCTACGTGGTGCGTGAGATGATTGCTATGGCCGGGAAGCAGTTCAAGGAAGGCAAGTTCATCAAAAAGTGTAAGTTACTAGCTGCAAGTAAAGTCTGTCCAGAAAATAAAGGTCACTTTAGCAATATCAGCCAACTGTGACCAACTGTTTGAGAAAAACTAACGTTTTGGTGCCTTCTCAGTCGTTCTTGATGAGAGCACGGACAACACTGACACTGCGCATCTCGCAGTATGTCCGTGGTGTTGACGACAATTTTGAAGTGATCTAGGAGTTGCTCACTGTGATTCCAATGCACGTAGACCACCGCTCAGGAGATGTTCCGCTAGCTGTGTGGTGCTATTGAGGATGCCGGTTTGCCATGGAGGGGGTTTGCTGGAATGACAACTGACGGAGCACCATCAATGACAGGAAGGAAAAATGGACTGGTGGCACTTGTTCAAAGTAAACTGGAAAAGGAGAATGTGGAGGAGGCCATTGCTCTGCACTCTATTATCCATCAGCAGGCCCTTTGCGGCATCAACCATGTCAGATCTAGGGGCTTAAAGCACCCGCAGTTCTGCGCTTTTTTGGAGGAAATAGAGTCAGAATAAGAGGATGTGCTCTACTTCACCGAGGTAAGTTGGCTGACAGTGCTGCCTGTGACAATGTGAGGGCATTCTCCACAAACCTTTGTTATGGAAAGCCCAGCTCTCTCAGACAAACCTCTGCCATTTCCCAGCATGCAAGGAACCCATGGAAGGGGGCACACCATTCAGTGGTGAGAAGTATGCTGATGCAATTTCGAAGCTACAGGAGGAATTTGAGGAGGTTTGCTGACTTCAAGACACACAGAGGCCACTTTTCAAATTTTTTCTCACCCCTTTTCCTTCAATGTGCAAGATGCTTCTCCTGTATTTCAAATGGAGCTCAGTGACCTGCAGTGCAATTCTGAACTCAATGTCAAGTTCAGGGAGGAGAAGTGGAAATGCAGACAAGGTTGGACAATTTTTGAGAGAATTGCCACCCACCTTCCCTGAGCTCTCCAGGATGTTCAAGCGGACCATGTGCCTTTTTGGGAGCACTTATGTTATAAGCTCTTCTCCACCATGAACTTTAATAAGTCAAAGTACCGGTCCAGACTCACTGATGGACATCTTCAAGCCATACTGAGGGTTTCAACTGTTTCTTCCCTCAAGCCAAATGTGTCAGGTCTCTGGCAGCAATGAGTAGGCAAGAGAAGCCTATGTTCTTAAGAACCGTTCATGTTCAGAAAGGAATGTTCAAATTCAGATGAACAGTTCATTTTCAGAAGAAACATTCCTGTTGAAGAACTGTTAATGAAGAAGATTGGATCCGTTGTGGTCCTTTTTTTGGAATACTTGAAACACATTTTTGTGAAACACTTGATGTGGCCCAATCAAACCCAGACTCTACCTCCAGCAGCCCCCAGGTAAGTTGAGTTTGAGACCCCTGCTATAAAGTTATGCAATTATTATTGAGCTGTTTATTTCTCTGATTTGTTATGTGTATATGTGACTGACTGTCAAATTGTCATTTCCTTAACTCCTGGTAGCAAATATTCTAGAGCCCACTACCGTTCCAAGTCATTCTTACTACCTCTGCAAGTCAGCACTGGTTTCCATCAATTTTTCTAACGCAATACTTCAAAATGCGCATAAAAATACGATGTAGATACTCACTTGACCAGACTGCAGCTACAAAATAGTGGCTATTGGTCTTTTTCATGGCACATATTTTGACACAGCAGGAAAAGCACGGGTGCAAATAATAAAACTGATGGCTTAATTCCATTTAGCTGCTTTGGTTTCTGGTATTGCTCATGGAGTCTCACTGTCTTACTGTCATAGCTTACTGGGAGACTTGAGTAATATATAGCCATCGTTAACTTTATTGGTAACAACGTTGCTTTTCATACTACCACATGCCAAAAAGCCTGCTGCTTGACTCAGGTCAGGACTTACAGTATAAAACCTGGATCAAGTAGGTTGAAAAGTAAGTTAAGCTATTACTAAAAATCTACTGACTGAATTGTCATAACTTAATAAAGTGAGTACAAGTGACTAATAGCATGCCGGATATTTTTGTGACACAGACTGGGAACTGGATATTGCAAACAGAGAGATGCTAGTTCTCCGAAAGCTCTTTTACAAACAGTACGGTTGTTTATTTGTATCTGTTTCTTTCATAATAATATTCTGAGACATTTTTTTCAAAATAAGAGATGAAGATTATTACCTTTCATCAATGAAACATCAATGAATTTTGAGTTGTCGAGTGGACTTTTTTTCCATCAACAACTACAACAAAAAGAAAAATAGGAGCTAGGTTTCCCATTTATTGTACATTCAAATTCAACTTGTTTCTCAGCTGCTCAAAGCCAACAGACAGGCGGAGAGCTTTCTCAATCCTTTGTTCAACATAGATATTCATGTTTCATAGAGTGTAGGAACATTTGGCCACGATTCATAATTTTCCATGAATGAACAAACATTTACAGAAGCTGATAAGATTCTGACATCTGTGAGCCTGTTGTAAACAACCAGGAAAATGTTCAAAAACTTTGTGAATCCTCTCTGTGTCAGCGCAAAGACTGAATATACCTCATGAAGAGTTTACAGGATTTGGATTGGACTGGGTTGATTATGGCGTCTCTGTTGAAGTGGGGGGAGAAGTTTGGTAAAGTTTTATGTGTCGTGGGGGGGGGCAGCGGATGCGGGACCGAACATGGAGGGGGGGGGGGGATTAGGGTTTTGTTAATGAGGATTAAAGACCGGTGGAAAGCAACTAAGCTGAGCACCACCGTCATCAGACCGATTTAGTTCCTGGCTCCTATTTAGAAGGATTACCAAACAATGTTATTGTAATTAGAATTGTTCTACCAATGAGACTGTTGAAGCTATTCTAGTCCGTTGTTACTTTATACTGCGTTGCTAATGTAGCGGCTAATGTTAGCGCATTTGCCCTGCTAGTCACGTTATCACGTTATACATGTCCAGGAGACCTTGTTGAGGTACATTTGCAATGCTTACTTTGTTTGCATGGTACAGGTCCAAGTCAGTGTAAAAAAACGTCAACGGCATCTCTACAGAGCTTTAAAAGTACAGATTCTTCCTGTACTTGCGCAGCAGGAAGATTAACCTTGGGAGTGTTTTCTCTCCTCTTTTTACTTCCCCCCAGAAAACTGCTGCTGTCTGTTTATAGGTTCCACATGGGAACAGGACAAAGGTTTAAACAGAGGGGGGATTTCAGAAGATAATTAAGGAGGAACGAACAGGCAAACTATTGAAGGAGGTACGGAGAAGGGATTGAGAGCAGAGAGGATAACAGAGGAGCGGAAGCTACCTTTGTTGTGTCTCAAACAAGTGGATCAACTCAACTGCTTCTCAAACGCCATGAATATGTATTATATCAGGTTATTCATCCGGTGCTATTGTTCCACCTCAAATTATGTCCCACCAGATGAACACTGAGGGAACACAAAAGAAAATTGGGCAAATAAAAATCGAACAAAAACAAAAAAAACAACAGAGGTGTTCTTTTCATGTCCACGCGGGTTTTTGGGAATTGGAGGAATCTTGAGAGATGACTCGCTTTTATTCAACCGAATAATGCCATCTTTTGAGGAAACCGCTCTAATTAACATCTATTTGAATAATCAGATTATTCTACATTCTTAAAATGTGCTGATGAGAAAGCAGGAATACATTGCAGGAGTATGTCTTTTGTCATTGTGCACTAATACACCAAAGGAAATGTGAGAAATACTTAACGTTAAACCTATTTTGTTCCACAGAAAGATGTAATTAAGGGGGTTTATTGCTGGATGGGAAATTCCATGTGAGTATGTAGCTGGTACACATTTCAGATATTGTTTTATTGTATACATTCCTATTTCATTCTATTTTTTTCTTTGACTAATTCAACTTATTCTGAAAATGTCCAGATATCACAATTTCTGTGTGGTTGTAATGTATAGGTCTCTTGGCAGATCCACCACTTTGGTGGTAGGAAATATCTCGTTAAAATGGCTAAGTAAGTAACTTTCAGTTTTGGGTTGATTCTAGCGGCCAATTAGGACAAAAGCGTAGTGTTTTTACCACACCTGCTGTTGTAATGGTATTTTCTTTACGGTGCCGTATTTCCCACTGTAGATTACTGAGTTAGCGTTACGGGGAGGTCTATATAGTCAAGATTATTTTGCTCAACCAGAAAATCATAAATTTCCAATAAGAGAATAAGTTACAGATGCATTGTTGCATTTGAAGTGTTGCAGATGGTGACTTAGCCTACTTTGGATGTCTCGTGAGCTAAACCGGGTGTAACTATCAATGCTTTGGCTCGTGACACAGTGACAGATTGTTATAGCAACCAACGCTATAATAACTTAGATAAATTTAGCTCATTGTATGAAACCCAAAGACGCTTTACACAAGTAAGGTCACAGGTGGACAAGGGAAAATAAACTAGTAAGCCAACACAAACATGGACTAAAAGGAGAATGTCCGTGCTAAATTGAAGGGGGAAGTGATATAATGTAGGCTACTGACATACAACCACATTGCAGAGTTTTTCATGAATGGAATAGAGGTATTACATATCTGAGGGACAAGTTTTCCTTTTACACGGCTCCGCATAGGTTTGCCAGGGCCAATGAAAGAGAATAAAAGAGGTGATTTTGCTTTGCCATTCGCAAATCAAACAACAAACATAAGACACGCACACACACACACACACACACACACACACACACACACACACACACACACACACACACACTCTCTCTCTGACACAAACACAATAGTATAGGTAAAACTCACTTGCAGGAAACAGAGGAACAAGGGGCTAATTAGTGATGATGAGAAGTTAATTTAGTCAGACACCTCAGGTAATAGTCTCCCCCCTCTCCTGTCTTCATCTCCCTATTGCTCACCTTCCTTCTCTCTCAAACATTCCCCACTCTGCACATTGCTTCTTACGCAACAGCCCAACAATTTTCATGTTCAGACAAGGTGTCAAATGTTTTGTGTTGTGCTTTTTTCTAATATCCCTTCAGTGTGTCTATGCTTCTCTCTGTCACACATACAAACACATTCTTCAGAGATCACAGAGGCTACAAAGCAGGTGAGGTTGTCAAGTTGACTAAGTGGGAAATTACATTATCTTCTGCTTTGACATTTCTGAATTGTATTGCTGAGTGTTTGTGTGTGTGTGTGTTTGTGTGAATGGGAATTGTTCCTGAGCTAAATGTTTGCTAGCAGGTGAGCCTGTTGTTGACAGATGGTGTTTGTGAGAGAAGCTCGCTCCCTGCAGAGTCTCACCCCAGGAAAATGCTCATGCTAACGCAGACAGGCCCGGTATACAAACACACACACACACACACACACACACACACACACACACACTTGTACATACTGTACATAGAGCACTATCACACTGTCAAGCAGGCGCTGAGTGTGGAGCCCCAACCCACATGTGAGATAGACCACAAAGAAAAAGATACAAATGGTGAGGAGAGGAAGGGGTAACCAAGTAGGTTTATTTCTTACTGCCATCCCCTCACTGCCCTTTGTGTTGGAAACATGAGAAAGAACAAGACAGATACAAATGATCACTTTATATCTTTCCAAGTTGCATCTAATGACTTCATTGATGACTAGAAAGGCATCTTCTAATGCTTCATATATAAGGAATAAACATGTGAAGCCTCTATTATGCTGGCTTTTATGTACAGTATATGTTTATGCATGCATGATGAAAGGTTGGGACAGTATTAGAAAGTAAGATCAGCAGCAGATTTTGGAAAACACAAACCGACAAACTATTATGCTGTTGCTTTCTCTGCAATAATCTCAATCTTAAACTGCAACACATACTGACAGTGACGTGTGTCCTGATATCCACATCTGGACAAACTTCTTTTCTTACAATATGTACATATACCAATCATGGATTTTTCAAAAGGTTGTCCCCTGTGATATGATAACATATTGTTTTGTACTTAAAGTGTGTATTTCTGCTAGCAGCAGAAACTCGCCCCACAAAATTCTTCAGAGATTCATACAGAGATTAGATGTCCTTGAGAAGAGACCCCCTCACCCCATACTCCCGCAGCACCTCCCACAGTGCCCCCCGAGGGACCCGGTCTTACGCCTTCTCCAGATCCACAAAACACATTTAAACCGGTTGGGCATACTCTCAGGCTCCCTCCAGGATCCTTGCGAGAATGAAGAACTGGTCTATTGTTCCCCGACCAGGATGGAATCTGCTTTGTTCCTCTTCAACCCAAGGTCCAACTATCGGCCAAACCCTCCATTCCAGCACCTATGATTAGACTTTACTAGGGAGGCTGAGATGTGTGATACCCCTGTAATTGGAACCCACCGTCTGGTCCCCCTTTTTGAACAGGGGAACCACCACCCCGGTGTGCCACTCCCTAGGCACTATACCAGACCTCCACGGAATGTTGAAGAGGCATGTCAACCAAGACAGCCCCACCACACCCAGAGCTTTCAGCAATTCTGGACGGATCTCTGATGACAATCCCTAGTCATTCTCCAGCTCTGCTTCTACCATAGAGGGCCTTGAATAAATGGTTCCCCGCTACCCCCTCCTGAGGTGGCGATCCTTGGTGCCGACCAAAAGTCCTTCTCCATGTCTTCTCCTAACTTCTCCCACAACAGCTGCCTGGCCTCTTTCACGGCAGAGGCTGCAGCCCTTTGGGACTTTTGTTGCCCTGCAACTGCCTCTGGAGTCCTCTAGGATAACATATCCCAGAAAGACTCCTTCTTCAGTTGGAAGGCTTCCCTGCCACAGCTTCAGCAATGGAAACTTTGAATATGGTCCACTCCGGTTCCCTGCCCCCAACCTCCACAGGGAAATGTCGTCGTCTTGTGACTTGAAATACTGTCGGACAGGGGCGTCCTCCAGATGTTCACAATTACCCCGCACTACCCGTTTGGGCTTACCAGGTCTGTCCAGAGTCTTCCCCCACGCCCTGATCCAACTCACCACTAGATGGTGATCAGTTGACAGCTCCGCCCCAATCTTCACCCGAGTGTCTAAAACATACCGCCTAAGATCAGATGTAACTATTGTAAAATCGATCATTGACCCTCGGCCTAGGGTGCTCTGGTACCACGTACACTAATGAGCATCCTTATGTTTGAACATGGTGTTTGTGATAGACAATGTTTCTGTCCTATCTGAATTCTGTGTGGACTAGCCAGACGTTCCGCCACAACGGCAAAGCAAGACTACAATAACACAAAGGCTTATGACACCATTTTCTTCCCCGGCCGGCCGCCACCTAGAGAGCAGCCATTTTGTGCCTCTGAGATCAGATTAATAGTTTGGTGGCACCGCTTCCCATCAGCAGGTCCACTGGAGCGTGGCGACTGTGGAGGAGTCCCGATTAGAGCTAATGGCAGACTAAACAGCCTTTAAGTCGGGCCTGTTGTGTGTAATGAGACTTTAAGTGTGATGACAAGAGGAGAAAGAGGAAGGAAGACCACAGCCACACCGACAACCAGACGTTAAACAACCACTCAATGGTTTTAAAGCAAAATGTGGGTGAAGAATAGGCACACCAAAATACACACGTGAGGAAGGAAGTAAACCGTACGGAAATGTGACAAACGTATGTTTCAGAAGGGTTAAATAACAAGTCGGCAGAGAGGGGCAGACAGTTAAAGTGTTAGAAAGAGAAGAGAGACAGAAGCGAGAGGAGGGGGAGCGAGTGAGAGCTCCTGTAATTAGTCAGTTAATTACATCTGGATGATGATCTGCTCGGGGGGATGGATGTTGTTTGAGCTGTGTGAGTGTGTGTGTGTGTGTGTGTGTGTGTGTGTGTGTGTGTGTCTATCCTTGGCGGCTGTGTACACTCCAGAAAGCGTTTACTGAAATGGGAGCTAATTCTCGCTGTCTGAGGCCATTACGGTATTAATTTAATTTGGGTTAGCTGTCGCTAGCTCATTAACACATCTAATTAATTCATTGACATCAGAATTAAGTTGTTTCACTGAAAGTGACACCTCTCTCTCGTATATGAGAGAGTGGGAGGAGAGGGAGTGACAGATTGACTGAGAAACGGAGATAGGAGAGGAGATGGAGAGGGATGATGGATTGAATCATATCCACAAGAAAAATACTATTAATACATTTTGTCAGCTGCAGTGAGTAGAGTCAATCTGTTATGTACGAAATAAGGAAGAGGAATGGAGAGTAAGAAGGAACACAGAGGTGCAGATAATAGCTGTTTAAGAAAAGAGAAACAAGACTAAAAGTTTTCTTGTAGTCATTTGAGAGCTGAGGCCTTCTGTGACTTATCACTATATAATGTAAGGAGGACAAAATGACTTATTTTCATTTCCAATACAACTAAAACACACAAATGACAAAACATGTAGTTCATCTTTGGTTTAAGGACAAAAACTACTATTATGTTATGGATAGGTGCAAAGTTTGCATTGCATTGTTCAAAGAAAAAACATTAGTGATGGTGGGAAATGGGAAACAAACAGCAATCCCCAGTGTCCAAGGCACACAGCTTACTGACCCAAACATCCTTGTCAACTTGTTCCCTTTGCCTCATGTCGCTGACCAAGTTACCCTACCCTTTATACATCTGTTCCTGACCGACAAAAGACATAATTTACTGGGCCAGTTTTCTGAATGAGGACAGCTGTTTTGCTTTGTGAAGCGCTGGGCTGCACGTGTGTAACTTTATTTGTATAGCACCTTTCATTCAGAGTTACATTTAGACTACACTAGGCCAAGCAATTGTAGACCAGATCTAACCCTGCTGATGGACCAAGACTGGCAGTAGTGTGCAATTTTACAATATTGTATAAACATCACTCTTAAAATGTTTGACATTTCTTCCCTTTCATGTTTAGGGTTGATTATTAAAGGTCCTAATAACATGCTGCTTTTTGGATGTTTTTATATAGGTCCCAGTGGTCCCTGTATACTGTAATACTGTATCTGAAGTTGCTTGGTGCAGTATTACTTTAAATGCTATTGAGGAGGAGACAGGCGGGGCAAGATGGAGGCTGGGGGTGTGGCCTTAACCAACTGGCATGTTTCACTCGTTTGCAAGCCATGATGTCTCGCTCTCTCGTGGGTGGGCCAAATTCTTCAGGCGGGCAAAGCAGAGAAAGGGGAGGTAACCTTGCTCCATAAGGGGCAAGATTCCGGATTGACCCATCTGAGCTTTCATGTTCTAAAAGGCACGCAGGATACCCGGGACTCTGTTAACAGCATTTCTAGCCACTGGGGGACCATAGGCATGCAGAGGGAAGTTATATTGATGTTAAAAAACATTGTTCAATGAAATTTTCATGACGTGGAACCTTTTATAATGTGTCTGTAGCACAGAATACTGAAAAATATCAAAAAGCTGAAAGCTGGAATCAAATGTCTAGATTCATAACCTTTTAAACTTATTTTTTGATCAGTTGATTCCAGATTTTAATCCTAATACTTTTCTGGTTTATTGTGTTTAGAAAACATTTTTTTTTAGACATTCATTTATTTATTTAATTTTTTGGCACCAGTATCAGACTTCAGGTACGTATTGGCATAGTATTGAGAGATTTCTTTACCAGACACAGTATTCTCTCCATATTCCAACTTCCACATGTAAAACGTAGACACTTCATCTGACTTTTGTATTGTACAGGGTAGATAAACCATAATGTTATCACACAGTATTCCCCATGTAAGAATACTTGAAAACGTCGGCCAGTTAATTAGTTCTTGGAGGATTGTTACGGTGAAACCTAGTGTGGCTGTGTAGTTAGAGGTGGGACACCTTTGGAAGTGGCACGCGGTGTGATCCTGGCTAGAGGTAGGGATTATGTGGATGTAACTCACAGTTGGTTTCTTGTTAGAGGGGGGCGTCGTCACAGTCTGTCTCTGTGGTAAATTTGATTAAGGCTGGCGGGAGGAAGTGGTCCAACCGTGAACAGGTGCCCCTCACAGCTAAGTCGGGTTCAACCCTTGGTTTCTCTCTTCCTCTCTCTGTCATTGTACTTCCGGCTCCTTCCTGCTCTTTGTTCTCCCTCCATCTATCCGTGTAATCGCTCTCTATTTTCACCGCCGTCTCTTTGCCGCTGCCGCCCTTTTGCTTCATCTGTCTCTGTTTGTCTTGTAATCGGTTGCAGGAACGGAGGCCTCACAGCACATTGAAACACTTCTCCATCCTTGACTTGTCTTTTCTGCTGCGAGCCTTTCACTGACCTTCACAAACCTCACACGCCTTCTCCCCCCTCCTGTTCACTTTATCCCTACTTACTATGTTTTCACCACCACCCCCTCTGTACTGCCCACCTGTCTGGATCAATCCAGCCAAATCTCCAACCCGGGCTCACGGCAGTTCGTGAAATGTTTTTTCGTGTTGTATGTATTTAAATGGGAAGCATGTTTTGTGGTCACAGCACGACTATGGTAGCGAGTATTTTTAAATGCCGAAAATCCGCGTAAGGAAATGGGTTGGGGTGGTGGATGGGTCAAACAACACAGCACTGCAACCCTTTCACCCCAGAGACTGGGGATCGTGTCCCGATGTGTAGCGTGTCTTTTCACCGTTCTTGTTTTGTGACGTGTTGTTTTCTCGGCGTGTCTTGTGTCATTTCTCCGTTCTTCTTTTCCCAAACCCAACAGGTGCGTTCCCCAGAGGCCGCGGCTTGTGTCCCGGTGTGTAGCGTGTCAATTCTCCGTTCTTCTTTTCATAAATTGAAGCTTCACATTACGTAGTGACCAGCATAAATACATTACGTTCTCAGCAACATGAAAAAAGATGAGAAAATCGTGTCTGTGTACACGAATCAAATCATATACTCACGTTTATTATGTCTTTGTGTACTCATGTTAGTCTTAATGTGCTGTTAGATGGGATATCTAGCCTATTCTTCCTTACCCAACTTGGACCCACCAACCCTTCTACTGTCGGTTATAAAAGCGAATTCTGACAAGAAAGACAAGAAACATGAGCTGTCAGATGATCAGATAACAGATCAGACAGATTATCCATGCAACTTTATCTGTAGTCAAACTGAAAGTGATTTGCCGAGTCACTGCACAGATCTCTGATTTTAACAGCCATTCAGATAGGTTGGGTGTTGTGCCTACTCATGTTTGTTTTCCTGATTGGCAAAAAATTTGAGCCAATCATACTGTAGCTGTTAGGTCATCATCTTCCCAACTGACCATAACCCAGCTCATGTGTGTGGGTGGCCAAGTAGCTCATATGTATGGAATGTGTAAAGAGCCATCTTGACTGTGTGGAATTTATTGACAATGCTTTTTGTGGTTGACAAAGTGCAGTGTGAATGCTTACCAAAACATTTGAAAAATGCAACAATTTGCAACTTCACCCCTAAATCACACTCTAAATCTGTGTCCCTGCAGAACCCGGCCTTTATAGACTTACTGTACATTTAAGTGGAGAGGTAAGAGTTTAATTACAACAAAACAAACAAGCTAACTAGCTTTAATCTTAGCTATCAACTCTGAAACCACTATGAGACAGTTTGTCTCAATGTAACAGGCCAGGAACCTCTACAAAAATGATCTGCTAGAGGTGCAGCTCTGCCCCTAAAAACCAACCCAGAACCAGGAACTAAACTCATTAAATCAACATTACAAATCACAGCGTTGCTAATGTTACAAATTATAATCCCTAACTGTTGAACACGGATGGTAGGCAGCTCGGTCTGAATGTCAGGTTACATTGTCAGCTCACCCAAAGTGTTGGCAATAATCCACCCGTGGCACTGGGAAACTACAGGCAGTACAGTAAAAATAAAGTTGAACCGGGAAGTTGGCCTGTAAACTGGGATAGTTTTTTAGTACAACTGACAGTTTGGGTACTAAATTTGATTGTCACACAGTCATTCTCAGAGGAGAGAGAAAGAGAAAGAGAGAGTGATCGACAGAGAGAGAGGCCACCTCTTTAGTACTGAAGAGCTACATCACCAGCTGCAGCAATTAACCCCTTGCTCCTCTGGGAACCATTAGAAGGTAGAATAGCCTTTAAAATTGCATATGGCTGCAATTAGGGCAGAGAAAGTGATAAAATGATTTGGCTAGGAGTTTTTTGTATGGATTTTTTTGGAAATGTCCCTTTTTATAGCACCATAAATTGGAATTAAAGAGTAAAGTGCTTCAGCCACTCATCTCCTCCTTCCCTCTTTTCTCTTTTCCTCTCCTTACCTCTTATCTCCACTTATCTCGTCTCTTCCTTTCCTCTCCTTCTCTACATCTCTCCTCACCCTTTGCTGTCTCCTCTTCTTACTTGTTTTCTCTTTTCTTCTCTTTATATCCTTCCTCTCTTCTGTCTACCTTTCACCTCTTGTGTCCTATCTCCTTCCTCCTCTCTTTTCCTCCTTTGCTCTTTTCTCATTTCCTATCCTCTTTGCTCTTCTCCCTATCTTATGTTTACCTCCTATTCTGTCCTCTCCTCTTTTTCTCTTGCTTTTTCCTCACCCCCTCTTTTTTTTGTCTTATTTCCTCATCCCTTTCCTCTCCTCTTCTTTTGTCTCCTTGCCTGTCCTTCACCCTCTTCTTTCCCTCCTCTTCTCACCCCCGCTCCCCCTTACCTGTTCCCTACTCTCCTCTGCTGTGCTCTTTTTAGTTTTCCTCCTCTCCTCTTTCCTGATTTTCCTTACTCCTCCTCTACCTCACTTCTCGTTTCCTTTTTCATTCCTCTTGTCTTCCTCCCTTCTTTTCCTCCTTTTTTCTTGTCTCCGCTTTTCTTTGCTACTCCTTTGCTGTCTTTACTCTCTCATCTCTACCTGTCCTCTTCTTTTCACGGAATGGTGTTATATGAATAAGATGACAATTTCATAATTTCATTAATTTTGCCTTTTATCACAACGTAGTTTTTGCTTTTCACACCATTTTGTCTCTAGTGACCTTTATTGTGACGTAAGATAAAGTCAAATCTGGGTAAAGACGAAGACGGAAGATACTAGATCTTACCGACCGAACGATTCACACGCAGCAGCTAGCTGTGTAAGGTTATGGTTAGGTTATAAGACAAGGGCTTGGGTTACGTTACATCACATTATTCAATATTACGTTACAATACTAATAAGGTGAGTCACGTCTTCATGTTCAATATTGATTTTTTAAATGGATTATCGTTGCATTTGGCCTCTCATTTATTCAGTACAACGTCAGGTTGTAGCAGGGTTCAAATAAGCAGTTGAACATTCGGCAGGTAGGATCTAGCATCTGGTGGATGGATGGGTCATACACACACAGGAAGTCAGCGGTGACAACTTCCTTAACTTATAACTTAATTTACGTAACAAAAACATACTTACTTTATCCCAAACCATGGTCTTTACCTGTTTGAAATTACAACATTAACTACGTTTTAAGCAGTTGGAAATAAGAACGGGCTTTAATTGACTCAGAGCTTAAAATGCGTCAACATGACACGTGAAATGTCCTTTGAGTGACGTGCTATATGTCTTCCTATGAGATCAATTTGCCTCCCTTCTCTTCTCATCTCTCCTCACCTCTCCTCTGCAATAACAGAGGGAGATGCTTGAGCATGTGTGTCATCAGTGCAGATTAACGTTCTAATTATATTCACAGATTTCAAAATTCTCCATTTGTTTATTTTTGCTCTCCGTCTCTCCCCGGAGCTCTGTCGTTTTCACCTCCTTTTCTTTCTCCTGTCATTGAATCACAGGACTAATCACAGGCTCATCACGGACTTCAAAGCAGCCACTTAAGAATGCCTGTCTAAGAGAGACACACACTCACACACACACACACACACACACACCCTCACACTCACACCTCTCCAGCAGCAGTGCTTTAGAATCATTCTTAATCGGGATAATTACACATGAAAGGAACTAAATGAGCGAAGGGTTGAGCTAAAAGGGAGGCAGGACAGCGAGAGGAACAAGGAAGCGCTTCCTGACACGTTTGTATTCATTTGCTTATTATTTAGCTGCTGTAAGTGTTTGTTTACTCATTAAGGGTAATCCAATTAAAGCACTTAAGAGCAGCTTTAGAAGAAGCGTACACACAAACACATCTCAGAGTGGGTCCAGTCTTGGAGAGAGGACAGGTTGCGGAGGGGTCTGTAAAGCCTGCAGTTTCCACTCCTCCCTGCCACTACAAACAGGGCTCTGGGAAAGCGTGCCAGGGGCTCGGGGCGCTGAGACCATAACATTTCTCCATGGCGGCTCCGTGTTGGCTCCGGAGCTGGTCAGTCGCCTGCCTGCCTGCAACTGCATCCCCCCCCCAGCCCAATCCAACCCCCTGCCCCCTGCGGTGCTTTCCTGTCGTGTGTTGGCTGACTGGTCCCCTAGTGCACATATGCCCACTTACACTGTGTTCCTCTCTAATTAGCTGCTCTTGTCTACACAGGCGCACAGGCTTTGTTAAAACAGAGCTATGCCTTTCCTGGCATGTTCTTGTCTTGTACAAGTGAGTCATCCTCACATCGTCATACGATAAGGCTGGCACATTAATCCTGGCCTTGTGCGTTACATACTAGTCTAATAAAGAGGATGCCCATGGGTCCAAACCACCAAACAAGCAATAACAATCTGGAGGGCAGGGAACGCGGGTTACCTTGGTAACCTGAGGGTGGAGAAATGCCCCTTAACTAATTTTTGGTTGGTTTTCGATGCGTCATTTATTCAATCTAAAAGATGTTGGCTCACTGCAACACTCCTTTTCCTCATAGTCAGATTGTATTACTAACTAATCAAATCAACTGCTATCTTTTTTTCTTTGTTAATTTTTCTTCCTGTTTCACAAGAAGCGAGAGGGAGAGAACAAGAGTGATTCTACAGTACTTTAGGGTTTGATCATTAATTATTAGTCTGGTTCCTCGGAGGAGAGAAGCTGATGACAGCTAATTAAGGATGAAGTGATGTATATGCCCCCCCTCTATTCCCTCCCTCCTTTCTCTCGGCCTCACTCCCTCCCTGCCCACCTGCCAAATCATATGCTGGAGCTATAGACAGTAAATATACAGACTAAATGTGGGAACAACGCATTGTGTTTACCACACGCTTCACTGATCTTTCAGCTGCGTGGCACTCGCCCTAAATATAAATAAGGAGGATTTTGTTTGGAGTGAAGGCAAACTACTTTACAGAAACTGGGGGTGAAATATTGGGTTATTTTAAAAGTATGAGGCTGTCGTTGGTCCATATTTTTCTTTCTCAACAATCTGTAATTCCACCTCTCAATCCCGACTTTGCTATCCTGTCTGTGGCTCTCAGCTCAAAACCCATTCATTCCTGCCACAGACATGCCTGTTTAGGAAAAAGATGGTTAAAACTACCGAGTCCAGCTGTTATGTGAATCTATTCAGCTCTTTTCAAAACTTAAACTATACATTTTTGATATTTAAAGATTTTTTTAAAATTCATTTACATTACATTACATCATACATTTATTGTAGTAAATTGTGCATTTTTTGTGGACTGTTTTCAGTTGTGGAGTAATACACATTTAGTGCTTTATTGAGTATTTCTGACAACAGGAAAGTGTATATCGGGTTTAACTCAGTACAATCCTTAACTGGAAGTGAAGTAATGTAATAAATGTACTGATTTGAACCCAAACCATGATCTTTTTCTTGCTTCAACCTAACCAAACTGCGGCCATTTCACAACGTTAACAATGTCTTTCAAACTGTAACACTTACGTTTGGAAATGAGGAAGTTGTAAGTTGTATTTCCTGCCACTGGGGTGTTAATTTATGAAACTTTACCGGTCATACTATGCGTTGTTTTATAGTTTTGAGGACTTGGGGAACATCACCAGGTTTATATATATATAAGAGCGCAACACTTTTCAGGTCTCTCTGGCAGAATGTGGGGTGGATATTTTTAATTACCTTAAACATATTTTTGGCATTTTATCATGGCAATTAGTTTTTTATTCATCAGTCGACATACAATGATACTTACATATCTGAAATAAGACAACATCTAATGTTGACCCGGCACATTCATTGGCCTAACTCCAATACTTAAAGGTTCTATTCCTTACCAGACAAATATGTCAAAATGCAAACATTTTTATTTTATGGTTTAATTTTAATAGAAACACTCATAATACCAGCTGGGAGGAGACCATGGGGAAGACCCAGGACTATGTGGAGAGATTATAACTTCAACCTCGGGATCCCCCAGTCGGAGCTGGTTGATGTGGCTTGGGAAAGGGAAGTTTGGGGTTCCCTACTGGAGCTGCTGCCCCCGCGACCCTGTACCGGATAAGCGGATGAAGATGGATGGATGGATGTACCATGCAATGAAACAAGAAATTGAAAGTGCTCTACAGGGCTGCAAAAGTACAAAAAAGGAAGATGTAAGATTTAAAAAAAAATTATACTTGGGAAAATGTTGTTTTCCTCTTAATAAGCATTAACAATTGAGCTGTGAGGTCACCGTTTGGTTTTCACTTCATCATCCTCCCCAGCTTTGTCTGTTGGGTCGATTCACCGGTGACTGGCGGATAGATCATCATGTCAACCCTGCTTTTCTTCCACTGCCCTCAAACAGTGGTGATGACGTCTATATGACAAGTCCCCGGGCAGGAGGAAGGGAGCCAAGGGGAGAGAGAGAAAGAGAGAGAGAGAAAGAGGTGGAATTATGGGTTATTTTAAGCTTTTTGGATGGAAAACTGTGGCCCATTGACGGCAGTTGGGCCTAAGCTACGGCAAACCAGCTGGACAAACAGAATGTAAAATGAACACTAAATTTGCTTTTTACTGGAATTATTATTGAGATTTATACAAAAGATAAATGATAGTGCCTCCCCCCCCACCACCACACACGCCCCACCCCCACCCCGGCGAAACCTTTTTCTTGAATTTGTGGTGACTCCAGCAACAGTAACACCAGTGGAGGAAATCATTTGTGCCTCCAGGCGAGTCATTACAGAAGCAGAGTGTGAGATTGCAGTGACAAAACTCTGTCTCTGGCCTCACAACCAGCCAGAGACCAGCACGCTTCTCCACACTTATTACTTCTCCACCTTCCCTCCTTTCTTCTCCTTTCTGTTCTTTCCCTCTCTTTTTCTTCCTCTCCTCTTTCTTTGTATTTTCCCAACCTCCTTTTTTCTTATCAGACTATTTTTATTCCATTATACATCAATTCATTCTCATCGAAAATGGTAGTGAAAGCAGTTGGAACTAAGAATACATTCCATTTTTAGCACAGTTTAGCACCTATTATGTTTAAACGTATCCTAATAAGCACTTAATAACAACAATATTAATATTAGTACTAGCACTGACATACAAAATAATTAACATCTAATTTTGAAAGCTTTAAAGGTACAAACTAAACTAAAAATCTAAACTATCAAAAGTAATTATGGCATTCAGAGAGCCCAGAACTTTGCCCTAAGGCATGCCCTATCTCACAATGTTACTGTACTGCAGCCGTAATTTTCCCAGTCGGGATGTCATTTTTTGGATTATTTCAAATGCCACATGAATGCACCATGAACAAACGCCCTCTCATCTCACAATGTTAACAAAAGTGAATAGTAATTTGTGTTTCTGCCCCATGATTTAGATCCAAAGCTTGTTCCAGTACTTTCTTTGTAATCCTGCTGACAAGACAAGCAAACCAACAAACAACTGGGCAAACAAGACCAAAAAACATAACCTCCTTGGCGGAGCTAACAACTAAACCAGATTCGGTAATATTTTTGTATGTCTATGCAGAAGTAGAACAGACTAAGCACATGATCACATGACACACCCTTATTTTCACTTAAAATGGAGACTTATGTGACTATACAGTACCTGTGACACGTGTGCTGACAGAATTTTACTGTTCATTTATTGGAATAGTGTTAGGACTGTTTTGTTTGTTTTATATATTTGCATTGTGGTATATATTTCGCACATCTACAACTCGAGACGACCGCAAAGGAGGGGGACAAGCAGGTAAAGAGTTGCAAAGAAAAACTTGGGCACACTGTCTAACTTGCAAAAATATGTTTTACATCCTGAGAAGCCATCTTTTTGTAGGAGGGGACTGTTTTGTTGTGCACCAATCAAAAGCATCCACACAACGGCATAAGTACACAACTTTTCTTCACATTTCTATAGATAGAGCTTAAGTATCAATACAGCCCTTCTATAGTAACCATACAAATATGTATGCAGTATGTCATACCAGAGCAATCTGTATTAAATTGATGTCAATCTTTGTGTATTAAATCCACACAAGACTGTATGTAGAGCATTCGTATTTAGGCATATTTCCCAAAACCGGCAGGTACCCAATTCACAAATCAAATAACACAATAAATACAACAAGAGTCCTCACTCCTGGCTTCTCAGGATGTAAAACCATTTACCTGAAGATGGTCTAGGACCAAAACGTTTCCTGTTTTTAAAACTATATATTTTTAGTTAGACAGTGTGTTGGAGTTTTTCTTTGCAATTAACTATAAAAAAAACTTATTGGGCCTTCAAAAAGAAGTCAATAAAGTCTTATAGTATTACTTTGAGACTTTTATTTTGTGGACTCTTAACTGCCAATATTCAAAACATGATAACAAAACAAGACTTTGCAGACTGTTTTTGCCCTTGTTGGCCAGAAGGTGTCAGCTCTGTGTTGGGTAGGGTTTCACAGCTACACACACAAAAAACATGCACACACACACACACACAGACACAGACACACACACACACACACACAGTCACACATGTACAGAGCCGGCCGCTATGGCCCACTGATGTCCAGCTGCTCCTGTCAACACTTCGCTACAGCGTGTAATTCACCCTCACACACAACAGCAGCTGAGACCTGAGAGGAGCCCCCACCCCCTGAACACACACACACAGACACACACAGACACAAAGAAATCTGAAGGGAAGCAGAAAATAGGAGGAGAGTAAAAATAATAAAAGTTGACAGAGAGGAAGTCAGAGAGCTGGACATGGAGAGGGAGAGTAGTGATGAACAGAAAGCCAGACAGACAAAGAGAGGAGGGACACTGTGTTTAAGTGGCCTAATCAAGGGACCACCCCTTCAAAGGGGGAGCTGGTGTGTGTGTGTGTGTGTTTGGGTAGGGGGGAGAGGCTGGGTGGGTGTCACATGGACAGACTGAGTCCAAGTTCCCCTGCAATTATCAACTTACCCATCCTCCCCTCCTCCTCTTCCCTCTTCATCCCCTGAGAGACCCAAGCTGCTGTACCCATCAACAACTCATTCAGGCCTTAACAAAGCAGCACCACGCCTACACACACACACACGCACACACACACACACACGCACGCACACACACACACACACATACACACAGCCCAGTGAATTCTGACTCCATAGATTACTATAATTCCAATGAGAGAATGGTTTTGATGTGATCTCTTTGGGTGGTTCTTGTGTGTGTCATATGTTGTTGGGGTGTTTTGTCACTGATTCTCGCATGATACAAAAAACGTAACTGCTTTTATTCAATTTTTGCTATGAAATCCTGAACGAAAATTAAATCATTATAGAAATGTTATGTGGTCTTGAGTAGTGAGATTGTTGCAGAAGATTGACTTTTTAAAGACAAGGCCAAGATGTAAAATTGTTCATGAATAACAGTTTATGTTTAGCTATTGCTTCTGAAGTTTTTCATTCATTCCAAATCCCGAAATAGAGAACGCATGCATTCACGTTTCTTCCACTTCAAGTTCTTTTTTTTTCTCATTTTGGTTGTAAAGGTCACGTCAAAGATCTATAAAGGGAGCAAGCTGTTTTAATAGACTTTCTCCCTGTAACGGAAGCTTTTATGTGGTATAACATGCAGTATCGTGCCTTCTTTTACATTGAAACTCTGGTAGTACAAAGCATGAGGAAAACTCACTGTGTGTGTAACCCGTTTAACTACATTTGTGGGGTCCAGAAACCAGGAGTTCATTATACGTGTGGGGTCCAGACAGCTTTGTGGGGCCAAAGTGCTGGACCCCTCAACTTTAAAGGGCTGTTTAAGGGTTAAAACCAATTTATTTTTGTTAGGGTAAGGGGCTAGGGAATGCATTATGTCAATGACGGGTCCCCACAAAGATTGTGAGACGCATTGTGTGTGTGTGTGTGTGTGTGTGTGTGTGTGTGTGTGTGTGTGTTTACATGGCTGGCGCGTGCCGCTCCACACGCTGAACATGCCCTGAGGCCATAATCTCACCTACGGCACTCTTCATGTGGAGCGCTTACTCTGTGTGTGTGAACAATATATGCATTTATGCCTCTGTGTGTGTGTGTGTTTGTTCTCTAAGCCTTTAGTAATAAGGTTGGCCATGGTGCATCAGAGATAAGGCATTAGGCTGTTGACCTTTGACCTTCAGCTCTGTTTAATACGGAAAACCGGTTACTAACACCCAGGAGAGGCCATGTTTAGGAGGCGCAAACTGCTTAATAAAATCAGTGTGTGTGTGTGTGTATGTGGTAATTGAGCCAGGCTTATAAAGCAGCTGTATTTAAAGTGTTGTCTTGCATTTGGAATTGGCTTTAATAAATTAGGTGTTTGAAGATGAATAAATCAAGTTTTTAACAATGGAAAACCCCTCAGCTATCACTGTTTGGTTGCCACTTGACAACAGTTGTACCAACACACTGCAACATTTGTTGTTTGTAAGACCCCTCCCAGACATAGAAACAGTGACATTTTTTGGCAAATTTATGTTTTAATGCTTACTACTCTGCTTTTTGTATGTCACAGACCACAAAAAAAGATCCATATCGAGGTTGATTTTCTAACATTACAGCTGATGGAGCATTTAACACACACAATAGGCAATAAAGGAAGTTTTGTGTAATGTAGGCTATGCAAAAAATGATTTACAAAATCCTTTACACTGATAAAAACAAACTTTCTGCCCGTGCAGTCCTGTAGGACCGGGACATCTGTTTTTTTTAGCGTAGTCTGATAATTATACCATATAACATCCCCAGTATAAATCTAGTCTGTGACCTTTGTTGCATCTGACCTTTCTCTTCCTACATTAACCACCTCCTCTTTAATGTGCACTTTCAAAAATATGAAATAATAACAAAAAACACAAACAGCTTGTGACGGATTTCCGGATGTAGGAAATGTGTCAAACAAAAAGATGGTGAGGCCCTATCTCTTGAAGATTTTCATGTCAGCACCAGGCCCCCAGGAAGCGAGCCGGGTTTTGAAGCAAATTAAACTTAGTGGCCAGACATTGGAATTGCAACTCCTGGTCAGTCACGTGTCTTCTGGTCCAAAAAACCTTTCCCCATGTACTTACTGTACGTGGTTAAAAAGAAGTCTGTAAATTAGCGGATACATTGTTTTGAGCGTCACAGCCGCCGCAACATATTGTTTCACTATCTACAGAATTTGATCCATTCGGTCCGGTAACATTTGGAAAGTCTAGAAGAGCCGCACCTGGGTAGCTTTTGGCTTCATGATGACTTCATGCCCCACTGAGCAACTCTCATAAGAATGAACAGGAATCAGTGTCCCTCAACTGCAGCACTTGTTAGACTGCAACTGAAAATTGTATTAACTTTCCGAAAAACTAACACTGACAGATTCAAGTAGCGATTAGCTAGGTGCATGGAAGGAAGGAAGTAGGCAGGGTAACTTCTCCCTTACAGCCCTGTTTTCTCATTCGTAACACCACTAGTTTTTACCTTTATTGCTCGTACAATCGAGTGCAACACCATGAATGTCTTTAGGAAGATGTTCCCCTATCTCAATGTGTACTATTCACTGCATCTCTCATCAAGTTGGCCCATTGAAACCGATATAATCATCTTAGCTTGAGGCATGAAGAATACCTTCTTAAGAATGTGAAACTATTTGTCTTTGTTTTATACTTTTTTGTTGTTATTTGTGAGACTTACCTCTCAAAAAATCCTAGGATGAATAAAGTCTTAAAAAAGCACTTCAAGATATCTTATCGTGCCAATAAGTCCGGGACACTGAAGACATTCTTCAGCCTCTCCTCCACTCCATTAGGCTGTAAGTGGAGGCGGAAGTGTATCAGATCTGTGTGTGTGTGTGTGTGTGTGTGTGAGAGTGTGCGCGTGTGTGTGTGTGTGAGTGTGCGCGTGTGTACGTGTGTTCCTGGTGCGTGGGGTATCACTTCAACTGTATTGGGGTCAGGGTGGGAAATATAGAAGCTTCCAGGCACTCAGCACATAATTGAAAATCTATTTCGCTCAAAGTGAGGAGAGGGAACGAAAGAATGGAGAACAAATGGAAGAGGGAAGACAGACACAGAAGGAGTGGAGGGGGGGACAGGTGACCAAAAGATAATGGTAAGGGGGAGGAGGAGGAGGAGGAGGAGGAAGTGTGTAGGAAGAAAACAGAGAATGAAGTTGATATTATTTCAAAAGGTGGAGTGGAGGAAGGGACTGTGGAGGAGGAGGTGGAGGTGGAGGTGGAGGTGAGGGAAGGACAAAACGGGAGTTGGAGAAGAGGCTTCACTGCCGTCCTAAGTGGATAAAAAGCAGAAGAGACGGCGGACAACAGTTCATTTTCTATCCTAGTAAAGTCTTTTTCCCTGTATTATCCAGTTCCTACTGATCTGTCACAGTGTGTTTCTTTTACTGTGATCTCTTCTTGAAAGTGACTCCCGGGCTATCACACAGCCCTAAAGTAGCAAAACACATTTAAATATGAGAAAATATAAGTGTTACTAGAGTCTAACGGATCAAAATGTGCACTTGTAAAATTATAGAAATATTATTTGAACGAGATGATATTAATGTTACTGTGATTATTAATATTCTTTGGACTAATACCACGGAATATTTATCATTTTTGTCATACATTGTGTTGTTTTGGTTTTGGCTCATTTCAATTACGATTATTGACACTGTTGTTGTAATATTATATCAAAAGGCCAAGGCTAAGCCAACTAAACATCTTTCATACCGCTCCCATTGATTGACAGTTATTTCAATGCAAAAAGACAGAGGACAACACCAAATCTATTTACTGTTGAAGGATTGTTTAAAAACTGTAATTTTATGTGCACAAAACATTCTAACTTTCCATCTATGTGAGAAATAATCCTACATTCTGTTTTTAAAAATAGCTCATACTGTAGGCTATGTAGAGTGGACACAACAGGTATGGACTAGGCCTTTAGGGTTTTCAGTTTGGTTAAATCGAACCCTGGGCAGCTGTGAACACAGCAATCGCACTCGGGTGTGAACCAAAGCAACCGGAGACCACCACCTCAAGGTGGGTCTTTGGGTTGCTAGTTTTTTCTCTTTGTGAAACAAAACAGAACCAAGAAGGATAAGCTCCAAGTTTGCAAACTCATCAACTAATTTGGACCAGAGCGGACAAACTGCGGTTGTTGGAACGCCCTAAGGCTTTTTTCACACCTGAGCTGTTTGGTTCACTTCAAGTCTGACATCTCGCTTTGCCAGACCGTCCTCCACAGTGCGGCAGAGGGGGGTCTGGCTAGTCCACACAGCATTCTACGTTGGAAGAAAATCATGCTCTAATTTATTGGCATTTGTTTGAACCAATCCCAATCGTCATGGGCAGCGCTGAGCATCGGGCGGAGCCCCAGTCCTGCTGCCAAATAGCATCGGAAAGAAACTTGTTGTGGTGGATCATGTACGTTCAAAAGTTGTTTTAGTCGTGCAACAGAAAACTCAGATTGGACAGCTAGTCTAGCTAGCTGTCTGGATTTACCCTGCAGAGATCTGAGGAGCAGTTAGCCATAGTCCTCAGAAATCCAAGATTAAAAATCCAACACAAAGAAAGCAGAAGGAAAAGGACATCCGGATGAAAAAAGAATGAAATCCGGTGGAGTTTCTGTCAGCAACAGAGCAATCCTAGAAGTGAACGTCATGAATAAAGAGTACGACCATCTCTACCTGAACCTGTACCTGATTGTACTTCCTGTTACCTGTTGCTGGTTTTGACTCTATTTCCTCTTGACTGTTCTTGGATTTGTTTGGCTGTTTCGGACTGCTATCCTGTTGCTGAACCCATGTTACAATGGCGTAAGCTGTTGTGCTGGTAACTTTTCATGGGATGCCAAATTGTCTCCGAATATGGAAAGTAAACCCCAGGAACATGCCAAAGAGAGCGAAAGAGAGAAATTGCAGGGAGTAGTTGAGAGGCTAGTCCGGATATCAAGTCATGGCTCTCTGCCCACTCTGCTGATGCCTTCGTGCTAACAGGCTAACAATGTTTGCTGCAGCCTCTTCCTTCATCACTCTAACCTCCTGCTGATGTCTTAAAGCTTTTGGAATTGCTGATTTAGGTAAGGTTTAATGTTCATGTGTTCATATAGAGATCACTTCTATCTTTTTGGATCCTTTTACTCCAAATCTAACTGTATTTTTTTTATTTTACAACCAAACTGTCACAGCACTGATTGGAAGATGGTGTAAACACACAGACTTTCACTTAAACATGCGTATTACACCTCACTGTATTGACTTTGCACTCAAGTTTACAGTCAGTAAAAACAGATACAGTGTTTTAATGACAGCTCAAAGGCCCATCATGCTTGTTCCTTTTGTGACCACTGGTGCTTTTAGGTGCAAATGACTTTGAGAAAAAGCTCATTTGTTATTTTTATGACCATTGAAGCAGCTGGGAAATTGTCACTTTCACACCAGCCAGAGTTGTGATCTTGGATAAACGGCATTTGTTGCAAAAAGCTTAAGAATAAGAAGACAGATTACTAAACTGTTTAAATGTGATCTTAGTCATATTATGTACATATCATGTATGTAATGTAAACATGTCTCTCTTTATTCCTAATTCTTAAAAAATTTCCTTACTCTCAAGGTCTAAAACTCAAGTATAAAAGTACAATAGAAAATGCACTAAAGCTTTGGTGAATTATTTAGCAGTTCTTTGGCATTGCAATAAACTGAAATTGCACTTTTAATTAGTGGGGCAGCAACAACAAGTACCAAGACAACCACAGAAACATGGACATTATAGTCCATCACTTCACCTTAGTAAAACCCGCAAACACTAATTCTGTATATGTGAGAGGAACTGGAGAGGCAACACAGTGATTTGGGGTTAAAAGAGAGCCGGCAGGTTTAGGGCTGAAAATATCTTTATTTACTGGGTTAAATAGCAAATAGCAGCGGGAAGTGACATTAAAGC
>NC_048408.1:25914414-25940469 GCF_013103735.1 Etheostoma cragini
TCAGGAACCCAAAGTGCAGAGGTCAGATAAATAGTTGTCGGGAGGGCCTCATCCCAAGAGAGAGAGAGAGAGACAGACACACACGAAGAGATGGAGAGAGAGACACAGAGAGAGAGAGGGAGAGAGAAATAGAAAGATCGGGAGAGTGAGAGAGTGAGAGAGGGGAGGGAAAGAGAGAGAGAGAGAGCAGGGTTGTTATTAGATAAGAAACTCGAAACTGGATGTGAAATTAGTGTCTCAGCTGGAGAGAGCGAGACCATGCCCACTTTTCCTCTCTTTTTCTTCTTTTAAAGCAGTCGGCAGTTTTCATGCAGAATGATATTTGTATTTGAGACTGAGTGAGAAATTAAAGGTTGATATGCTGATATGCTCTACTACAGTTAAACCTTCAACTAAATGTAGTTTAATTAGGAAAGACATTTCTGAGTGTAGAAAATTTACAATAAATGAAAAATCTTGCCATATAAAATATGTTTCTTTATGCATGTTAGATTTGTCTTTGAAGCACGCAAGTATGATAATATTTAACCAGGAAATTAGACTTTACACAGCATCTGAAAACACATTTATTTTATTTCACCAGTAAGCTTCACATGTGGATTTCAGTGCCTTTCAGCATGATTCATCCTCCTCAGCGTCCTGCGCTGCAGAAGATTTTGTATTAACAAGGTTCTGCCTCAGATGAAATAGGAGGCCTCCCTTCACACACAAACTGCATCAAACTGAGGCGACAATCCCATTTCAGAAAGCCATGTGAAATAGATGCATCAACCCAAAACGAACAGGCAGACGGAGTGACAGGGAGAGATGGGGGTTGGAGGAAAAGGGGGAGATGGGAGGAAGGATAAAAGATGGATTAAGGTTGTGTTTCAGATTGGCAGCAGCGGTTTGTATGTGCTGCATATGTGCATTTATTGTGTATGTGTTTAGTGCGAGCACTAAGCTGAGAGATGTGCGACTTTATTTGTTACAGTGCTTTTCCTGTAGCCTGCCGTTCCTCATGTCTCAGAAGGAGAAAACCTTCTTACCCAACGTATCTGTGTGTGTGTGTGTGTGTGTGTGTGTGTCTGTGTGCAACCCCCGTAACACATAATGACAGCTGTAATGCCTTTCTGATATCTACTCAGCTCTGGGACTTCAGTTGCATGTTTGTGTCTGTTTGTGTGTGAATGTGTGCGTCTGTTTGTGTACAAGGACCTGAAACATGCACTTGGGATAGACATGCTTTGAAGGCTCTTTGTGTGAACACAGGAATGTATCAGAGAGGGATAATCTTTAACGTGTGTGTGTTTGCTGTGTGTGTGTGTGTGCAGGGAAAACACTGTGTGATGTGACAGGTGTTGGGAATGAGATCTCCAATTATCACACTTTAATACCTTTTTTTCCTGTTCACACATAAACACACACCTCAGACTGGAGGGGCGAAAATGAGAGTCCGAAAAAGAAACAAAGACCAGGGAGTTTTTTCTTTTTCTTTTTTTTAGTATCAGTGCTAAACTCCTAAAAAATGGACAAAATAAAAGCTAGAACTCAAATAGCTAAAAGTTTTCAAATACTAATTAATCTTGTCAAGCAAATAAAGGTTGGTCCCAAAATACACACATTAAAATTTCCTGCAAGGTTTAGAAAACACACATTTCTGATTTGCTGGCAAGTTTGTCTGTTAAAATCCTATAAAAGGACACTTGCCCTACAACAACAAAAAATTAAACGTTGAGAGCAACATATATTAATGTGGGTAACCATAGTAACAGAGGTTTTATTTGATGGCGTGAAAAATAATAGACTCAGTTCACGAAGCGGAAACCCTTTTCTGCTTTGGTGGATTGTAGCGTTCTTCAACTCCTCCGTGATTTTTCTAATTTCAGTGGATATTATTGCTTGTTGCAATTTATTCATTTTACAAGTCGATTTTGGTTATCAGTATGACAACAAAGTCATGTCATACTCACCGCTCGCTGTTCCTCAGAGTTTCTCTTTTGAACAGAAAGACAGTTTATTTCCTCTTTATTAGTTAATCAAAATGTTTCACAATAAAATATTTCCAGGCAAGCCGAGAGGTTATGCTCTTAAATCAAGTTTAACCCTAGTGATGTCATGGCAACTGGATGTATGGACCCATACTAGACGGTAAATATGAGGGATATTTTGACCTCTGCAGCTTCCATTGCTACCCATTTCTTTTTACAGTGATGTTCATAGGTTCACATACCTATGCTTAAATTGACTTAAAAGAGGAATATAAAAAGGAATATAAAATTTCTAGGAAAAAATCCAACCTTTTAAGGACACCAATTTTCTGTGTGAATAATTAATGTATTGTAAATAAATAAATGCTCTTCCTTAAAATATGGTGGGCACAAGTATACACACATTATGTAAAATTCCCATAGAGGCAGGCAGATTTTTATTTTCAAAAGGCCAGTTATTTCATGGATCCACGATACTATGCATCCTGATAAAGTTCCCTTGGCCTTAGGAATTAAAATAGCCCCATATCATCACATATCCTTCACCATACATAGAGATTTGCATGGTTTTATTTCAGTTAGACTAATAGCTGGTTGGATTTGCATTGAGAGATGATTTTATGGAGAGTATCCCATGCCAATCTCTACGTATGGTGAAGGGTATGTGATGATACGGAGTTATTTTAATTCCTAAAGCCAAGGGAACTTTATCAGGATGCATAGTATCCTGATGCATGAAATAACTGGCCTCTAATCATTAAAAGGTGCATGCCTCTATGGGAATTTAACGTAGGGGTGTGTATACTTATGCCCCCTGGATTTTAAGGAAGAGCATTTATTTATTTACAATACATTATTCATTCACAAAGAAAATTGGTGTCCTTAAAAGGCTGTATTTTTCCTTTTTTTTTAATTGAGGCATTAAGATCTATTTACAAAAGATTCGACAAACGATGTTATACAATGATGTATAAAAATGGCTGGTCTCAAATAAAGACTTTGTATTATCATATTTCTACACAAAATGAGGGATACAACTTTAAAGTGTGTTTCTTTTTATGTGTATGATCTCAACATTCATATAGACACGTGCACAGAACACATGAACCTGTGCTTGTAAACAGATGCTAACTGACAGCTTCAGCATGTGTTCCTGTCATCTTCCATCCCTCTCTCTAATGGAGCTTCCAGTTTTCCTCTCTCTCTCTCCTTTGATCGCTCTGTATCGGCTGCATCAACAAGGTGCCAGGCAGCACAATGACATCATTTAACGGAGACCGTGTGCGATGACTGACACTATCCTCTGCCTGTCAATCTTCATCACGGCCCTGTAGCAAAGCTGTGTTTATCTGCAGCTGTGACGGACTGAGGGACAGTTGTGCGGGCCTGGTTCAACGCACGCCATCACACACAGGTTTGATCTTGCTAGGACTAACTGTTTCTTTGTCAACCTAACCCAAAGTCAATCTTAACCCGTGAATTTAAAGCTGCAACCTTCACACTAACTCTCAGCACCCTGAAACTGAAGGAGATGACGGGACTTTGCAGTTGGTGCTACACTGAAAATACCTTCAACCGACGAGATCTTCATTTTTGCCAGAAAATCCGGCAATGTGGGTCGCCGTTCTCAATATCCGTTCTCTTTGCGAAACAGCAACATACTTAGAGCTAGCAAGCTACATAATTTATTTAATAATTTATTCTGTTTATTGATCCCCAGTGGGGAAATTACAATTTACACTCTGTTTGTAATCACTGCACACAGGCCTGAAATGTACACACGTTCAGGATCTAATCATGCACAAATGTAGAGATGTCCGGGCTGGACCAGCACCCTAAGCAGTTGGGGGGGGGGATACGGTGCCTTGCTTAAGGGCACCTGGCACTGCCCAGGAAGTTAAGTAGCATCTCTCCACCAACCGATCCACACTCCAAACGGGGGACTTGAACCAGCCACCCTCCAGTCCCCAACCCAACTCCCTGCAGACTTAGCTACTGCCAACCCTACTTCAAAATATCCTATTAGTACAGGAAACAAATATACATGAACAGCATATACAATTGTAAGTCATCCAACACCGACATATTATTTGTTTAAGTATAATTCATTTTCCAGGTTTCTGTCCATGTTTTGGTTTTATACTTAGACATGTCTGTGTATTCTTCAGCAAATGTTTCTCCTTTATTCTTTTACAACTCATCTTTTGCTGGTTTTGCACCCTTTTTTGTTCCCATCTGTCGAAGTCAGTCATTTCTCTCAACACCGAGAGAGCGTAATATTCCTTATTACCTGCTCTGTTGCCCTAATTTGAAAATGTTGCTCCAGTTTTGGCTGGTTGTGGGATTAATTTTTCTGCGATTTTTCTTGATTTAGCTGAGTAAATAGGGCAGGCCTATTTGTGCAAATGTGATCAAGATCACAAATGCAGCAGATTAGATGTGGATGCTTAGGCATATTTTACAGGGGTGATGGTGGGGTTCACAACCCTATCAATACTCAAAAATGGCCAATGCAATCCACTCCACAAACTTATTATAACTTCCTTTACATAAAAAAAGAAATTGCAGCATAGATTGTTGCCGAAGCATTCACCAGAATGCAGAAAATGAAGTGTTTGCCACACAAAATTTAAGTTTTGCCCAAAAGTTGAACTCAAATTGTTGTGCTCTTGTGTGGATGGTTGTTGGAGAGACAACACGCAAGCCTTTTGTGATTATTATTCTGTTGACGATAAATGTATTACCATGGATACAGATTAACATTGTGATGTACTGCATAGTTTTAGTAATATAAAAGGTCATAAAATGCTTCTCATCTAAAGTATTTTAGTGTTTTTCTTTTCATTTTTGTGGAGCTTCTGTTTCTTTAGCCTCAAATATCTTACTATTAAAATTCTAATATGTCTACAATCATTACATCTCTCAAGCTACAGATTGAAAATGACTGTCAGTGAATGGGGCTTTGAAACCACACAATGGAATTTTCTTGTGTTCGTTCGTTCCCACTCATGTGTTTTGCAGTGTTTGTACAGTTCTGTTTGTTTTTACAAAACGTCCGAGTGCCGTCGCGTGTGGCCTCACTGTGTGTGTGTGTATGTGTTATGGTTAGACGACCGTCACAGGCTCATAAGCTGGCTGTGATCCATGCTGGTGCGTACAGTTTACACATGGTACAGTATGTGTGTTCGTGTAAATGTGTGTGTATATTCGCCATGACCCGTGATGTTTTCCTGTTTGTTTTTCAAGAAAAAGAGGCGCGATGAACCGAGAGTTGTGCCCCAGTTCGGAGGTCTACTGGCGGGGTGGCCAGGCGTCCCGCAGGGCCTGTGGCTCCGGTCTGACCTGGAGAACGTTCCAGATCTGTGAGGATGCACCATCCGTAGAATAGGTTTGTGTGTGTGTGTGTGTCTGTCTGTGTGTGTCTGTGTGGGCATCTCACTGATTAGCCTGACTAGCTGCTTATTGATGTACTGGTTAATGGTTTTTCCAGAACAACACAGACAGATAGACAGATGAGGAGGAGGAAGAGGAGGAGAACACAACCACATCCCTTTGATTCTTTCATCGATAAGAAAAGGAACATTTTTCCATTTTAAATCTGTCTTGGTAAAAGAAGTGTTTAAAGCCTAGTAAATATAACATTTTACATATATCATAAACATAAAAAGTCATTTAAAATAACCAGATAGCCTTCACATTCTACAAACAAAAAAGAATTGTTTTGTTCAATTTGGACACACCCTTTTTGGCGGAATTTGCATCTGATGTGGCAAGTAAAGTGGCTAAACTGTTACTAAGCTTAAAAATGGCTTTGTTAAGTTTTTAGGGCTTTTTCACACACACACGCACACACACGCACACACACGCACACACACACACACACACACACACACACATGTACATTCTTTCTACTGGTATTTAACAGACAACACGTACACAACAAAACGTAAGGTGTACCCTATTTTCTACTATTGGTCATCAAAGTCTTTCATCTCAAAAAAGTTATCTAAATAACTCAAAAACAGTCCCCATACCTCATAACATTTGGACTTACTTTCCTGCAGGCACATGTTGTGTTTCACACAGTCTTTGATTGTGACATATCGCACAGCCTAATGAGCAGAGGCTTCATTCCATTTAGATGTTCTATCCTTGGGCTCACCGGGGCTTACTGGGGGACCGTACTGGAACTGGAACTGAGTCATTGTTAGTTTCATTAGCGACCTGTGCTTTTCCTGCTGTGGCGAGTCAAAATATACCCGCAAAAATAAGGCATGTTGACATTAGTAGTAGCCTAAATATCCTTTAATTTACTTTTTTTTTTTATTACAGTAAATATATATATTAGTAAAATTATGCTCCTGTCAGTGTTATTATGCTGTATTTTATAAAGTTATTGAACTCATGAAAGGTGAGTGAGTAAGCAGCACTTGTAGCTGGTTGAGCTGGAGCAAATTCTTACTGCTTTATTTTCCGCAGATTAATCTACAGCAATACATCACGTTTTACAAGATAAGAAGTGAGCTATAGTATAGAAGTTCAAAGTAGCAAATCATTGCAGTGCTCAATATGAAGTATCATAAATTTGCACTTGAGTACTTTGGTTTAGCATGTTTTTCGAAAATGACTTCTCAGTTTTCAGACTTTCTCCTTGGTATTCAGTAAATAACAATTCAAAATGTTCAGTAAGCATTCTTAAATGCATCAAAATGCAACCCCTACACATTTGAGACTCAGACTACAGAGTATACCTTGAAGGAAAACAAAAGTTTGGAAAAAACAAATGTGAAGGGTGTTTTCAGTCTAAGTGCTAAAAGGTATGTTCTGGCTCTATGTGTTTACTATGTTTCCAACTGTGGAGTGTGCAGTGTGGAGACTATGGTGTATTTGACTGCATGTTACCTCTTCGTTTTAAAGTCCTCCTGAGCATTACAATCCACAGTTCTGTGTGTGTTTACATGTTTGTCTGTCGTTTGTATCAGTGGCTATGCAAGTGTGTTCATGCATGCAGCCGTGTGTCTGTTGTTCGTGTCTAGTCCCTGGGTGGCTGTTCCCCTGCTGTAGATGCCTGTTCTGGCGATAGCATTGTCTCCATGTCCAAAGACCTGCCGGCTGCCCTATTCCACCATGTCTTTATCATGCTAATACAGAGAAAGAAGGAAGGAGGGAGGAAGGGAGAAGGGAGGAGGGAACGATAGCTCGACAAACAGAGAGACGAGGGTAATCTTTCCCCTCCTCTCTCAGTCCTCGTCCCTTCATTCTCACCACCTCCTCTGTTCTCTGTTCTCTCTATCCCCCTCTATACTTCCCTTTATTCTCCTCCCCGCACCCTCTTCATCTGCCGCTTTCTTATCTTCCCCCTTACTTCTTTGATAATCCCTCCGAACATTGTCTTCATAATTACACACAACAATGATTCTCATCCTTGCAAGAGAAATGTGCGCTGTGCATGGAGAATATTTCATAGATGAAGACCAATGTGTGAATTAATAACTTGGGGCTCTAATATAAGGTTGTTTCTGTGTGTGTGTGTGTGTGTGTGTGTTTGAAGGGGGAGCACATAGAGCCCAGTGTTGTTTTAACACAACTGTTACATTATGTATGCTGACAGCCCTGCCTGTCCCCATTAAAGGCCCATCTTGTTTCCCCATTATATCTGGTTTCTCTGTTAATAGAGCTCTTTGTGTGGCACTTCCCTTTATACCGGGTTGTAACAACAGAAAGGTCAGCGTCAGTACAACCTGCTACACTGCTGCGCTGCGCACAAGGCCCCGAATGATGACGACCGCTTAGTTGAGGTGTAATCCAAATCTCTTCCTTTGTTTTGTGCATTTAGATTTTCTTTCTGCATCACTTGTAATAGTAACCACACAAAGAAAAGTTTTGATTGTGTAAAATCCACTGGCTGCTGCATATTTCCCTCCACGATAACTAACGTTTTCATTCAAGCTAACTTTTTTATTTATCAGAAAGACCTCATGGATCTCCATCTCTTCTAAAGATGTTCATAAAAGTAATTTAGAAGTGTGGGAGCTTAAAAAGAATGGCATGCTCCACCCTAACATAAACAGATCAGGGATAGATTCTGTTGAAAATGTTAACAAATGCAAGGGGCCTCATTGGTGGGCTCAGGCTGTTACTGGCAGCGGTAAGAAGATAAAATAAGATCAATACCAGGTAGCCTGACAAGCCAGACCCACATCCAGATGTTGGGTTTCAGATTGAGCCCTGCCAATTGAGCCCTGCCAATGGCAGGGCTCAATCTGAGGGGCGGGATTAAAGGTTATTTTAAAGTTCCCTCCGCACGCAATAGGATAGCGCTACAACCAACCAGATCAACGCTAGTTGCCAGATTAAACTTTTTCCGTATCCGGTCAACAAAACTTTAATTTAATCTCGCTTTTTTACAAATTACTCTAGTATCGTTCTATTTTCTTTTCTCAAAGGGAAGCTTAACTACAAGGTTTTCAGAGTTGTGGCCAAAGATTGTAAAGGTCGCTGTTCCCCAGCAGCAGCAACAGACATCTTCTTTATTTTCAAGCAGCAGGGAAATCACATGGAACCGTCGCTACTCTGCCGTCATTATGTCAAGCCCGTCCACCAACTTTATAAACAATGTGATTGGCCCGTCTAGAGCTTGGCTTTTCCAGCTCGCAAGCCAACAGAGGGTTGCTAGACTGACCACAGCCGCAAATTTAATTTACTGCCGCTAGGGTGCGTCTAGATTTCTGGGCACCAACACAGTGCCTTGCTAGATGAAATAGTCTTGTGTCAAAAGCTGAGCCAGGTTCAACGTTTTTGTTGCCAGTTTTGTACGTCTGAAAGAGAGAGTCTTCAGCTCTGTCAATGCAGGGGGTTCCCGAAAAAACCAAAACCTGATTCAACTTTTCCTGGAACGCAACTTGACATCATCGGGAAGCTGCTGTGTCGGCAATTCACACACGTGAAATTGCACATTACTGGCGGATTACTTTGTAACGTGAACAGAGTAGTTCTACTGTTTACCTTATGACCGTTGCAATGAAAGCTCAAACGATAATTTTCCAGCGTAAAATTCTGCCTCAGAGTGTCATAAACTGCTGTGCAGTATTGTGGCCTCTGATAAGCCTTTGTACTAATCCACAACCACAATCTACCCCTAACTTTACTCAAGTGCTTTGAGTTACCTTAACAAAACCATAACAATCTTAATCATGCTTTAGTTGCTACAAATTGATTTGAATGAAGAAAGAAATCTAAATAAATATGTCAACAATGAACAGTTTGTAGATACATGTACTATAAATGTTCTAATGCAAATTAGTTGTATATGAACGTAGTTTTTTTCCCCCAATGAACAGTTCAACTACATACGTTCTGGAAAAGACTTGCACCCAGACCAAAATCCATTAATTAGCCTAATATTTGCATGTGCAGACATGATGGAATATTTTAGTGCGAAAACCCTTTATTAATCTTTCACTAACACCCCTCACCCCAGGCTTATTATAAAGTAAAAAAAAGAAAGTAAAACCCTTTATTAATGACTTGTCTTCCAATAAGATAAGCCTCCTGTCATAAACGTTTGCTTCATCCATCCGCTTCATCTCATCAGTCAGAAGCTGAACAAATGAAAAATAAAAATGTTATGTTTGAATTCAAGTTGAATTCCCAAATGAAGTGAAGCCACATCCATGAATCTTTCCTTTTTTTAGTACCCATAATTCTGTGGGTTTGAAGCACGTTGTATCCAAATTCTGTCACAACTAGAAAAAAGCAGCGAGCGCGTGTGTGTGTGAGTATGTGATTATATTTGCATTGAATCCATCAAGCGGTTTATCGTAACTACTACTTAGAAATCCTCCATCATCACAAACGCTGTGGAACGACTTCATTATAATAACGGCATGAAATAATATCCTGCTCTTTCTGCCATCTTTTCTCTTCATTGCCTTCTCCTATCCCCCCATTTTTCTCTCTCTCATTGGTACCTTTTTGACCTCCCCCTCACTCTCTCATCCGAGTCCACTGTGTGCAGGCCTCTGCCATTGATCCATGGATGGTAATGGCAATTCCTGCTGCTCCCACAGCACACATCATTACAACTGGAACACCCAGACGGAGTGCGACAGACGGGGAAGGAAAGAGGGAAAAAGGGCAAGAGAAAGAAAGAAGATGAAGAAGGGAGGAAGAGGCAATATTTTGGTTTTAAAAGTATAATCATGATATAGCAGCGTGTGTGTGTATGTGTGTGTGTATGTGTGTGTGTGTGTGTGTGTGTGTGTGTGTGTCGGATCATGTCATGGTGAGGATTAGAGAGGGCCAGGTAAGGTATCTTGTTTCCTGTGACCTCCTCATCACAAGGTTTCCCACACTCATCACTTCACTCTATCACATCCCTCTTGCTGAGATATAAAACATATAGACATTGTTCCCTCCAACCCCAAACACACACACACACACACACACACACACACATACACACACACACACACACACCTCCTATACAGCTCAGCTGTAAATCCAAATTATCTCCAAATACCACATTCATACTCTCACTTTCAGTCTATCTATGTGTGTGTAATGCTATATTCAGGTCACACTGAAAACTTGAAAGATGTGTGTGTTTCCTGTAACTCACTGTGGGTTATGATAACAGCCGTTTCTCCTGTCAACAGCCCATAATGTCAGATTTACAGGGTTGCCCCCAGTAACCAGCCGGGCTGGCACGGCTGAGTGATTCTACAGCATCTGTCAGAGCCAGAGAGGCCATCTATCACACACACATATCTAATGTGTGTCTCTCACACTGATTTTCAATATCACAGTAATACGATGTCAGCGGATAATATGCAACAGCTCTCCCTTTTCTCTTTTGCTTCAGTTTGAGACTATTGAAATATCTGCATTGGTTGTTTGTCCAAACTGCTTAAAATGTTGTGTGTGGTGTTAATTAAGGAAGTTGTTCTTGTAGTGCAGCAAAAGGAAGAGGAGGAGGTGGATTTGCAAGTGTACAAAGCATTGTGCCGGAATTCTAAGCGTGGTTCTGAATCTGTATGTATTTCCGATTTTTTTTCGGCATTTCAAATAGGTTCGATCCAGCGTTTACTCTGTTTCCATCTTTGAAAAATGATGGTGTGTCCAGACGTTTTATGACTAGGGTGGCCCACATGGGGCACTGACTTATGCAGGGGTGTCTTAAAGATCTGTAGCTGCCAGACTTCCTTTGAAAACCTTTTATTTTAGCACATCAGCGTCTGACAGCGTTTCCCTCGCTCAGTCGTGGTTGTGGTTCTTCCATGAGTCTCTTCCTTCCAGCGGGCCCAGCAATACGGCCTGGCTTCCAAGAAGTAAACTCCACCTTCCTCCTAGCTTTGGAGCTCAACTACAAGTATTGTATTTAAGGATCCGTAGAATACATGGGTGTTTGGAACATACCAGACATAAATATCAACAGCCGATAAAGGGATTATGATGCAGAAGTGGATTGAGGGAATCCAGTTTACAGCTGCCCTTTTTTTCACCTTTTGAGGCTAGTATTTTAGTATTTGATGAAATTCGAATTTTGATCAGAAAACACTCATACACTGTAGGTAACCTTTGGAGCGTCCAAATGGCTCACTTACTTAAGTTATGGGGACATGTTCAGATTGTGTTCCCACTTTTGTATCTTTTCTCAGTGAAGTGAAAATACAGTTGCACAAACTCACTTAACAGTAAGAGTTATGCCTTTCTTCTCCAATAATGTGATCAAAGCTGTGTCTTAACACTTTTAAATGGGCTTTGCTGTGAAACCTGGGGGACATAGCAGAGGATGTGATTGTGTACACAGTCACATTCTGGCTGTTTAGTTCTTATCACTCCAAACTATTCTACATCTGATCTTGGTAGACTATTTTAATTCTTATCATAATAGACTATTTCATGCACTGATGCCTTTTTACTCCATTGCAGCTGTGATGAGGTCTAATTGGTTTGTTATGCACATATTCTCAGTCTGCCTCACCGTGCAGCAGACAGAATTTTATTGTTTTCTCTTGTTTCCTTTTCTTCACTTTTGTACTTTCACTATTGTGGAAACAGCAGCGTTGGCCTACTTCTCTCTTGATATGTATTAACACGCTAGTGTGCGCACGCACAAGCGTGTTAATACATGTCAAGAGACGCAAACACACACACACCCACACACAGCCACATCAAACGTTAATAGTTGTTGCAGAGATCACTGATGATTGTCCACTGAAGCGTAACTGCTGTCTCTTTTAATCTCAAATGTGAGGTCACATGCATGAACAGGTGCAATGATATGATGTCTTTGGGTTTTTTGTCAATGAATCTGTCGGTCTATAACTTCTCAGTTAAAGCGTAGACAGAGACTGGATGAAAGGTATTTAGTAAGTAAGTATAACTGTAAACAAAGCATAAAAGGTCAGGATAGAGTAAGAAGTTTAGTGACCATGTTCTGGCACAACGATTTTCACTTTTACTTCTGCCGCCTCTCTCACCTCTCAGCTTGTTTCTGTCTCTGTGTGAGAGGCCTTTTCAGGGATGTTAAGCTGCTGTGGTGAGCCTCAGTAAGCAGTTGGAGACAAATTGTACCCTGCAGTGTCACATTGTTTTCACTTGTACTTCTCTGCCACTTCTTCTTCCTTTATTTAAAGTTCATTTTGAAACCAAAGATTGATTCTGTGGCAATATCAGGAGTGGTGGAAGAAGATCTTTTACTTAGGAGAAAGAAGAAATACCCAAGTGTAGAAACACTTAGTTACAAATAAAAGCCCTGCATTCAAAATTGGACTGGTACAAAAATAAAACCATTAGAACAATAGTACCAGTACTCATTATGCAGAATTGACCATTTTTGAACAATTAATGTCATAGTATTAGATTTAAATTATTGATGCATGTTTTCATCTATTTTTAGTTGCAGCTGGTGAAAGTGCAGGACTAATTTAAAATACTTTATATACTTTTGGGTAACGTGTGAGTTCCCTTCAGAGGATCAATAAAGTCTTATCTTAACCGATAATGTTAAAATGTATTAATATATTGTTAATCTGAATCTGCAAAAACTAAAGTTAATAAATCCATGAAGAGGAGTAAAAGTAGAAAGTTGAAATGAAAATGGAAACAAACTCTTGTTGATCTGGACCGAGACCACGTTTCAGCTTACCAAGGTTTGGCTGTTTGGTCCGGACCGGAGTGCAGTGGAGATCACACCTGTAACAATGTTTCGGATCAAACTAAAAAGTCAGAAAATCCAGACTAAACTAAGTAGTGTGAAAGGGAAGCAACAACCTAATGCGTTTCTCATCTAAGTTTTATTTAGAAACCTTAAAACATTTCCATTCTGTGGATAGCTAAGGAGAAAAAACGCCTCCAGATCAGTGATCATATTGATCCAGTTTGAAGCAAAACCCACAGCCTGGCCAGTGGCACATTTGTTCATAAAGTGTCATGTATGTTTAGTTGATTTAGTCTGGGTCAACAGAGGCATGTTTCCAAGATAATTGCCGGACACAGTGAGATGTCCCCTACCTTCCGCTTTCCGTGTGTTGCCGTTGCCAAACTACTTCCCCTAAGGGAAACACAACTAAATTCGAGCTAGCAAGCTTCACGCTGAAAATGGCAAGTTCTGAACACAATTTGGATTGTTGAACAAGGCAGTTCTGCTTGGTTTTGGGACCGTTTGATGGGGATTACTATAGATAAAATACATACAGAATGCAAATGTTCCTTCTAACAACATGAACTGCAGCACCAACCTACACTTCCTTACATACCTTACAGGTAATCAGTTACTGTGGTCTAGACCAACAGTAGGGGATTTCACTATGTTCATAAAGTACATGTAAACACACACTTTGGCCAAGACAACACATATTTTAGAAAATTTTGTTAATAAATCGAAAAGAAATAACAGACCAACTATGTATGTAACCATCAGCTTAAGGAAAAAAAAAACTTTTATAAGACAGACCTTCACACCCTCGATGATCCTCAAACATGGTACAACCAGGAAGTACAAATGCACTTGAGACCCTGTTCAGAATATTTTGCCTGAAGACCATGAGGCAGGTGAGGAGCAAAGGTAAGTCAATAGACAGGTACCTTGTAATAAAGATGGTGTACAGTACTTCTCATCTATTCAAACAGTACACAGCAGGACCAACTGCATATTACTGTTTCATACTTGATGTGTGTATGTATGTGTATGACTATACCAAGTGTGCCAAGTAATACTGGTACTGACAAATTCTCCTTTGTTGCACAAGAATCACCACACAGAGCGGGAGAACAATAAACAAAAAAGTCAAAAACAGAGCTGTTGTAGAATATAAGCCATCCTGTTTTATGTAGCTTCGATATAGAAATTGCTCCACAAACAAGATATGGCTTACAGACAGATATGAATTGATAGTACAAATACATCTCATGAATGAATTGTTAACTCATTGTGCAGTTGGTGCCAAGCTAGCTTGCTCGCTAACCGTCAGTTGCTAATGAGTGAGTTTTTACCTGCCTGTTTAAGCTAGTAGTAAAGCCCTCCAAGTATTCACTGTCACAAAGCTTCTAGCTTGGCCATTTGCTTCATATAAATGTTGTTGTGCCACTTTCTTCTGGGTCTTCTTATTTTTTGTTTTTTATGAATCAGGTCCCAACATTTTCCAAAAACGCCTGTGGTCACATTAAGCATACAAGGAGAGATTGTCCGTCTCAGACGCGATCTCACACAGGATCATTTGGTATAGGCGAGGGGTGGTGCCTGTGTAGAGCTTGTTAGAGGCACATGATGTAGATAACACCATCATCACGTAGCCACCCCTTATTTAGTTATAAACAAACATGTCTGACGGTTTTGAGGTTGGGCCTTACCCTTAGAAATTCCTATATCTCGCCATCTCTCCAGTTAGACATTTTCAGTGGCAACTTTGTGTTAATTACCTTTCTTCTTTACCCTCGGATGTTTGTTTTCATGAATCCTCTTTAACACGCACAACTCGCTCAGACAATGACCTGCTCTGTTCACACAACAAGTTAAATCGGACAAAGACTTAATTGGGAGCTGGCAAGGTAAAGTCCCTCACATACAGTTTGGTTGGGTAATGTCTAGATGAGAGTCTTAATATTGTCATTTACCAAAAGTGAGTTCTCGCCATAATGGATTTACAATTATAACTCAGAACAACTCATGTGCACTGTAGTCACCACCTGGTTGTGTGATATGTCATCATATGTTATGTTAGTCACTGCCCCTCTGACAGCTCATGTCAAGAGGTGGGTGATACAGCTGTCATCATATTGTGGTGTGAATGAGCTTGGCTCAAGTGTGTGTGTGTGTGTGTGTGTGTGTTTGTGTGTTTGTGTGTGTGTAGTCCCAGACTGAAGCCCAGAGGACAGATGGTGGGTTCAGACGCAGACTGACACACCGTAACCAAGCGATTACACACTCAATGACTCCCCCTGAAAAGAGAGGGAGAGAAGACAGGGGGGAGAAAATGGAACGTAAAATAAGTGGGAAAGAGGATGGGAGTGGATCAATGTATGAGGAGAAAAGGTAAAGGGTGTCAAATTTGTAGATTTAAAAATGGGGAAATGAGAAGTGAGTCACAAAAAAGAACACAACAAGTTGAAATGAAAGAGGAGGTGATTGAGGGATGAGGGAAGAGATGGTGTGTGAGTGAGAAGTATGGAGTAATGGGTGGATAGAGAAACGGAGGTCTTTAGGGACACCGGATTACATGATAGCCAATTAGAGCGAAGGATGTTAGAAACTCCCCTGATGAAATGGATATGTGATTGGTTGAGGGTTTATTATGCTCACTGAGCTACCGTTGCCTCCTTAATACACTCAGAGGCACTCGCATACACAATCGCAGATTAGATTTGGTAATCTTAAACTGGTGATGTTTTTCCTTTTTTTTCCTTTTTGGTCACGTGATACGGTGCTGTTGTGGATCAGGCACCAGCAACATGATTTATTTTAATGTGTCACAGCTTGTGTGTGCAGATGTGAGGAAAGACACCAGATTTATTTAAGGTGGATTCTAACCTCTGCACACAAGAAGCACTGTTTACAGCAGTAAGCCAGACCAAAAACACCCCCGACACACACACACACACCACCACCACCACCCAAGTCTAGCCCAGCCCAGCCCAGGTCAGGTCAAGCAGGATCATGGGAAACCATTCCTGTGGCCCTTCTCACCTTTTTCATCTCTGAGCGTCTCAAAAACATCCCAGACATCTTGCTCTCTGCCCTCCTTCTCTTCCTCTTCTTTCCCTCTGTCTTCACACGGACAATCTCTCACACACTTTCAAGTTTAACCCTACTTCTTCACAGCTTTGAAACAACAGTAGCCGCAGGGAAATATTTTCATGGTGCAGCTAGCGGTAATAGGATGGATTTTCCATAGCACATGCATGTTTAGACTGTTTTTATTCTGCATTTGCATGGATTCCGTTAGACGGCATTAGTGGTGAGGCCGGCAGAGAATACTGTTAAAGCATTGCATTGCTGTCAAAAGTTAAAATATTTAACTTTTTGCCGTCATCTGCAACTGAACTCACAACCAGATGTCACGTAGCTCCCTCAAGGAGAAAACATGGGTGACATAAGACAACATCCAGATGATTAGAGCTTGAAATCAACATATAACAAGAAGCTACAAGCTAAAAGTTGGCTAAAAACATAAAAGAGGAACTCTACATTATTTTTGCGCTCTACACATAATCCCATAGATCTTTGTTGGCAAATTATGTTGATACATGCAATTTTGTTTTTCCATGAAACAAATGTGGTGTGTTTGAAAAATGCTTTTGCTGATTGAATTAGCTCATATGTGTCTGCTTGGATAGAAAGTTTGCTTCAGCCTAACCCCGACTTTCCACTGGGCACGTCTGTGCTGCGTCACGGCTGCGTTTCGGTTTAATTTTGTCCTCTATGCGCCATACCACACCGGGAGCGTCTCAGAAGCGAAGCGTCTTGCTTGCTTGACTTGCAGATTTTATTGTCTCTACCTTGTACTTTACAGAGCAATCACATGTTTATTATGCTAGTATCTAACTTCCACTCCAGGCCCTCCTGCAGTTAAACTCCATGCCTTGATCTGTTGTGATGTTTTTCCACCTCCAAGATGAATTTGTTGTTGTCTGTGGTATTGTAGCGTCACCCCCCAGTATACCATATTGGGGGGTGTCTTTTGGTAAATGCAGTGCAGACGCGCCCAGAGGAAAATAGGGGGTAAGTTTCTTGCCCCTCTCTAAGCGTGGTGAAAGTCTATGAGGTCTATTTGGCATGTCAGCTGCAGCGCCAAGTACAAGTAACTCGAGTAACTCGAGTTTCTGCTTCTCACACATAGCTGCTGGTAGTGTTAGCAATCCTGATAAATGGCAGCTGAAAAAGGATCAAGACTTTTCTAGCATTATTTGATGGTGTAGTTACCCTGGAAGGGCAGTTACTGAGAGGGCCTTTTTCTTCTTTCATGTCACTGCAGAATCATTGTGAAACTTTAAATCCAGCCCCGTGTGGACTTCTGAAGCCGCTTGAGTAGATATTTACAGATTCAGGGATTAGGAAGATAACTCTTATTAAAACTGAGTCCTCATCATTTGACTGTCATTCTATTTAATCATTACTAAATGGACTCATTAAATTCCTCCTCTGAAGTGTTTCCCTTCAAACTCTGTAGCTTTGATACGCTGCACAGACACACAGTCATATGCACAGACACACTGCGCTGACCCAGTCTATTCAAGAGACTTTTATCAAATGTAATTTATCAACTTTCTAATGCGACCAGAACTTGTGATGCAGTTAATTCTCCTAGAAGGATTAGGTGTGTGTGTGTGTGTGTCTCTCTCTGTCTCTCTCTCTGTCTCTCTCTCTCTCTCTCTCTCTTTCTCTCTTTCTGTCTCTCTCTCTCTCTCTCTCTCTCTCTCTCTCTCTCTCTTTCTCTCTCTCTCTCTGGTGTGCTGTTATGTGCTGTGCTAAAAAGGGCAGGTTCCTTTGGTGTGCAACTGTAGATTTATGAAATATGTATTTTTGCCTGAAACTTTAATAAATTAACTGTTACACACAACAGAGCACAAGTTGTGACACGGTTGTATTTTTTGGATGGCAGCATGTTTTGGAAAACATAAGTGTCTTGGGGTGCCTGAGTAGCCCACCTGGTAAAGCGTACGCCTCAAGTACAGGAGCCAGTCTTGGCCACAGCGGCTGCAAGTTCAATTCCGGGCTGCAACCCTTTGCTGCATGTCATTACCCCTCTCTCTCCCCTTTCATGTCTAAGCCGTCTTTTAAAAAAGGCCTACAATACCACAAAAATTAAATTCACGAAAAAGCGTGTGATAGTTTGAATGACGTTCTTCGGATGGATTATCATGACATTCGGTACGGATATTCATGGTTTTCAGAGGATAATTTTGAATGGTTGCTTTGGTGATCATCTGACTTTTTCTCTAGCGCCACCATCAGGTTGATATTTTTGATTTTTAAATTGTAGATCTTAACAACTGTTGGATGGATGGCCATGCGATTTTCTACACACATTAATGTCCCCTTCAGGATTAATTGTATTACTATGGTGATTCCTTAAATTTCCAAATAGCACCACCATCAGCTACAAATAAGAATGTGTCCCATACTTTGTTTTATGACTACTTGCTGTTCCTAAGTAAAGCCTCACAGAGCTGCTAGCTTGGCCATGGACTCTCTTTAATGCGTAAATGCCATAGCTTGAATTTAAGTGCTTTTTAAAGTGCATTATGACATGACTCTCTTTAATACAGTAAATAATAGTCAAAGATTTCTTGCCCTCCTCTTCTCGCCTTTCTCAGCTCTCCTCAAATGTTTTCTTTACTCCTACCTCTTCCCATCTCCTGCTCTCCTCACCCGACTCTTTCTATCGCAGCCGAAAACAGGTCCTTGACGGTTAATAGATTTAGCCGCTATACGGGTGGAGAGACAATGAGAGAACCATCAATTTATCTGCCGTTTAACTGCTCCAATCTAACCTCCGTAAACTCACTCGGTGAAACTCATTTCTGTGTTTCCTCGCCAATCTGAAAAGCTATCATCTCACTAATCTTGGGCTTTCAATTCGCCGGGGGGACGGGGGGGGGGGGGGGGGGGGGGGGGGGGGGTCAGACCAATCCCGTATCTCGGAGATGATCCGTTAGCCTGGCGTAAATGTTTATAACATGGGGCAATCTCCAGGGTTTACACGTGTCCAGTCATACACACACCTTTCTCTTTTCTTCCTCTCTCTCTCTCTCTCTCTCTCATTCTCTCATTCTCTCTCTCTCTCTCTCTCCCCCCCATCCCTAGGGCGTTTAGGGATGTGAAAGCTGTTATTGGGCAGGTCAGTGGAGTGGAACTGTCAGATAATAGGCTAGTTACCGTGGCAGCACATGAATGAGGGATGGAACAGAGGAGGGAGACAGAGGGAATAGAAACGCTCAACTCACTCCTTAATCAGAAGGTAAACTGGAAATCTGCGGAGTTTTGACTCCCTGCTGAAACCTATAGAGAGAGAGGGGGGGAGGGAAGAGAAAAGTAAGTGAGTGAGCGAGATAGAGGAGGACAGAGGAAATGTGAATGGGCATGGAGCGGAGATAAAGATACAGAGAGGGAGCGTATTTCCATTCCCGGGGTGCCAGGTGTTTATTTCTCTATTTGTAAACGCTGGCTTCATTACCCAGAGTTCAACAGGAGCAGGCTGGGCTACGGCTGCATCAAGGTCACGCTAATCAGACAGCGAATAGGAAGAAAGACGGAAGAGGGAACACAAATTATGAAATGTATCCTCTGCTCCTCTGCTGGCCCTTGCCATTTCCTATCTGTCTCCGGTCCTCGTCACCCCTCCCTCCCTCCCTCCTCGCTAAGCTTGCTCAACCTCCATCTCCCCTCGCTCCGTGGTCCACAGGGAGTAGAACTCCTCAGGCCGTCTCCCACTTCCTCTAATAGAGATTGACAAACTCTGCTTTGTAGAATGACACTTCTTTGTAAGTCCGTACGTCAAACCTCAGGTAGTGTGAAGCAGGTGCCAGCACTCTCACAACCTAAACGGTTGCATATACACGTTGGCACCAGTCATAAGGAAAGATTGCTTTGTTGTGTTTATGTGTTAAGGTTTATTTGTAGGTTTACATTTTTAAACACTTAGTGAAAACTCAACCAGCAGGGATGTCATTACTTCATCAAACTGTTGGTGACAACTTATTTCAGCTAGATATATTAGTCATCAAATCAGGTTTGGCTGAAAAGTCAAATCTACATGCATAACCAATTGCATTAAGTGCAACGTTGTGTTGGGAGAACAAATCTAGTATAGTCAACTGTTTACCTAAACATAACTGCCTCAAGGGTCAAGCATAATATTCCTTCATTTAGGCCATAAACCCAACCTCCAAGCTAATCTTTTGTCCTAACCCCGTGGGGCCATGTGGCAAAAATATCTATTCTGATGAGTGACTCGTGAGATATCAGCAGGGATGGACTTGCTATCTGGAGGTTATCTGCTTCACCTTTTCCTCTGTCTTTACTCTCAGCCAGCCCAGACTATCAGAGTTGGCAGGAGACTGGCTGTTGAGTTCTCTATCCTGATGAGGGATTCAAAGCCACATGCCATCACCATCCAACATCAACCGCATAAAGCACAACTCAGATTTTTAAAATAGACAATACAACACGAATTTTGCAAAGGGGGCAGAGAGGGGACTGGAGAGGTCTGCACCTTCCAGACGTAGGCCGTGACTTCACTGATGTGGATAAATTCCAAACTTGATGAATGGAGTATACAAAGAGCTGACCTCTGTGTTTCAGGTGAGATCCAAAAATCTTGCTGTCCACACTGAAAAAAACAATGGAACTCTTCCAACTCTTTTCACCTCAACATCGGGGAAGCATTGTGGTTGAAAGGGTCAAACTTTTAGAGAGACAAATGCTCTCTGCTTGGTCCCTGTGGGTTAAATCCCCCTTTGTTCAACTCTTTTTCTGATCACTTCTGTATTTCACTAGAAAGACAATACAGATACAGTGACACAGGTCTCTATTTGTCTGCATGGGTATGGAACTGTGATTTAATCTCACATTGTAAACAAAGATAAGATATAAATGTAAAATTGTTCCAACAACATGCAATAGTCCTTATCCTATGTGTGGGTTTGAATGAAGCTGTTATACAAAACCTTTTTTTTGGTAGAGGAAAATGCCAGTTTAAGCCAAAATGGAGAGAAAACGGGTGCAATTTCGACATGTGTCTGCATTACTGTGGACATGACCTCAGTGCCGTCACTTTTTGGCCCTGGGTTCAAGCAGCATTGTTCTCACCAGCTCCGACAAGCCAAACCACTCAAAACAAGCTTGACGTTATTGCACCTTCAAGTATAAATTATGGTTTCATATGTGAAGGTATCTGGTTGCATGTGGGTGTTTAATCAGATAAAAGTACATTTTTATGTTCTTTAATTTGTATTAGATGCACACACAACTATGCGTTGTATTTTAATAATCACAAATTCTTTTGATGTCCCAGGCTTGAAAAAGGCTCTCAACAGGGCTGTTCTCCAAACTGCTAATCTCTCAAAGGTAGCGAAGAGGAGGAGAGGCAGGAGGAAGAAAGAAATGCGTAAAGGCGAGAAAGAAAACGGAGAAAGGGAGGAGGAGGATGGAGAGTGGCGGTGGAGGAAGAGATCAGTGAGAAAGAGGCCAGAATTGCGGAGAGATAGATGGAGAGGAGGGCAGAAATTGGAAAATGAATGAGAGGAAAAGTGATAAGAACTCTTGCTTTTGAACTTGAAGAGCTTAATTTGAAATGTCAGGGCTACCCCCACCCCCACCCCCACCCCCACCATCATCCTCCCACCTCCTCGCTCTATCCTGCTGCACTCCCTCTCCTCAGGAGTCCCTGTTGTGCAGTAGTGTGGATTAAAATAATTAAACAGGCTCTGTTTTAATTAAGACAATAAAGCCGGGGGTCTCTAGGTAAGACCTGAGAGAGAACGAGTGAGGGAGTGAGGGAGGGAGATGATAAAGTGTTCTAACGAGAGAGGCGGGATGATAGGAGTTACAGAGGGAGATGTATTATCTTCATTACTTATCCATCTTGTCTATTTCTAGGCACGAGATTGCATTATCACATTCTGCATGCTTGCACTGGTCCTCTATGTACCAAAACCCATGTGAATGGATCGTGTTGAGGGCTGCACGTGTAATGACTGAGGCCTGCATGTGAGCATGAATATATAAACGCATTTATATTGTTTTTCCCTCCGCCTCTGAAGCGTGTGTGTGCGTGTGTGTGTGTGTGTGTGTGTGTGTGTGTGTGTGTGTGTCTTTTTTTCATCTTCCTCTCCTCTAGCCTGCTAATGAACTATTTATTTATTTCTTGGAGCTAGGGTGTCGGGTGGAAAGAAACGTCAAATGAAATGTCATATCTCATTGTGTCTCCCTGTGAAGGGGGGGACAGAGGGACAAGATTGCTGCTGAATTATATGCGGAGGATTTAGAGGGGAGTGATTACAGGACGAAGAGGGAGGGGATATGAAGAGTAAGACAGTGAGAGAAGGAGAGGGAGACGGGGAAGAGCGGGAGAAACAACAAGTCGTTTATCTCCCATCAGTTATTGTTGTGTGTGTCATGTTGCTTCTCTGTAACGTCATCAGCCTACGGTTCGGAGCTTCAGATTTTGAACTCTGAATGTTGTAAAATTTGTTTGCTGCAACACATACACACACACACACACTCACGCACACTCACACACACACTCTCTCTCTCTCTCTCTCTCTCTCTCTCTCTCTCTCTCTCTCTCTCTCTAAAGTGAGCCACAACATTGTTCTAACACAGCCTATCTAGACGTACCAGTGGGACCAGCTATTGCTTATCTAGCAGTAGCTATTATGATCACACACACACACACACACACACAGACAAACACACACACACACACGGACACGGACACACACACTCACACACACGGCCTTGCCACCAACCCAGAGAAGATTAGAACTTCTAATCTTCTCTCGTCCCTACTTGTGTTGCACCAACATGCACAAAAACACACTCAAACACACTGTGGTGTTTCCTATTAGGAGACTTTCAAGGGATCTCCACGACCTGCATCCAATGGCTTAGAGTGATAGATCTTAGGTGGCAGTAGCTACTTTTTGGTAGTGTGTCTACTTCTACTATGCATAACCAGCCCAGTCTCGTGGCAGTTTGTGAAAAGGGTCATGTTATTTAATCTATTGTTTTGTGTACAGGTCACGTTAATGTCGCTATTTTTGTGTGTTGATTACGAATTTTGAAGAAATGTATTTCAATGGGAAACCTATTTCGTGATCATAGAACGATTACTATACAATGTTATTATAATTAGTATTGAAAAGCCAAAAATCCGCGCAGGGAGGTTGGCCGATGTGGTGGGTGGGTCAAACATTAGACTCACAAGCTGTCTGTTAACATTGCTGATATAAGGTCGCCGGAGGATACATTTCACATGTGTAAATGTACTTGGAAAATAAGACATTGTGCAATTTAGCGAATGTTTGCTTGCTGCTAACACTACAATGTTAAACATTACACCTGCTACACATCAGCCCACATGATAAGGGTCAGGTCATAGAAGACCCTCGTGGTTCTCCGTTCCCTTGAGAGTTTAACGTGACCGTATCCTCTCCCTGAACCATTCTCACGACCCTACATGTCTGCACCGCAGGTGCAAAAACACACCGATACACAAACAAGCAAACTGTTAAAACAAACGCAGGCTAATGACGGGACAGCTGTGCTCCGCTCACCAGGGTTCTCTCCATCAGTTAAGTGCTTCTTTATGACTTTCCCTTAAGGAGTAAATGTGTCGGGGGGGGGGGGGAGAGTAGTTGGTTGTCTGTGAGATAGAGAGAGATATCACCCCAGCATTCACTATGATAGTCTACACACTTGAATCTGCACTAAAAGAAGGAAAACACATTGTACAGTTGTCACCAGCTTGCAGAATGCAAAGTGTGACTGTTGCACCACAGAATATATTTTATATGTTTATTGTTTAATCCTTTTATTTTTTAAAGTCTTTTTTTCTTGGTGCTTGTTTTGTTTTCACGTTTATTTTGACCAAAGAAACCGTTTTGCAGCGACAGCAGGGCCAACTTTTTCTCCATTAATGGTCGAAAAACAGTCCACCCTTTAGGAAGTTAATATTTCAGTCTGGGTTCACCAATACAATTCTGAGGCTAAAACATCAGTCTGAAATAAATTTTGTGGGTAAGAATATTGCTGGGCTGTACTCAGGCCAGGGGCAAGGAATGAGACTGTCACACGTACAATATTCAATAACGAAATCCCATCATCCTCTTCTGCAGGCCAGCCCTAAAACTATGCCAGTCAGTTACTGACACTTCCTGAAGTTGAAGAAATTATTTGCAGAGAGGTGACAGTTTTCAGTTCTTATTTGGTGAGGCCAGACTAGTACCTTATTTATATTTTATGAGAGTGTGCTGCTAAAGTATCCCTGATTTTTAATATTTGTTTGATCGAAGAGCAACCAGGACGTAAAAAAACACAGGAAACCACTTTGTATACATGACAATATTAAGTTTCAATGAGATCAAATGTCCGTTTCAAAGAGCACCAGACCACACCATGTGAAACACACGTTAGGATGGCAGACAACGCATTACATGTTGAGGCAAAGAACAAATCATGTATTGAATTACAAAGTGATTCAATGTCTAATTAATAATAATAATAATAATAATAATAATAATACTGTACACTCGATTAATCCCGCAAGGGGAAATTACAATTTACACTGTATTACACACAGGCCTGAATTACACACACATGCTCAGTACCTATACATGCACTATATGGAGAGATGTCAGAGTGAGGGGGCTGCCCATGGAAAGGCGTGCCGAGCAGTTGGGGATTTGGTGCCTTGCTCAAGTGCAACCCAAACCAACTCCCTACTGACTGAGCTACTGCCACCCTCCAACCTCATTGGCCAATGCAAATACAGAAATAGAGAAAAATAAAAATTCTTATGAGTCTAATGATCTGAGTATCTCATTGTTATTGCCATTAAGAGCATGTCTGACCTTTGAAATTTTCAACAAAAAGTCATTATTTAAACACTAACTCTTACAGAGTGGTAGGAGTGACAGGCACAAACGATTAGAATAGGGACCTGGAGAAAAGTGAGGTGGAAATATGTAAACTGTACAAGTGCTGCTCATGTCAATGCATCAATAATAATAAAAAGTTATTATAATGTAACTGAGGCATCCTGCATGAGCACTACTTATACATTAAGTACATTTTGTTACCTCTATAGTTGTAATTAAGTTATATTTTGAAACCAGGACTTAGTATTTTGATAGTGTGGTTTATCTACTTTCACTTAAGTAAAGGATCTGAATAATTCAGCCACCACTGCTGAATTGCCGTTTTTGTTTAACTTTATTAATTCAGCATTCTGACATTTTGGTCATTTTTTGTTCTTGGTTGGCAAGTCTAATCTAAGTCATTTCAGGTGTCACGATAGCTTTTCTTTTTCTTTTTTTCATCAATCAAACATTAATGATTTAAGAGTTTATTTGATTTACAACGTACACTGCTTATTCTTTGCATTTGTCAGCATTTTTCACTTGCTATTTTTATTTATATATATATATATATATATATATATATTAGGGCTGTCAAAAATAGCGCGTTAACGACGTTAATTAATTGTTTGTTGTTAATTACGTCAATTTTTTTAACGCATTTCACGCATGCGCAGTGTGACAAATTATTCAGGTCAGGAAAGTGGTTGGGAGCTAGAGGCGAGATGGAGCAAGGTGAGCAAAGTGGGCCTATTGACGGATTCAAATATAAAAAGAATGATGATGGTACAGTTAACAAGTACAAGGTTATTTGCAAGATTTGTAACGAGGTGTTTCAATTTCACCGGAGCTGTTCAAGCTTGAGGTACCAGGTCAACGCCAAACATGCGTTTGCTGGGCCGTCAGGTTCAGCAAGTGGTTTGCTCCAGACCACGCTGAATGTTCGCAGGCCATTAACAAAATCAACCTCAGATAATTTGACCAACACAATAGCAAAATGGAT
>NC_048408.1:25940569-25944921 GCF_013103735.1 Etheostoma cragini
GTGTGTGTGTGTGTGTGTGTGTGTGTGTGTGTATGTGTGTGTGTATATGTGTGTGTGTGTGTGTGTGTGTGTGTGTATATGTGTGTGTTCCACTGGTCAATAAAGCGTGTGCTAAGAAGCAATTGGTTGTTTTTCCTCAACTTGACATGTTAAGCACAGTTACAATTTTGGTATTTAATGAGTCATCGAAGTCATTTAACGGAGAAATGCCAATCTCTCGGTTTCTTGCGTCTAAAAAGTGTGCATGTGCTGCTTTTCACTGGTATATTTCATATTGAATTAAACATCCATTGGTTTTAGCTTGTTATTCAGACCAAAAAATTAGACCACAAATAGAATCATTTGTTGCAGCCCTGATACAAAACTTGAAGATTTTCTTTTTCCGTGTTGCCTTTAATTTTTCTATTTCTTTCTTCTTTAATTCTATATTAATGAGAAAAATAAAGAGTGCAGAGGAACAATGCAAAAAGAAGAGGGGGGGGGGGGTGAAAATGAAACACCAATCTAATCTAATCTGCTTTTTCAACCTCTAATTCTCTGATGGTAATTATGCCTGACAATTGGCCTTTAGGGACGAGACAAGTCTCCTTCTTTGGCGTTTGCTGTTTGGATGGAGGCAGAGGGCGACAGAGCAGACAGGCAGCCTTACAAACCCCGAGACAGAGCCAGGAAAAAAAGAGGAAAAGCTCGATAGAAGGAGAGAATGAAGGCTGTTTGAATGACAGACAGAAATGGATGTTAAAATGGGTATTTGAGAGATTATGAATTTACATATCTTAATAGAGAAATGCATGCTATGGCTCTCCACCAGGAATAAAAAGCTGCACAGCTCATCTTCAGAATTACAGAATGTCCTATGTGACGTGATTGTGTGTGTGTGTGTGTGTGTGTGTGTGTGTGTGTGTGTGTGTGTGTGTGTGTATGAGAGAGACATTTTGGGTGGTTTGTGTGAATCATAACAGACCTGTATAAGGGTTGCTCTCCTCTCAAGTTGTTATCTATGATAAAATAGTTTGAGTGATTTCAAACTAAATGTCATTTTTTTTAAAGCATTTTGAAGAGCTTTTCACTCAAACACAGAGGCCTCAGTGGAGGTAGGAGACCAGTTCAACACCAACAGCGGCTTGTTTTCACCAAACTGAAGAGAATCTGACATGTAGTTTTAAAGAATTGTAAACGCTTCTAGATCTCTCAATCGCCCACGTCTCAAACTGTGATTAAAATCGAATCGGCGATTAAAAAAAAAAAAGGTTTGGTGTTGCTCTGGTTAACGGCTGGTTCTCTGGTTGGAGAAAAAACCCAGCATAGCCAATAGTTCATTTAAATTCGTTTTAATTTATAGTATAAAATCATAACAAGAGTTATCTCAAGACGCTTTCCAGATAGGAGTAGGTCTAGACCACACTCTGTAATTTACAGAGACCCAACTATTCCAGTAATTATCCCAAGAGAAAGCATTTAGTGTGACAGGGGCGAGGAAAAACCTCCTATTAGGAAGAAACCTCGGACAGACCCAGGCTCTTGGTAGGTGGTGTCTGCTGGTGCTGGTTGGGGGTGTGATGAACAGTGGCAATTATAGTCCCAGTAAAGATAATGGAACTATGACTAGAAATAGTAGTTGACTAAATGTGATGTTGATGTGACCAAGCTGTGTCAAATAAGCAAGAGTCTGGACCAGCCTGGTTTCAGATTTCTGAGTCCTACACACATCTAAACATTCTTTTCAGCGATTAAAACAGGGTGTTGTTTTCATTCACAGATATTTTGTCTGTTGTGTCAACCAGACCAATTAGAGCTTTGTAGGGCAGACTGTAGTTGGGGATTTTGTGAAGGTTGGGGTCGGCTGGCTGTGAGTGTCTCTGTTTGCTATTTTGTTTTTCATGATGATCTCCTGTCCGGTTTTCTGTTGGCCCTGCCTCTCTATGTCTCTTTATTTTCTCCCCTTTATGCGCCAGCCAGCTGACTACGCACACCCACTCGTCAGTCCACCATTCCATCTCCCGCCGTACACACATGCCAGTCATCAGCTACAGTCAAGCCCAGCATTTAAACCCCGGATCTACTCACTATCTTCACTTGATCGTTGTTTCTTCCGCCCTGGCATCCGCCTCCCCACATCACCGGTCCTTCATTCCCATCTCTTCACCTTTTCCCAAATATACTATTTTTTCCTTAGCCTTGCATTTGGGTCCGTTCTGTCCTGAACGTGACAGAGGTACCTTGTAGAAATGTAATACATTAAAGACCAGTTACTATCATTTGAGAATAAGAGTTCCCCCAGCCTCCCTGTGGACACCCAGTAGCTAGAAATGGTGATAGGTGTAAACAGAGCCTTGGGAAAATGAAAGCTCAGATTGACCGATCTGAAATCTGCCTCTTATGAGGTCATAAGGGGAAAGGTTACCTCCCCTTTCTCTGCTTTGCCCGCCCAGAGAATTTGTCCCACCCATGAGAGAGAGACATCATGGCTTTCAAACGGGCAAAGCATGGCAGTTGGTCAAGGCCACACCCCCACCCGGCACCTTTCACTGCCTCTCTCCTCTATAGCATTTAAAGCTACAGACACAGAAATGGCACATTCTAAGGAAATCTCATTGTTGGACTGGCTCCAGTGGCTGTAATTTTGCACCAATGCTGAATTTCAGGAAAGAGACTTGGTAGACTATGGTATTAGGGGACCAATAAGACCTATATAAAAGCATCCAAAAAGGAGCATGTCATGGGACCTTTAACAACATGACAGGAAATTATCAGATTAGCCAGATATGGTATTTTTTGGGGGGGGAGGGATTAAATATTGCCCCAAAAATCATCTACATTATCAAGACAGCAAAGTGAGACTAAAGTTTGTTCTGAATATCAGACTTGCTGCATTCTTTGCAGGCAAAACATTACCATGGGCAAAATCCTGTGATTTTGTAAAAAATAAAATTTATTTTATTTGTCCACTGCAAGTTTTTCACATTATTACTTGCCAAATAGTGTAATCGGGAGAGAGAGAAAAAAGTAGAAGAAAGACATAAAAGGGCCACAAAGAGGCAGAGTTGTATGTCCGGCGGTTTTCGTTGGATAATGGAGGTCAAAAGGAAAAGAAAGTGTTCATGAGAAGACAGAAAATTCGGAGAGAAGAGTCTTCTGCCAATCAGTGCCCTAATCACACTTTTCCAATTTCCTCTTTACGTTACTAAGACTACCACCCAGCTATAGGTAAGACTGCCTCAGTATTTAAGGGCATGTGTGTGTGTGTGTGTGTGTGTGTGTGTGTGTGTGTGTGTGTGTGTGTGTGTGTGTGTCAGCTGGAAGGGCAGCTAGGCGTAAAATTGAGTCCAGATTCATTAAGTTCTGTGAGCTGAGCTGCAGTTGGTTTAAGTGATACATTTCCTCTGGAAGTGGAGGTGTGGCGGTGTGTGGGTGGATGGGTGTTGTGAGGGGGGTCAGTCGAACGTTACGGGTCTCTCTCTCTGTCTCATACCAGACTACACACACGCACGCACACGCACATGCGTATCAGACAATTTAGAGGCCTTTATTCTATTTTCTCCCTCCTCTGTCTCAGTGGTGACACTGTAAATCTGAGCCAATTTCCTCCTCTAATCATCATTAAAAAGCGCAAATTACTCCACTCTCCATTAAACACTCCCACATGCCTGCTGCTATTACTTGCTCTGCAGCCTTTTTTCATACACACCAGACTGAGGCCAGCCTTCTGCGTATAGCTCTATTCTAAACCCTACTTTATTCATGAGATAAGCACAGACACCAGCATATGTCGTCACAGAAAACAACACGCTGCACTGTTTTACTGAACAGCGGGACGGCAATCTCTCGTGCTTTTGAATGAGGGTTGCTGTGCCCTTTTGCAATGCTAAATAGTCACTGGCAGTAGATGACGAAGTAGCCTGAGAGGGTGATTTTATAGAAAACTAGACACACATGCATCTTAGAAATTTATCAGTAGACATAACGTAACGTACAACGGCCCCTCATTCATCAGAAGTCAATGTTTAAAGCTCCACTGAGTATAAGGCTTTATGGGTGATGACAAAAGGCCTTTAGACTCATATAGAGTCGGAAAGAAGTGCAGACAGTCTGAAAAAAACAGTTAAAGCTTCTTTCCGATGCACAAACAGTGAAATCTGTATTGGCCAACTGTTTTCTTTAAAATGTTCCAAAACCAACAATCCTAGTCGGATTAATTCTGCAATTCAAATTGTTTGGTGTTGTTCCCATTGAAGGCTGTTTCACCCAGTTACAGAAACCATTGCCTAGTCAAAGCTTTGTAGGTGTGATTAAGTAAGGGGACATCCTCATCCTACATAGGCTGGCTGACAATATATATATATATATATATA
>NC_048408.1:25945021-25947654 GCF_013103735.1 Etheostoma cragini
TACTGCATTGTAACTGTACAAAATATTGGCCAAAACTACAAAAATAAGAGGTTGCAAACACTCAAGTAAATTTTTTTTCCAAAAAAATTATTCTAAAAATTGGATATTTTGGTGGTGCTCAGTACATGTACAACTTTGTTTTGTCCAATAACTTAGTTTAAGCAATATTAATTATATTCTATTCAGCCAACATCAACCAACAACGTAACTTTATAACACATCTGTTGTCTTAACCCTCATGTTGTCCTCAGGTCCAATTGACCCGTTTTCCTGTGAAATGGTGCTGTTTTTTTTGCCCAGTTTCAAAGTACTGCATTGTAACTGTACAAAATATTGGCCAAAACTACAAAAAGAGGTTGCAAACACTCAAGTAAATTTTTTTTCCAAAAAAATTATTCCAAAAATTTGATATTTTGGTGGTGCTCAGTACATGTACAACTTTGTTTTGTCCAATAACTTAGTTTAAGCAATATTAATTATATTCTATTCAGCCAACATCAACCAACAACGTAACTTTATAACACATCTGTTGTCTTAACCCTCATGTTGTCCTCAGGTCCAATTGACCCGTTTTCCTATATCAATGGTCTTTTAAACTACCCGATTGTAATTACCCAAAATAACTCGATTGACTCCACAGAACGCTCTTTGCCAAGGACAAATCTCTCCTTTCATTAACTTGGGGTGTCTTATTGACGTGGTTTTGAAATAGAATTAAGTAAAAGTTATTTTATAAAGACATATTCCAGTCTGTGATTTTCCATCAACATACTAAATAATTCCTAATTTCTGCTTTTCTAACTCAAACTTTAGGTATAATTTCCTATAAATGAGGTTCATTTACCATAAATTCCAGCAAAAGTGCGTCAACAAAAGGGTTTTAATTTTGACGAGAAGACAACACAAGGGTTGAAAACGGGTCAAATTTGACCCAAAGGACAACACAAGGGTTAAGACAAACGGCTGCGCAAGACATTTGCCTAAATGAAATACAGTCTAAACAAATCATGAAATACCTAATCCATAAGTAATCAAGCCTAAGGCTGTGTCCGGACCAACATTAGCACTGACTGTAAAAAGACGGCCTCCTCGTTCATTTCAACGACACACCTGCACTGACACAGCAGAGATAGAACAGAATCAAACAATACACATTAATATTCATATGCATAGCTTACCTACACAAGCAGAAGGTATGTCTGGTATGTGCAATGTCAGAGCATGAGTACTTTAAATTGTATTGCAAAAAGAAAGACTTTGGTTCATAGTGGAGTGGAAATGAGGGTAGTGCAAAATAAGACAGATACTGTACATTGTTAATATATAAACAGTTGAAATGATGGCAACATTTTACAACAGTATTACAACAGGCAAGAGTCTTACTGTATCAATTTTAGGTAATATTGATAATAACATAACAATAATAATAATAACATGGCTATGTTTGCATGGAAGCCTTTATTCAATTACTAATTACATTTTAAAAACAAGTACAGCCTCCCTCAGAATGTCCTTTCCCTTCACTGTGTCTTTTCTTTCCTCTCTGCTCGTCTCCTTCGTGTATAACGTATGTTCCAGTGGGAGTACTTGGTTCAGTTTGTGTTTTATAAACATTTGAGAATGCCCACAGCTCCCATGTGTAGGCGGATCCCTGTGCCCTTACTGTGACTCTGTAGACATCTCAATAGCTTAACAACTCCACACACACACACACACACACGCACACACACGCACGCATGCACGCCAGCCCCATCGGAAACTGCAGGCATGCTAGCATAAACACCTTATTGTTGCACACACGTACGCACACAAACCTGTCAGTTGTCAGGAGGAAAGAACAGCCAACTGAGACGTGGAAGTGCAGGCAAACATTTCATCCTTATTACCCTGTTGTTCTCTCTTTACACACACACATACACACACACACACACACGCACACACAGGACACACACACACACACACACACACACACACACACACACACTTTCTGTATTTAGGCATTATCATTCTCACCTTTCCTCATATTTCTTTCTCACGAGGGCTTTCTCTCTGCCTCCCTCCCTCCTCAACTTAATCTCTCTCTCTCTGCCTTTCTCTCTTTTCTCTTCCTCAGTCTTTCCCCCCCTCAAGGTGTCTAAGCTGTGAGACATTTAATCGCCGCAGTAACGGTTTCATATCTGGAACAGAAATCAAATAATGCCAGATGATTTACTCCCCCTAGCAACCAGGGAGCACAGCCCTAGCAACCGACCCAGCCAGAAGGCCAGACCTAATCAGGTTGAAAATATTTCAATTATTGTGTTGATTCTCGGAGGTGTGTGTGCTTGGTACGTGTGTCTGTGTCAGTAAAGATTGGCCTGCTGCATTTAAATGATGTCAGCCTCTATTGATCTGAATACCAGAAGAGAATAGGGAGGAGATTAGAAAAAAAAAAAGAAACTGTGCGATGTCATAGAAGAAGTGATCAAGCAAAAGTGATCAAGAAGCGCTGCTGTTATGATGGAGATGTTAGAAGGATACGACAACACATGGTCATTCTGGCTTGGATAGCGTAACAGTTGGCATGCTCTGTGTGTGTGTGTGTGTGTGTGTGTGTGTGTGTGTGTGTGTGTGTGTGTGTGTGTGTGTGTGTG
>NC_048408.1:25947754-25964298 GCF_013103735.1 Etheostoma cragini
AACTACAGCATTATTAAACTTTGTAGGGCTATTTCCAGGCACTGGGAGGACTGTGTTAAGGTTGGGGAAAGATGACGGTCTGGGTTTTATACAGAAAAAATCCACGGTGACATGAGACGTAAACCACAATCTTTTCCAACCTTAGTGCTTAATACGTGCTTTTGGGGCCTAGACTGAACCAAAGATGGGAGTCGGGGGACAAACTCCGGACTGTAGTGTCAAAATCCTGCAAAAATAATATGCCAGTCATTCACCCCGATCACCTTTCAACTTTTGAGTTATTTCTTGAATGTAGAACTTCCTCCATTAAAAAGAAACATTGCCTCCAAACACAACTTAGGCAGGGATTACGTTTGTCACCGCAACATATATACGTGAAAGCAATTTAGTTAATTTCTAAGAGAAGTGGTTGATTTTCATATACAAAGCACACACACTGAGTATACTTTTCCAGTGAAAATTTTGAAATTCTACGAAGAATCTGCATCGCTCCTCTTCCCATTTCATGTTCACACAGTTTATGTTGACCTCTCACAGGCCGCATGAAGCCAGCAAGCCCTGTCTGATAGAAATACAGCAGTTAAGTGATTATGTGTGTGTGTGTGTGTGTGTGTGTGTGTGTGTGTGTGTGTGTGTGTGTGTGTGTGGGGGGCTGTCTGGCTGCCTTTCTGTCTCCCCCTCCCATCCTGACATTTTGTGTGTGTGTGTGTGTGTGTGTGTGTGTGTGTGTGTGTGTGTGTTTCTAACTGAGCAGTGAACATTGTTGAGTAATATAAAGCAACTTGTCAGATGGAGAGATGAAAAGGAAAGAGGAGGAGAAATGATTGTGTACCACTCGCTGCACTCCACATGAAGAGCTCCCAGACCGTTTCATGTCAAGCACCTCATCTAGTTCTGTATTTGATCACGGACCCCCTTTTGATAAGTTTGGGTCCTTACCCCACATTCATAATGTCGGCAACCTGGTTGATGGGTTGCTCTGTTCTGACCAGTTGTAGCCGGCGTGAGAGGCTTTGGTTTTACCAGTGTAGTGGTTGAGTGCAGTTCAGTGTTTTTAAAGCATCAGCAAAGCCTTATACAATGTTATAGTCTTCTTTAGCAAACTGGAATCAAACACAGTACGATAAAACTGCATCCGTTTTTCTGCAGCTTTTTGCCTGACTTTACACTTTAAATTTGAATGAGCCAAACTATTGTATCATAAAATTAAATCACAGAAACAAAGAAAGCGTGAAAATCAATGGCTGTTGATGCCCAGCAAAAACACAATGTTCAGCCGACTAGTCTGCAAACTTTTCTCCACCGACAATCTCGTTAACCGTCTGACCTTCCACGCATCAGTCGCCCAGCTCAGTCTCAAATTAATGGACTTGTTGATTGCGTTGTTTACAGTGTTAACTTGAGGTTGGGGGCTGAATCAGGAAGCCTTTTGTTGTAGATGTCAGAATTAAATAACTACATATTTTGTAAGGGGACTCCTGTCAACCTTGTAAACAGATTGATGTAGTGGATAACTGTAGTGGATGTGAGGAAGCAACATCTTTAGTGTCCAGTTAGCTATTTAAATAAAATAACAGTGTAGCAAAAGCCACATCCCCGTTTTTTTTAATCTACTTCTTATTTGCTCATTGTGTAACTTGGATCAACATCTTTCCTCCTGCTACATTTTCTTTTCTTGATGAAACATATGAACTCACAACCTTTGGGTCTGAAGACAAGTGCTGATCTCAGTGGGCTATGATGTTGACGCGACCAGCTCCACAACATTGTATTGTATATATAAAGAAACTAATTCTGATTGTTCTTGTACTATACATAATCGCTTGGAAGAGGTTGTAAACAATTTTCTGGTATGCTGTGTATGTTGTGATAATGACAACGATACTGCTGGCTTGTTTTACTTTCTTCCAGTAATATTAGTCACACTTTAGGGGTAGTTGGCTAACTGCAGTGAAAAGGATGTTAGTGGGTTTCTGGCGGAAAGTACACTACTCTAATTGCCTTAAACCTGTTTCTCCCTTCAACCGGTCAATATGCCTGCTGTGTGTGTTTGTGTGTGTCTGTGTGTGTGTGTGCGTGTGTGTGTGTTCCACTGGTCAATAAAGCGTGTGCTAAGAGGCAATTGGTTGTTTTTCCTCAACTTGACACGTTAAACACAGTCACACTCCAGTTAAACACACACAGGCACGCTCGCAAATGCACACACACACACACACGCTAGGAGGCTATTGGGTAAACGGTATTGATTCTGTCCTGTTTTCAACTTGTTTTCCCTATAACCGCACAGAGCTCAATCACACTCACTGAGGAGCATGGAGAGTCTCTTAAATTACACCCACATGCAAACAAAAACATTTATTCATAAGTGCAAACGCACCAACAGAGAGCCAAAGCGCTGTTGTAAATGCCATTTGTTAACCCAAATGTAAAATAGATGATGGAAAATGCCCACTGTTGACTTGAATTATTTACTTTAAAGCCACTCTTACTGAGAGGAGGTATTTGCTCCCCGTCGGTCACTTTCAGTGTTGTCCGGATTAAATTGTTTAACTTTGAGCTGCCTTAATTCCACCACTACATGATGTTTGGATCAGCTGAAAGGAGGGACTGAACCTGTGTTCTTTCCTTTTCAGTGTTTGATTAAGGTTTGTTTGAAACTGCCAAGCAAAAAAAATTTACTTGAGTGTTTGCAACCTCTTATTTTTGTAGTTTTGGCCAATATTTTGTACAGTTACAATGCAGTACTTTGAAACTGGGCAAAAAAAACAGCACCATTTCACTTAAACATCTGTTTGTAGCTCTGGTGTAGCTTCACCCTCGGTCACTGGCCTGTTGCTGGATTTATAAATGTGGTTAGTCTGCTCCGGAATTCTTTTTCCTCTGTTTTTTCTTCTAGTAAACGTCTTGTAAAAGGGTTTTTGTTACAGATTCAGAGACATGTAGATCCAAATGCAGAAACGGTAAGCAGTGGATCATTCGATGATTTACACAAAAATATACAAAACAAAAGGAGTCCTGGATCAAGCATGTAAAATGTAATCCAGAATGAAGACAAGGTCAAAACAGGAATCACAGGAATCGGGAAAACTCAGACTACAAGGAAATTCTAACACACATGCACTCCAAACTGAAAACACTACAATAACCTGACAGCGGAGAAGACTAAATACAGAGGGTAACAAGATGACAAAATAATAATTTATCAAAATAAAACAGGAAACAGAACATACAGACACTCACAAGAGACCACAAGACGGAAACCACAACTAGACAAGAAAAGGGAGCCACCAAGGACTAAAACACATACAAGACCAAAAAAAAGGTCAATTACAAGAACAGACTATATAAAAAAAAATAGCCAAACATAACAGTTTTTTTATAAATCAATGACATTGACATTGACACTGCTGCCATTTTCTCTACCACAGTGATCTGTGTTACCTTTGTGAGTTCTAAGCTTGCAAGCATTTGGCAAAGTGACGTTATTGCCTGCGCTAGTAGCATAAACTTTAATAACAGCTGTCGAGAATCAGTTGGATTGGATAAAAAAGCATTTAAGGACTCAGTTAGACCCCCGTTTGTCCGGCGTGCCTGCTCATTGAACCGCAGGAAACATTTTGAAACAGAATACACTGATTAAAGCCTGTTTTTATTGAAGGGTGAGGCTTTTACTACCAGCCGGTATGAGTCGTATGAGTTAACTATGTTGTTTAATTTTTAGTTTTTATTAAATTTTTGTATATATTTATAGCTCTTTAATTTCGATGGGGCGGCGTCCCAGCGCCCTGTAATGACATGCCGCCACTGCTCGGAATACATAGAAGCAATGCGACTGCCGACAGCAGCTGATTGCATGAACGCGTCACGTGGGTCTGGTTTTTACGGAAATTCTAAAATAGTTCACCAAAACGTGTTTCTGACAACATTCTAAGTAGAGCCCAACTGATATATCGGGGGCCCGATATTATCCACCGATATTGGGCACTTCCCGATTTATCGGTATCTGCATTTTTAATGGCAGACAAAAAAAAAAAAACGTTCATCACACGATTTTTATAATGCTATATATAATAATATATTATATTATATATAATAATTATAATAAATGCTAGTTTGTCCACCAGAGGGCACTATACAACGTCCCTCTTGGCAACACTCTGATTTCTTTTATTTTTGTTATTGTGTTTTTGTTCAGACGATTTTTAGTTTCATATCTGAAGTTAGTATTTTTATAAATTTTATTTATCAGAACTTTAATATGTTTTGATGTTCCTCTGTTCTGTTGTGACAAAACAAATTAACTTCATATTATTTTAGTGAGAACTCATAAATATCTACAAATAACTAATGTTAGGGAAATTTGTTTGTTTTGTTACGCGTTTCTGGATTTTTTTATATACAGTATGTCGTCGGATAGATCAGAATTTCGGATTTTTAAATAACCAAATATTGGTATCGGCCAGGCTCTAATTTTAAGTGAGAAATAGGCCATGCAGTTGCTGAAATTGTCTTCATTTCAGATCGACAAAGGTCAGTTTAAAAGATTTTTGTCCGATTTTAAAAGACTCGAGTCGCGCTCATCCCGCTCCTCATTTCCGGGTTAGCGCTCCACCAGTCGGATCGGTCATTTGAGTGCGACTGGCGGCAGTGCCCGGCATCCGACCGAGCACGTCATGTCGGCCAACATGGCACGGAACACACTGAACATCCTCGAGTCAGCGATCTCGCCAGAAAATATTACTGGTTCACAAATCAATACAAAAACCCAGTAGATTTAAAGACTTGTATTTCTAGCCTCAACTCAGTTTGATTTCACTGTGTCCCCAGGTCTTAGCAATTAAATTGTTGTGTAAAAATGTAAATATAACTGTTTGAATAAGCTATGCTAAAAATACAACTTATTTCCCTCTAATATTCTTCCAGTGGATCTACTGTAAATGAAAGACATCCATATACATGGACTTGTGTTAAAAGGTTTGGAAATGCACAAATCTGAGCAGGATATGTAATTACATCACAGCCTAGTTTTCCTTTTAGGAATCATCCATCTTGAATTACTCTGCATCTCATAATAAACATCCACTGCATCCGACGTAAGGGCCAATGCTGGAAGTAGTGTGCACCTAATGTAGCGAGGCGGAAAGTAAGGGTTCGGAGGTTGGGCTGGCGGACAGGAGTTTAGCACATTCACACAGGAGACTGGATTTCGTTTTCTGTTACAGAAAATGTTACTACTCAAAAAACATTCTGAAAATAAATGTGCAAAAATTTGAATGAAAATCAAACATGAGGAACAGCGATAGATGCACTGGGAAAACTGTTTTTAAGAGGCAGGAGTGTGAGCTTTGACACCCTCACAGCGTCCAAGAATAAATAATTAGTGGAGTTGGCACCGGAGAAGACGGGGGACAGAGATGTCATTATTTACGCCAGATTATAGACACATGCACACATTGACTCACACATGCGTGCATATACATATTCACACACACATGCTTGCAGATGTGCAGTGGGTGATGATCAGCTTTTGATTTGGCAGGGGCCTTTAAACACATCAGATGTCGATTTACAGAGCAGTGAGTCCAATTCTCACACTGCAGATTTTCCCTTATTAAGGTTTGTTCTGAAAGTCTCTCCACTTTTAGCCACATTAGCGCCGTAGCACCTTGAATGACACTGTCAATCCTTTGTTGGTCCACACTGTAACATCTCCACAATTATTTGATGGATTGCCATAAAATTGTGTACATTCGTAGTTCCCAGAGGATGAATCCTACTGACATTTTGGTGATCCTCTGACTTTTCCCAAGCGTCGCGACAACTATTAGATTACTTCGCAGTGACATCGGTGCAGGTATTCATGTCCTGCTCAGGATTAGTTGCAGTAGCTTTTTTTCACTTGACTGTCCATATTGTGCTTACCTGGCACGGCTGCTTGGTTCTCAAGATATCACATGTCACACGTAAATCTATCTTGTCAAGCTCCAAGTTATGCGTTTGTGTCTAACCTACCAGCTTACCAAACCAACCGGTGTGACCGGTGAGGAACTACTGGCAGCGACAGCGTTGGTTGTGTGTGGGACAGCCACAACTTTTCATTAAAAAAAACTAAACAATGGCTAACAGGCCGTGCATCCAATCACCATCTGAAAGTTTGAATGTTCCTGCCCTGTTCAAAACAGTTTCAAATAACGGCTTTTTAGATGGTTCTCTCAGGTTAATATCGCGTCATCAGGTCAAAATTTGGATTGCTCCAATAATTTGCTTTATGACCTGCAAAACTAATCACCATCAGCCTTAGTTGTGTTTTTGGTTCAGTGCTAATTGTTAAAATCTAACATGCTAAACTAAGATGGTGACCATGGTAAACGAGATATCTGCCTTAAAGCGCTAACATTAGGCTCCTTTTCGGGTTCATAATTGTATTTTGAGGTTGTACCAGAATAGGTTTACATGGTTTCATTTCCAAAAAACACCATATTTGTGTTGTACTGGACATTGCTGCAGATCCTTTTTCACCCTGTGTGTTTAGGTCTCTTTTTTAGCTACAGAGTGAGACATCTCACTTCTATACTATGTAGAAAGCGGTGCAGATTTTGAACAGTTTACTCTGAGACTGAAGGCAGAGAACATTCAGAAACCTGGATCTCACTCAAAACAGCATGGCTAGGTTTTTTCCAAGTTTGTATGCGGATACATATTTATAGTATTTTAATATTTTTATTGTAATTCTTTTATTCTATGTTTAGGTTTTTTTACTTTTGCGGTAGGCTAACTTGCTTTTTTTAATTTTCTACTACTGTTTATTGTTATGCAACACAACACCATGGCAAATTCCAGATAGTTGGCAATAAACGTGTTTGTGATTGTGAAAATCACTTTACATAATTATACTAGTGGGTATGTTGAGGGAGAGCAGTAACTGTGTTGGGACCGTTTGGCAATCAAATAATCAATGCTGCAGATCACATGCATTATTGTTTAAGAGTTAAAAGTCTTTTGTGGCTGTATCATATTTTAAAATGTCATACTTGTTTATTTAAATATCGCCATGTTCCCAGTAAAGCCCGAAGATGTGCGCAGCTCCTCTGTGTTCAGTTCCTCTTACGTTGGTAAAACAAAACGTGGTTTTTGAAAGGTTATGAAGTATGTCGTATGCTGTAAATCTGACAAAGGACAAATGACATTTTAATCATTGCGTAAGAAATAAAATCCTCAAGAGCACCACCACACTGAGTGCACACACTTTCTTTTTTATTAGTCACTTGCAGAGGTAGTGACAAGTACATGATAGGATGTTCAGCACTAGTTTAATGACCAGCAGTGTGTGTGTAAAAAGGTTTAATAATCCAGTCAATCAATCAGTTTCTTTCAACATCCTTTTTTTTTCCAACATTGTCAGATCTTTTTTGAATCCTCTCTACTTTCTACCTCTCTGTGCCACTCCGTTCTCCATTTCACCCCCCACCTCCTCCCCTCAAATTGCCCCACCCATACCTCTCTAACTCATTTCAAGCGGACATCCAGACGTTTGTAGACACACATCTGGAAACAGCGTTTAGCTCCGGCTGAGTCTCAGGAAGTTTTCACACTTCACGACTCATTAACCTGCAGACCTTGCAGGGCCCCCAAGCAAGAAAGAGGGTAGTGGGGGGGAGTGGATGGTGGAGGAGGTGGAGGAAGGAAAGATAGGGGGATGATGGCTTGGATACAGGAAGGAAAGAGAGATGACGGAGGAGGGCTTGAAGGGTAGCAGGAAACCACGGATCGTGCACTTGAGGCTGGCTAAAGTGAAAGTTGAATTAGAACAGCTAGACAGTGCTCTATTCACCAGACTGGTACTAAATCTTAATTGGATTTAATTAGTTGGTGGCAGTTCAAAACACACTGGCTTTTATAATAGTTGACACAAAAAAGAAGGATCTTTAAGTTAGAGGAGTTAAAGTCAAAGAACAACTAAGGAAGATGAACAGAAGGAGGTGTGAAGATGTCCAGAACAAAGGGGTGTCGAATTTAAAACTGGATTGTGTGTGTGTGTGTGTGTGTGTGTGTGTGTGTGTGTGTGTGTGTGAGGTCCAGGGTGTCTGTGTCCAGCCCTCTGTGAGTAATGTGTCTGAAAGATGAGCTTTCCTAATGAAACACTTTTCCCAGAGTGATAATTACACCAGTAGAAAGCAAGGACACCTCCAGTCAATGTGTGAAACTTAGCTTACTAAAACACAAAGTTCCTCCCAGGCTACTGTGTGTGTGTGTGTGTGTGTGTGTGTGTGTGTGTGTGTGTGTGTGTGTGTGTGTGTGTGTGTGTCACACTCTTATAGTGCGTATGTGAAAGGTGGACATTATAAGCTTTTCTTTATAATCAGACCAATAAGTTAGAGCAGACCTCTTAGATGTGTTTGTAGTTTTCTTTTGCAGGGATGCATAAGCTGACATTTACATGAGCTGATTTAATGCATTCAGTTTCCATACCATTACTGTGTATCAAGGCTGCTTTCTGTCACAGAAGGTCAATAATAAAACTATATTACCTTTACTTTTTCCCCCTGTCCCTTTGGTTTGTTCTTCCCATAGTTCCTTCTCCGATTTCAATCTTTTTGGCACAGCTGACTGACAGCCTCTGCTTTCACTACATGTCACAGTGGTTGAAATCTCACTGAGGGGCTCGATGCAGATAAGCATTGAAGATGTGGATAAGCAGTGACAGAGCTGAGGCTTAGAAAGGGAAAAGAGAAGAAAGGAAAGCCAAAAAATATTTCAATACGTTTTGGAGATGCACAAATACCACCAAAGATACCTGTGCCTTTAATGAAATATGCGGGAAATCTTGTATCACACTTTGACAGCCAAAGAATTTAGTTAAACAAATCCGACCTAGACCAGCAGAACAATTCAATTATTCTGCGTGGCTTTAATAAATGTTTGATATGCATTACATGGAAGCTTTTTAATTCAAATTTTACGATTTAACAGTCTGGGCTTTTCCCATTAATTCTCGACACACAAAGTTACAATTTACAGTGTGGGCTTTTATTGAATAAATATGAAAAAGTCTAACAAAAATATAGCAGGAGCAGGATAGGGTGGAGATTAGTGCATGTGAGTAAAACAAAGGTATCAACTACCGGTGCGTTTATAATACAAACTGCTGCCATGTGAGCGCTGGGATCTGCCAGATGAAGTATTTAATTCTTTGGTTTAATAGATTTTTCCGCCTTTTTGGAAATATGGAAATGACCTTGCTCCTTTAGCACAAGCAGACTTTTCCACATGGCATAAGCAAATCCCTCTGTTCGTCCTGCTCTCTCTGTTGATGACATTTTAGAGTCTTCTGCAAGTTCTATAGACATCCACAATGTTTTCCAACTGGCAGGTTTAAAAACGTAGCATCTGGAGACTATACTTAAGGGTGGCTTTAGCTGCCTGTTCAGAACTCTTTTAAAATTCAAGGATTACCTCCCCTCTGGGATTTGGTACATGACTACCCATACCTTGGGCTTCACTAGTTTCACTCCTTAGTGACAGAAATCATTCTGCTCCACAAAAAAAATTCATTATACTTTTTTTTTTTTCTTTGCTAATTACATTCTTTTTTATTTTTCTGAATAAAATATTGTTTAAAGCTTAAATAAGGCCTCGGCACTCAGCATAGAGGCTTCTCTTATCTGGTGAGGGCCACAAGCTGAAACATATTGAAACGACAGTAAAGTGGTTATTTACCATGGCATAGAGTATTTTACCATACAACAATGTAGGTTGTTTATTCCTACCTCTTTATTTGTATTCACACCCTCTAATACGACCCACAGAAGCTACTGCATGTACAAACTGGCGTCTCATTTCAGTTTTTAATCTCATCTTGAATGTTGCTTTTCCTCCTATGGAGCGGTAAGGAGCAAGTTTCAGATGTGGTCTCTGTACATCTGTATTTATGTCTCAATCTGATATTTCTTTTGTTGGTGCAAATAACCATAGGCAAGAATCCTCTGATGAAAATATCAAATGAATTATACAGTGCAGCTGGGGCACTGCACAAACCAAATTTCACAGGGACAAATGATGTATGATTCCAGTGCTCAGTCTGAACACAGAGATACCATTTGTTTTTTCTAGTTGGGAACATTGTTGTGTGTAGATTATGGTTAGGCTATGTTACACATATGTGTTTATTGCCCGACTTGCACTGTGCTTTGAGGAGTCATGTTTTGCCATCAATGCTTGAGAGCAAATCGTTTGTGCGGCTGCTTATGAGGGTCTACGGCACCGGCGGAAGGTTACATGACAGCATATGAAACATCCTGTAAGATACCGCACAAAAGAAGTGGCCGCAGAGTGTAATGTGTCTGGCTGACTGTAAACAACACAGCCTTTATGATGCTGTTTGCACAATTCCAAAAGAAATGTCATGCTCCACAAGTGTGACCTGCTATAAGTACACAGGAAGGCCTATCAAATCGCTGCTTGGTTTAGTCTTACCATACCATTTCTCTTTTTTGTTTGTGACTGTTTATATTCAATGGTAAAAATCTTTGACGTTGCATCGGTTCTTGCTGATTTGACACTTGTTTTATGTGTGAATTACTAGCCGTTTTAGGTTTGTTTCTTAATCTCATTTTAGTCTATTTTGCCCATTTGTTCATTGATAGACTTGTTGGTGTCTGTAATTATTATGTAGGGGTTGTGCAGGAATCATGAAGGGGAAAACAACAATCAATAATATTTTCATGTCAGACTTTTTTTTTAGGAAACCATTAGTTGATTGCCATGGACAGTGGTTCTATATGCAAAATCAATGTCTGATTGGTCTTTGCTTGTGTTTAGTTGCAACCAGTAAGCACATCATGACACTTTCAAATTAAGGATTGTGGCTTTAAATAATGTAAAGCCAAGGTTTTCAAAGTGTGGGGCCCAAGAGACTTGAAGGGGGAGGGACATGAGACTTCAGCTGCAGTTTGGAACCCAATTTGTATCCTCCTATGCAACACATACGTGCTTATCTGTGAGTGTCATAAATTTATTAGCATCTAATCTGCTAATCTGCAACGCAACCCAACGGGCTACATTGACAGATTAATTAAGATAAATACTTTCTAGTCCAAGTTTGTCATTACGAAGGGATCTTGTTGGTCTTTTTAGCATAAAATGCAACTTTGGGGACATGCACCTTCAAATGATCAATAAAACATACAAACACAAAATAGGATGTAGTTTATGATAGATCCAATATAAAGATGGCAAGCAAGGTGGCCTATGAGGAAGTATCAACGATCAGTATAAGTATGTTAGTCATGTTTGGAATATGAATAAAATACTTAATTGTGTCACAGTCTATGGAAAAACACAATATATGGTTGCTCTGTCACTTTGACATTAAATGTCTCACCTCGCAGGCCCGGCCCACTATTTGTGGCATTGCAAATAACCCTGTCTATCATGATGAATGTCCTCATGAATCCAGCAGTTGCCTACTCGACACGCAGTATTCATAAGTCATTGCATGAACATGATCAGTTGAGACATTATAAGATTGTTTTTCTTCTGTGCTATTTCATGTTTACATCCCAATCCGTTCCTAGTGAAAGACGGAACCGCTGTATAAATAGCATTCACCTAAAATGCGGCTAATTGATAAGCATACGCGCTAAAAACAACGGAGTCAGCAGTGATTGACTGCCAGGTTTTGGCAACTGAGGACACTTTACTAACCAATTATGCATTTGAAGGTTCAATAAATCACCGTTTATGTCAAATATGACTGCCGTGTTGTCCCAATGCTGAGTCGAGCATAAGGTGGAGGAAACAAGTATTTTCATTACAAGTATTCACCCCAGAGTCAGAGGTGCACCCATATTTACTCAAGTAAAGAATTTAAGGTACTTTGACTGCACTTGAGTATTTCTATTTCATACTAATCTATATTTATAGTTTACTATGATTTATAGGAAAATTAGCCAACATTTTTGCCCAACTATAATTTTGACAGCTATATTTACTTTACAAATTAAGATTTAGGCGCCAGGGTACCTTACCTTGTAGAGGTACGCCCAGATGTAGAGGTGTACTCTTCAACGCACTAACCGCAGGTTCGACTCTGACCTGCGACCCTTAGCTGCATTTCATTCCTCCTCTCTCTCCTCCTTCATGTCTTCAGATATGTTATACAAATAAAGGCCTACAATTTCCAAAAAATAATCTTGAAAAAATATTAGTTTGCATATAAATATATGATGAGCTAATACAATGGGATGAACTGTACAACATCCAAAGTAGTTAAATAGACCCAACTTTGACCTTGCACATTGCATCTGGAATCTGTATCTGTAAGACAATTGTTTCACTGGTGGAATTAAAATAACTAAGTGTATTTACTCAAGTAATATGCTTACAGTATGAATAATGAGATGGTGCTTTTAGGCGATTTGTTCATTTTTAAAAGGAGGTGCGAACTTGGTCGAACCTTGAGCGACAATCCTTCTGCTTCAGCACCAAGGACAGCGCCATGGATTTATCAATACACAGTTATTTCAGAGCCATGGTCGGGGCCGTAGATTTTACCTCATAAAAACCTCATTAAAATAAAGAATCAATGAGAAGACTAGAATAAAAAATGTAATACAAATATAATGCCCATTTTCTACATAATTAGCACTTTTACTTTTTACTTTCTCCACATTTTTACCAAAAAATATTTTGTATTAAGTAATAATTTGAATGAAGGACTTATACATGGCCTATTAAATACACTGTGTTATTATTGCTTCTACTCAACCCTCGGGTTGTCCTCAGGTCAAATTTGACCCATTTTCAAAAGGTTTCTATATCAGAAATGTGGGTTTCTTTCAACCAAACTGACAAAAAGAATAACAAGATGGTTCCGTACAACGCTTTTAAAAAAAAAGTTTAAAAAAAAAGATTTGTTCAGTAATTTTTTTTAATTTGGGTATTTTATTCAATTTCAGTTTATCTGAAGAAAAGAATTGATAAAAGAATGTTGAAAAACGCAGAAAAATAGACAAATATGTCAGAAAAATTACAAAGTACTTTGGGAATAGTGACAAAAACTTAGAAAAAGGTGAACCATTTCTAAATAAATTGGGATAAAAAAAAGTCAAAAAGTGCAGAAAAGAATAGCCAAAAACACAGGGAAAAGGGGAAAAAAGTGTCTTACGGTTCAGGTCTTACATTTTGACCAAAAGGTTGAATTGTGAATAGGGAAGACAGCACAAGGGTTAAGGGCTCTGAAAACGTTTTTCACCACTGAATAGTAGACAGGGCCATTTATCTGCCCTTTTGATGCTACATTTATGCTGATGACTTGTGTTTGTCTACTTATATCTCATTTTAAGTTTTACTATAACAGTATTTCTACAGTGTGGTAAGGCTATGCGTAAAATAGGCTACAGGTTAGTATTGATACATTTCTGATGTCATTTTTGTTTGACTCTTTTGTCAGAATGTGTGTCTTTCACTTCTATGCTTCAGTTAACCCCTATCAGTGGTGGCAGACCTCTGTTGAACAATTTGTCTTATACACTGTAGATAAACAACATACATACCCTGTGTGTGTGTGTGTGTGTGTGTGTGTGTGTGTGTTTGAGAGAGGGAGAGACTCTGATGCTGAATCAATGAGTTACCTCAGGGATGACACAGTGGAGGAGGGGAAGATAGGGTGAGGAAGAGGAAAAGAGGGTCGTATGCCAGGCTCGTTCTTCACACTTTTTCTTAAAGGAAGGGGTGTGAGCGAAATAATACCCGCTCATTAGGAGCGCACGGGCTCCTGGTTAATTCATCCTGGACTGTCATGAGCTTGTGTACGACCCCCGGGTAACACATAAATCACACGCAGAACCGACTGGTCGAGCAGCAAGCTTCATGCCCCTAACGCCGCTGATTTATCAACCAAATTACTGCGAGTCCTGCTCAGCCCCAACACTTTGCCGAGGGAATCACCGACTAACCCCTGAGCGAACCGATTTATTGAAAAGCTGTCCCCCTCCACTTCCATCTCCCCGCCCTGTCCCGCTTTCTGTGTCACTCCACTCATCTCTCACTGACTTAATTAAAATCTATCCCGTTGGCTCGTTGGCATTTATTACAACCACTGGGCTAATGAAACAAAGAACACGACAAAACCAAAGCTGCTTTGTGCCCATAAACGTTCATTACACCACAACAAACACACACACACACACACACACACACACACACACACACACACAGAGCTACTATTGGCACTTAAACAAGGTGGGCTTATTGGATGTGTGTCTGTCAGTCAGCATCTCCAAACACCACAGGGGTTTTTTAATAAGTGTAACAAGTGCAAAATAACTAATTGTGTTTGTTGGCTCTGGTTTTCCTCCTCATTGTTTCAGGTTACACAGCTGTAAGCACATGTGAAATCGATAATAATTATAATTTGGCAAAATTTTAATAATTGCAATGATTGCACTTTTATTCTCATCTCATTAAAACCCAATATGTAGAAACGTCTTGAAGTGGGAATCCTTCCTTTGCCACAAACTGATCTTGCATATAAAATAGGACATAAAAAAGGACCATGAGGCATTTTTATCACAATAAGGAATTGTTTTATGTTTTATATGTCAGATGGGCTACACAGATATTTTTGTTTGTTAATTATAAAGCTTTTCATTAAAGTGTGTTTTCTACTTAATTACTTATTGGGGTTGATTAGACTCAAGGGAGCTGCAAATTCATGTCAAACAGTTTTAAAACTCCAGTAACCGAATCAAAATAGACTTTTGGGGAATTTGAGAGGCAAAGTGCTGCTTGAAAATACTGTCAACACCAATTATAGAGCTTATGAAAATCTATTGTATGTAACCACATTTTACACTTGGAGTCTCTGACACCCCTAAACAGAAGTAATGGGACATTTTCCCCAGGTGACTGCGAGTTAAAGTCATGCTTAAAAGCACTTCTTATAGAATTAAGTCATGAAGTATCAAGGTAACACCGTCAAGTAGCCTGTTGAGCTGTTCAACAGAACATTACGATTAAACAGTCTATAGTTCCATATGTAAAAGAGAAAATCATAAAGCTCTGAAGTCTGTTTGACAAGCTGTTGAAGTATTTCACTCATAATTTCTCCAACACTCATAATTAACTTTAATTAACAATTAGTTTGGAGAGAGTTGAGATTATATCTAATGTGTAGGAGGTGTAACTTGATTTAAAAAGGTTTAGGTGCGTCTGGTCTATATGTCCATTTGATTCATGTCTAAGTGGTTTAAAAGAAATGCATGGGTTCATTTTGGGGGGCTCACTTTATTTTTCTATTTTTTTATTAATTATGTTACCTTACAAAAGTGAGAGATCCTTCATAACCTTGGACATAGACGTTTGACATAATTCTTAACTTTAGGTCCTCTTTTCTGAATAATCCTAATAATAATAACTTCAAATATAGAGCACCTTTCTAAGCTACAGAGTGCTTTATGTGGAAGCTGTGCTAGTAAGAGGCCCTTGAGTTTTTGACAAACCATCTTGGGTCCAAGATCTCTACAGGGCCCAGTGTTGTGTATTAGAGGGGGCTTAGGCCCTGTGTGTGTGTGTGTGTGTGTGTGTGTGTGTGTGTGTGTGTGTGTGTGTGTGTGTGTGTGTGTGTGTGTGTGTGTGTGTGTGTTGATGATAATGTTGGATGCGTACCCATCCAGTCTGGATCAAAGACCTAATGACAAAAGCTGCTTACTCACTTGCTCCGAGAGAGAGAGAGAGAGAGAGAGAGAGAGAGAGAGAGAGAGAGAGAGAGATGGTAATAGGTTCTTGACTTTACGTCAATAATTAATTGTGTAAATGTGTTTCAATTAAATAAAAACAACATGTAGGCATATTAAAGAACTCAATTAGCTTGAATAAATCCTGCCTGTAAATTGCGTAAGATTGGAGGACTTTCTCTTCTTCTCTGACATTATTTCTCTGATTCTTTCTAACCTCAGGGTTTCTTTTTCATCACTCTTGGAGGTTAGGCAGGCATTGGACTCTCTCCTCTGCTCCGTTTTTTTTTCTTGCCTCTTGAGAATTGGAAATGGGGGATGGAGACGGGGAATGTGGAAGGTGCTAAATTAGCTGGCTGATCCGCGCTCATTGCCGCATACACATCCCCCTATTACTGCGCCCCAGCGCCGCTTAATATTCCGGGCATGGCGGGCACGTCTAGATAGCAGATTTATCAAATGGGAAAATGAATGTATGATGATCAGTTAAATTGAAAATCAGCGCCCGGGTGACAGGCCGCACTGACACCTTGGTAATTAGAAAGAAAAATGATGGCGTCCGAATGCATAATAGAGCAAAAACAATTTACGCTTTCCCCCCACGCCGTAATGATCGCGCGTTCAAATTGAAAATTTCTCCCGGATGAAATTGAATTCATAAAGTGTGATGCATGAGCGGCGCGGACACAGCGGGAGGGCCTGTCCGGTCAAGGCTGGGCTTGATCGATTGGTCGTTTGTGTTGGTGCCACCAAACATCTCTTTTTCTCTCTCTCTCTCTCTCTCTCTCTCTCTCTCTCTCTCTCTCTCTC
>NC_048408.1:25964398-25973601 GCF_013103735.1 Etheostoma cragini
CCCCCCCCCCCCCCCCATACGACACTTTACATGGACACTGAACCCTATTTGCACCAATGTAACTTTAAATTTATATATTATTTTTTTTCATACTGTTTCTCTTGTTTACTTGTCTTCTGCTTCTTTTCCTTTTTCAGAGCCTTGCGACGAAATCTCGCGTAACAGAATGTGAATGTGCAGTTGAATGACAATAGAGTCTGTCCAAGTCTATGTGCTGCACATGCGACGCCTTTAATAAAGTTACAGGTCCAAATAAACAGGAATAAGGTATGGAAACACATGTTATGATCATTCTGGTTGGATCTTCAAAGTGCTTGTGAAGAATTAGATATCTTGCCTCTGATTGAAAAGAGGCATATTCTGTCCAAAGTGATTAAAATGCTAACACTATTTTTAGTTTATTTCTTTAATTATTTGGTAGATTTGTCCCTAATCTAAAACAAAGGCGCATTTTATGGGCTCGTTGTCTCCACGCATACACTCACACACATAAAGGCCTTGCTGAAGGGAGATCGGACCTATATTTTCTAATTAATCGCAGTATTGAAACTAACCGATTATAATACAGCGGTTCCCCCTCCAAAGAAAAAGAAAAAAAGAGAGAATAAAAGTAGAAATTTCACACAACGCAAGCGGAATGAACGATTTAATGTGATTGTTTCGGTCGAAGGGGACGTTTCCTGAGGCCTTATGGGAAAATAATGTCCTTATGAATTAAATAATAGGGTTATTACTTTCATTGATTTTAGCTGTCTGGGAATTTAGTGTTCAGCTTCGGTCTTAACCCATCCTCCTCCTGCTGTTTTTCACTCTGGCTCCCTCCTCTTCCTCTTGTCTAATTATTTTCCTATAAGCCCCTTGCTTCCTACAGCGCAAATAGCAGAGTCACTGAGCGAAAATTATGTAAATATTATTAAAGGGACTGAGGCACGGAAATTCATTTTAGGTCGGCGCAGCAAAGTAAGCTCTGTCCCTCGGATCCCCCTCAATTTATTTGCAAATAAAGGCGAGGTGACCGGGAGGGATCAGGGATATTTAGCCGGGCTGTCAACACGGCTCCTCCGTGCACTGGCTCGCCAGAATTAATGGTTTTAATAATTGGGATTTCGGTTTCCAGGGAATTGGTGGCGTTTACACTTCATAAGCTAAACACACTCGTTCTTAAACGGGCGCGCGTGCACGTCCGGTCAGAGCACGGCAACCAAACACCTGCACATTTAGGAGAATCGGTCTTTTCTTCTGTCCCTTAACATCTTTGATTCAGCCCTTCTTCACTTTCTTCCATCTTGTCTTTTTTTTTTTTTTTTTTTTTTTTAGCTCAGCCAACACTGGTAAAAAAGATTATTAATGCAAGCCTGGCACATCCCTCGCCCCCTCTCTCACTCACCCACTCCCTCTCCTATATCTTTATCTGTCTCTCCCCGAGGGACTCGCAGTCCTATTAGAACAAATGACGAGGGGCCCAGGCGCTTTTGTAAAAAGGCGCAGGCAGGCGGGCGCGCGCCTGTCCTATTATGTGCGACACATGATCAATAGGGCGATAACGCAGCAACATCAATATAAGCGACAGAACAATGAGGGATATCATCGAACATCTATCTTAATATAGCCGACTACAAGGGCCGTCTGACAACCGCGGCAGCTCATGAAAATTCCGCCCCACGAATCTACCATCATCTCATCCTCCTCGCGCTCAATAGACTATGCGCACTCACGCACACACGCGCACGCTCGCACACAAGCACACATTAATGATGCAGCTGGCGCGGCTATTATTTTCCCATTTCAATTTGACACCCCTGCCTTTCATGCTAATTCTATTATTGTAGGAAGTTTATGTGATTCCGTATCACTAGAAATCGGTAATGTCTAATAACCCTTTGGGCTGAAAGGAGGAGAAAAAACTGCCTCGAGACCCGCGGCAGCCAGTGGGAAAATAATTACTTTCATATCAAAACTCAGCAGGAGGCGCAGGGTCCTATAGCCCGCGGCCACTAACCTCATTCCAACTCGGCCTTTCAAATGAATAAATTTGTTAAAGCAATAAATACAAACAGCCAGACGGACTTGAGCCCCAGCTCCGGCTGACTACACAGAGGAAAAGGAGGATTTATCTGCTGTAACATGACAAAACTCCAGCAGCCATGATCCAAGGCTCTGCCACACAGCAAGCTCCCTTTCTTTCCCCCCTTTGGTATGGCCCTAGAAAGACAGGGATTCAAGTTAAACAATAACTTTATTTATCAAAATGTTTACATATAAATAGCATTTTCTCGTTTTTACAATATCTGAGGATTTTTGTTGTGTGTAAGATGTTTATTGTAGCCTAGTATTTGTTACAAGTTGGTCACCAAAAAAGAGAGAGAGAGAACCTGCTTCTAAAGGTGTTTAGGCCTAAAGCCTGAATAATGACAGCCGGGGGCCATCTGGATTGGTCACACGTTAAATGATTGAAAAATAGATGGTAATTAAGTCTCCTGATTCCTGATATGTTTTTTTTTTTGAGTGTCTCAGCAGAGCTTTGGGAATGTTTGACTAGTCTTGAGCGCTGTTCCTTTTTGTTTATGTTTGCTCCTTGCAAGTCTTAGTCCATATCGACATCCTCTCCATCTGTCCCGGGCGTTTCTTGACAGTCTGTGTTTACCTTGAGACACTCAGAGAGGTCTGGAGACGCTCGCTCCTCTCTTGCGCCCTTCTCTTTAGCACACAGCTCGGCAGCTTGGTGGTCGTCGGACGCTGCCTCCGTATGAACTTTCAAACTCGTCTCCTCGCCACTGTCCCTGGACCGCGTGGAGCTCAGCCGGGCCACAGCCGTCTGAGCCACACCGTTTGCTGGAGGAGAAATGGTGAATCTTCCATTACTGCAGTCACCACCACCACACTCCTCCGTGTCTGTTCCATCCACTCTATTGCTAATGTGATTGTGGTGATGCTGCGTGTTATGCTCCGTATGATCCGAGTTTAGAGACTTAGCGACAAAGCCGGAGAGGTCAGAGGGAGCGGGGCTCCCTTCACTTGGCGCACACCTCTGTCCCAGGGTGAGCCTGTTAATGCTGTTGTCCTGACACGGGGAGGCCTTCAGCGCTGTTTGGGGCACAAGAAAGCCCAAGGGCTGATGGGTAATGGGGTAAAGCAAGAAGTGCCCTTTACCCAGCAGTGTCCTCTGACTAGGCAATGAGGGGAAGTCCAGCTGAGATTTGCGTCGAGGCGTGGCGTCAGAGAGGAGGCTCTCCACGCTGAAAGGGTTGCGTTTCTGCAGGGCGGAGGACCTCGGCCCTCCAGGACTGGAGCTGCGCGTGCTGCCTGGAGACACCTGCTCCGGTTCTCCCGTGGTTCTTTGGTTTTGGTGGAGTTGGCTGTAGTCGTGTCGTGTTTGGTCACAGCTGGATTCAGTTTGGTGTCCTCCTGCGCACTTCGATGCTGGCAGTTCGATGTGAATAGTCCCACTGCAACTTGAAGACTGCTGCTCGCTGTCAGTGAACTGGGAGACCCCGCTGTCGCTCTCTGAACCTCCAGGTGTGTGGAAGCTGTCGCCCGCGAGAAGTTTGTTCTGTGACTTAAGCAGCTTCCTCTCCTGCTTCCGCTTCTTCTTCTCGGCCCGCTCTCGATCCCTGCGTGCGATCTCCTCGGGGTCCATGGGCTCGCCGCTGCACGTGGTCGGGTGGGAGTTGTGAGCAGGCCGCCCCGGCCCTTTCTTTGTGTTCTCCTTTTTTCGCCATTTAGCACGTCGGTTTTGGAACCAAACCTATGCACAAATACAAGAACATGAAATACACACATTTCCATGTCACTACCTGTCAAACATCATCTATCTGTTGTTTCAGAATATTCACTTCAACGTGTTTTAGCAGTTTTGTTGGGAACAAGTTGATTAATGGCTCAGTCCATTTTCAGATAATTAATTGTCAACAATTTTCATAATCAATTAATCATTTATGACAGATAAATGCCAGAGATTTACTTGTTCTAGCTTCTCTAACATGATTATGTTCTGTTATGGTCTGATCTGATGTATAATTGTATATGGACTATTGTTGTGTTTTGGACAGGACTCTGGGGAATTTTTATTTATGACATTTCACAGACTAAATAATTATAGAAAAAGGGGATCTTTTAATTAACAAAAAACATAATTATTAGTTGGGACAGCAATGATTATTGAAGTTTTATAAAACTGATCATTTATTGATTTTATATATGGGCTAGACTAGTAGTAAGACTACATTTTGCCCATGAACACTATCTGATGCATTCCAATATCTCTGTTTAGGTACTTCCTGTATGGACACTGTAATATTCCCTTTTTGACAGCTGTTTTAGAAATTCTTGGAGTAAAAGATGTGGTCATTTTTTTAACCACAGGTGTGTGTCCTATGTGACGTTGTTTTCTTGTTTTGAGGTTTTCCTATATAAGCCAAACAAAGTATCCCTCTCAAGAAAACTATCACACTGAAGTAGGCTACACACAAAAAAATGTCACTTCTGGTGTGTGTTTAGACAACAGATCTCACAGTGGTTATCAGATGGTGGAAGGACCAAACCATTTTGTCTATAAATCCAAAATAAATTCCACAAAACCCTGAACCAAGTACAATCATTGTCCTTGGCCTTCCTGTCTATCTGTGTCTTTGTTTACTGCAGCTTTACCCGTCTGAAGAGTAGGGCCTACATCAGGTTAATAGGTCACAGCGCTGGAGCAGCGGACGCACAGATGTGCCGGTGTTAATTACCAATGAGTGTGTGTTGTGCGTAACTCCCCCAATTACATTTAATTGTACCATCGCTAAATCAGCCATATCCCGGCTATATGTATGTCCTTTCACACCCAGCCCTGCGCTCATATGGGGCTTAACACTCGCACAGCAGTCCCCGCTCTCCTCCCTCCGCACCGAGCCAAGAGAGGGAGCTTCCCCCGCCTGGGAGCTTTCACTGCCCGGCCTCTGGGCGCGTGTGTTCGCCGCTGATAACGCCAGGAGTTTAGCATGCAGAGATCCGCCAACATTGCATAATAAGGACGGGACACCAACATTATGTGCGACAATGGCGCCTTCTTATGAATTGTTAATGTTGGTTATATCTTTTGCCCGCAAACCTGGTGATAAAGGAGCGTTAAGCAGCTTGGGGGAACAATAATCTGAGGTTTAGGAGTGAAATCCCCAAACAACATGCAGCAACGAAGTGCTCTACGTCTGTTCCTCTTTCACTCGATCCAAGCGTGCGAATAGTATGTGGCTCATTTAGAAATACATGAATATACCTTAAATTACACAGCTTCTGATGAGCAAATAATAGGCTATGTGTTTCTTGTATTCTTATTCTTATTCTTATTAGTAGGCCTAGTAGTAGTACTAGGCTGTTATCAAATGAAATAAACATCGAATGGGGAAATGTGAAAGATGGTACCGTCATATTTAACACAATTTAAACCTATTATGTTTTTTACCTTTAACATAATTGCTCATTGACATAATCTTAAACTCTATATTGTTATATAGCCTAATGCGTATTATTATTCTGCTTTTAAGTAATTACTTATTAGATAATCACCTGTCAAATTATGTTAATAGTATTATTTCTACTAGGCCTACCACAAAATAGCATAACCTTACAATATCTTACTTTTATTTATTTATACTTTTATTTTTGTTATACTTTTATTTTATTTATATTACTTTGTTTATTTTTTTCTTTATCAATATAATAATATTAATAATAATAACAATAATAATAATAAAAGCTTAATAATAATAGCAATAACAATTATGATGAACCACCTAAAATTGTACATATAGATTAAAAATAGAGAGCAGAATTGTAAATAAACTGTCAAATAATTAGATATTATAAACAGGCTAACTGAAGGTAAAGGAGGAATCTAGTTACCATTTTCACCCCTTGGTTTGCTCAGTAAATAGCCTTGTTTTTATTAACCCATCAATCAATAGATTGCCTCCATGCATAATTCAAAAGGGACCTTTATGGATGCTTTGGTAATTGACAAATGTATATCTCTGTATGGGGCAGGCCTTCACAATACAAACGCCCCTCTGGCATTGTCCTAATATTGTTTTGTAGATTTTTGATACGGAAGTGAGATTGAAATGTATTGAAAAATCTGAACAATAACTCAAAACTATAAGTTTTTCACCATCAACTAAACAAATGCATGAATGCTTCCCAAAAAACGTCTGACTCCTTTCTTCGTGTCTTTACCTGAACCCTGGACTCCACGAGGTCAAGCCTGAGCGCGAGCGCCTCCCGCATGAACACATCCGGATAGTGACTCTCGTTAAAAGCCTTCTCGAGCTCCTCCAGCTGCCACCCGGTGAAATTCGTCCTCGTGCGTCTCCGTTTACAACCGGGACTGTCCTTATCCGCGTCCCCAGAATCTGCAGTGGTCGACGTGTGTGTTTATAAGTGCGTATGTGTGTGTGTGTGTGTGTGTGTGTGTGTGTGTGTGTATGAGTGTGAGAGAGAGAGAGAGAGAGGGACTGTCATGGCAGGATTTGCTTGTAAAACGTCACTTTAGTGTAAAACTGACCACTGTCACACCATTCTTTTTACATTTAGTCTTGCTCGTGAACTCTAATAAATCCCATTAAAAAATTCAGGGCCTTTTACATTTTTTTTACTACTGCCTATTTTTGAGAGCATACACAATAAATGCAAAATTCATTTTTTGACAATGCAGCCAATATCAATTTGATCAAGGTTAACGACAAATGTATGCCTTTATTTAACCTCCAGTGCAATGTTTACAGCAAAGTAGTTAAACATGTGCCTGCACATAAACTTTTTAAATTTATTTTTAAATCCAGCTCGACAACTTTTGAACATTGTTTTAACATGGCTTTCTCTGCAGACTGACTTTCTAGTTCAAAATCGACCCTGAAAAGCTCAAATGTTTAGTTTAGCCTCAAAGTCTACTAAAAATGGTCTATTGGGACACTTTCCTACATTTCCTATTAGCCCTGCATTGCATTGTTTTCACACAGGTCTATTAATGAGACATGAGACAAAAAGAGCCAGGCCTACCTGAGAGTTTGAACTGCTGGCTGTCGGGCGAGAGCAGCGAGTTGGAGCTGACCACCGAGGCCGAGCAGGAGCCGTTAAGTAATCCGTCTATAGAGAAGGGGACGGCGGCCGCGGACTGTAGCTGGTGTCCGTTGGCGAGCTCGTAGAGGTGCTGGTGATGGTGGTGGTGGTGGTGATGGGGGCCGAGCGCGTACGGGAAGCCCACCAGCCCGCCCAAAGAGCCTCCGAACTGGGCGTGAGGATGTTCGAGTACCCGACTGTCCATGCTCGCCCGGGCTGCGGCGGGGCCGAAGTGAAGATGCAGAGGGAGGCAGTGTGGCTGAACATGCAGTCAAAAAAAGTCAGGGAAAGGAGGAAGATGAGATGAAGGCGGAGGGGGAGAGAAAGGGAACCCAGGGAGAGCGTCTTCCGCGCCCACGGTACGGTGTTTGAAGCTGCGGAGACCGGGCTCTCTAAGAGGTATTTCACGTTTACGGTCCAGCCGAGATGTCAACCCTGCTCTTTCTCTTCGCGAGCCAGCTCATTAGGACTCCTCCATCTGCTCGCGGGACCAATACGAAACGTTAATCGCCCTGTGACGTCAGAGACGCGGTTAATGGAGTAACGGAAGGCAGAGCACGAGGGAAAAAAAGAGAGAGACAGAGCGAGCGTTTTTTTCCCTTTCCCGGATCGATCGCTAGTTAGCCTATAGGCTACACCTGGCGCGGTCCTTTAATTTAGCCCCTGTCAAAACAATGAGGACGAGGCGAAGCACGCGCGTGGAAATTGCCAAGTGCTTGATGGCCGACTCCGTTACATTCTCAGAATATGACATCTATTTATATAGGCCTAGTCTAATATGCTATGTTTATTTAAGAAAGCTAACTTTAAGAAACAATGCGTCTTTGCTTTCTCCTTGTCTCTTCTCACTCTTGTGTGCACGCGCTCCCGCATCGTGTGTGCGTGTGTGTGTAAGTGTTTTACAGGGCCATTTAGGGCCAGATTGATCCAATAACAGCGCTTTTATCATCCCCCCTTTTTTCCTGAGCTGTCACATCGCATTTTAAACTACAAGCCTCTCTCCATCTCCCAGGCACCCCTCCACCTCCACCTCCACACACCACACTGTGCCGTCCGACCGAAGCCAAACTCCGCATCATTATCTCGATTTTTCACCTGAGCAAATTACACCAATGTTTAGTTGTAAGTGACGAACAAAGTGGGGTTGCCTGCATGATGTGACATTCCCAAGAATCTAATACCCGCACATGCAGGCTCCATTCAGCCTTCACTGTGAATGGACTATGGTAACAGCAGCCTAATTAGCACTATACGATAGAGCACGATAGAAAAATGACAAACGTTAAATGTAACACAGGGTATCTATTATGACAAATGTAGCCTATTATTGACAAAACCACCTCACCTTAAGGTCCTTTAGCTTTTTTAGATAGTTTGTGTTAAGTTGTCTGGGAAATTAACAAATAAAAGATCAACAAGTAAAACAGCAACTAATTTATTCAAAATACAAGTAATTTAAAAAAGGGTTTAAAGATATGACACTATAAGTATAGAAAATGAGAAGTATTATTGTGTGAGAATGTTGATAATAGTGATGATGATGATGATTATCATTATGGTTATCATCATTACTTAGGATATTATTCATCTTAGGGTGGCAATGCACTGTATATAAGTACTGACCCTTAATGGGTATATGTAGGCATGTATGAATATATGTATGTACTTATGTATATACTGTATGTAGGTAATGCATATGCAAAGACACTGTATGTATGCATGTATGTCGAAAGTTATCTTGGAAAGTGTATGTTCTTTAGTTTTATGTATAATTTATTTTTCTCTTTCTTGTCTTGGTAATTTCATTCCTTGAGAATGTGTTTGTTACTTTTAAAAATATGAGAAGGGGGGCCTGAAATAAGCCAAAACTTCTAACCTTACCCTTTGGTTACGACCAATTAAATTCATTCATTAATTAATGCAGAGAACATGGTCCCATCGTTTTATCTATATAAAGCAAAAAGACATAGATGATGACCGTTTTACATATGGCCTACTATAATTATTTCATGATTGATAAGTATATATTGACACATATATATACACTCACCGGCCACTTTATTAGGTACCCCATGCTAGTAACGGGTTGGACCCCCTTTTGCCTTCAG
>NC_048408.1:25973701-25978701 GCF_013103735.1 Etheostoma cragini
GGCTGCTTAGAAATTAAGTGTTAACGAGCAGTTGGACAGGTGTACCTAATAAAGTGGCCGGTGAGTGTATATACACACCTGCATGCTCACCTGATATTCATTTTACACCCATATTCCCAATTTCAATCACTACACTAAATCACAATGACAGCATGAAAACAACTTGGGCTATTACATACTGTTACGTACCCTATTGTGTCAGAACATGGATGTCTTACAATAAATATATTTGAGTGGATGTAGGACAGATATTACAGCAGAAACAGATTCCACAAAGACCTTTCTGTCGCATACCTGGTGGGGTTGGCTAGCCGAGCCTTTTCTCAGCTCGCTACCTTTATTAGTGGCACTTGATTTTAACGACATTTGAACTCAGCTTAGTGTTCCTCTAAGTGTTGGGCCTCTTCTTTGAATGATGATCTCCTTTGAATAAACCCAACCACACAATGGACACAAAGCCTGAAACAGCACAGTGTCTCAGCGGCTAACAGAAAAACACAGGCACTGCCAATAGAGTTATAGTGTGCCTTGGTGGAATTAAGGCAGCCATTATTATTGCTCCAACACGTACAGTTTAAGAAACCTTTTAACCACTTGTCATCATATGTAGCTCGTTGGTTAGAACGTTGAGCAGAACAAACATGAAATTGAACTTCTTTCTTTGGACATATTTTCATGCTCTGACTGCTAAAATGGACTGATAAAAAGTAACCTTTTTTAATAATCTCTCAGATAGGGCACAAAATCACACCTAAGAACAAACAGGGCCAATTTTTAAATCGCCTATATTATGCTCATTTTCAGGTTCATAATAGTATTTTGAGGTTTTACCAGAATAGATTTACAGGGTTTCATTTTCAAAAAACACAATTTTTTGTTGTATTGCCCATTTCTGCCAATCCTGTTTTCACCCTGTGTGTTAAAGTCTCTGTTTTAGCTACAGAGTGAGACATCTCACTTGTTTTAGCTACAGAGTAAGTGCAAAATATGGTGTTTTTTTCCAAATTTAACCATGTAAACCTATTCTGATATAATACAATTATGAACCTGAAAATGAGCATGACATGAGCACTTTAACATCTATCTGCATGAACAGGTTGATTTTTAAAACGTCTATACTATCTTGGTTGGAAGTTGCACATGTGCCGTAGCTAGGTATGATCACATCAGCTAGATAATTCCAACTTCGGTCAGAACAAGGCAGGATCAGCTGGGAGACTTCTTCTAAACGAGGGCCACTTGTGGAATACCTGCAGAACAGGGACATGTTAGTAGTTCTTTTGTAGATCATGATAAACTAGTGTGTATTGTAGCAGTGTTTTGCCATTGAGAACGAGCAAGCATGCTAGAGCTAACATGTGCTACGGTTAGCCACCTCGTCTCGGCTAGTTACGTAGAAAGCCGTACAGATTTTGAACAGCTCACCCGAAGACTAAAGGCAGAGGGCATTCAGAAACCGTATCTCACTCAAAACAGCGTGGATACACTTTTTTTTCCCCAAGTTTGTATGCGTGTGGAAGTACCAGAGACACAAACCAACACCCCAAATCCCAGAAAAGTAAAAAAAGGATTTTTTGTTTCATAATATGCACACTTTAGGCCTTTATTTCCACAGGATAGATGAAGACATGGAAGGGGATAGAGGGGGGAATGATATGCAGCACAGGGCTGCAGGTTGGAGACCAACCCGGGGCCGCTGCGTTGTCGAGGAAACCTCTATATGTGTGCACCTGCTCTTCCAACTGAGCTAACCCGGTCACCAAACGGGGCCAAACTTAAAGAACCTTTGAAGTGTCATAATTTGAAAAATTTGATCCTGAGTCCACGCAGATGCAAGAGGACTGGCCTCTGTCGGCCCACCGAGGAACTGGATTCTTTTAAGAGGGTTATAGCAACCATTTCAGTGGTAATGCTTTTTTTAAAACTTATATCAGGACTGAGTAATACAAATTACTGCTCCTCTTCAAATTAGAGTGTTTACTCTTGTTTATAAAGAAATCACTGGATAGAACATTTATTATTTTTTTATTAATTTAGAGAAAATACTTCTCACTTAAGTGACTTAAACACTTAAGTTGCAAAGAAACAAATGCCATAGTCATCATCCTTCTCCAGAATGCACAGGCACAGGGGTCACTCAGATTTGGGCCTCTTTGTTTTCATCTGCAATTCAAATCCACCTCCCGACAGGACTGGAATCAACCAATCAACCAACATGACGTGCAGGTCCACGCAACTTGACCTACGCGTCTGAAACCAGTTCCCAATCACACCCTTCTAAGTGTGTGTCTGCCGAGGTGTTTTCATGTACCTTCGGGGAAGAATTCCAGCGTGGTGCAGCTCTGTTAGCTCGTTGGGCCCAGTGCTTTGATCTAAGTAACGTTTCATGCTGACATGCTGATGTTCGATAGGTAATGCTTATCATCACCATTTTAGTTTAGTGTGTTTAAAAAAAGGCATTCATTTAGATTACAAATTTGATCTGAGGATGGTGCTAGATGGAAGGTTAGGGGAGTCACCAACGTTATGGGAGACACTTCACTCAAAACCCCAAAGATCAACCTCCTGGTGGCACCAAAGGAAAATCAGGAGCTCACCAAAGTTGTTAGGATCCATCATCTGGAGACAATGAATCGCTGTGTAGAATTTTGTGCCGACTGGCATTGCTATCCCTAGAGCAACAGTGTTGCCATGGCTAAAAACCCAACCGATTGATGATGCCATAAAATGTAAAAAAGTAAAAATTGGTTGGTTCTCTTTCAGAAAATAAACGTAAGCTTATATTTTAAACAATGGACAATGTTTTTCCAATCACCAACAAAGGCATTTTAGCTAAACTGAATACATATGGACATTCTGAGCAATGTGTTGTGTTTGCCTGATCTGGCAGAGGTAACACAAAAAAATATAATGAAAGGAAAGAAGATTACTGCAATTAAAATTTCAAGTTATCCTATCGAGTGAAGGGTCTTGTCTAATGCAAGGGAACTGGTGCTTGAATTGAAGTGTGCATTGAAAAAATTGAAAGGTTTTGGGAAATTTACAATCATGGCACAGGACAGGAGCAACTGAGTCCAGGTGGACACCTTTGGGGAAGCGATGGAGGGAGAGGGAAAGATTATACATATAAATTGTAAACGGTGTCACAGGGGCCAAATCTTGCCCGGGGCGGTGACTGCTTCATTTTGTGTTAAATTTCTTGACAGAAAGCCACCCGCGTGCTGGTGAATACTGAATGGTAATCAGAGCTGGTTGAATAAGTGCCTTCCCCTCCCTCTTCCATTACTGTGAATTAATTCGACTTTATTTATCCAATTTCTGGAGCTGACAGAATGTTAATTTGAGTTGAGATTTCTCTCTGCTGTTCTGCCTGTGACCCGTAGCCCTGGGATTGGCATGTTGTAATAACCTGAATCTTTCACCAGAAGCTCCGATAATTGTTACCTTATTAGCATGTAAATTGTTTAATTAATATTATTATGAAGAACCATATAATCCCTCAGTTACTTGACCCTGAGTCCACACACGAGCAGGCTTTCTGCATTTCAATGTCTAGTTTTTAAATGGACTCTTTAATGTGAGCGGGTCGTCGGGCTGTTACAAACCCCCTCTCCCCAATCTCAGTGCATTTTAAACGGCTTGAGAGGCGCTTTTGATGCCACCCCGTCTCTATCTCTCTTTCTCGCTCTCTCCATTCCCTTTTTATTTCTCTGCATCTCTTTCTGATGTGTATTTATTCTCCTGCTGCCATTTTTGAACATCAAAATCCAACGGCTTCTTGTCATTTGCTTATTAAAGCTCTTTTTTTTTTCTTTTTTTTTTTTTTTTTTAAACAGCCCTCCCCCTACACACACTTTCCCAGTGGCTGCGCGAGCCAAACACATGCAGTGCTCGATGAAAAACAGCCCTTGACATGAGGTCCTAAGAGACCGCAGCATTTAAATTTGCTTTTCTTCCTTCCTCCTCCTTTTTTTTTTGCTGGGCGCGAGTGACATTGTCAGATGCTAGCTTTAATTAATTTGATAATAAGATGGGCGACTCACACACAAGCCAGGGTTCGGCTTGCCTCGCCTCCAGCCTTCCTCCTCTCTCTCATCCCTCTCTCATCTGCAGGCAACACAACCTAACCCACACAAAAAGGACTGTTCTGTCTGTTCTAGCTATATGTTAACAATGCTTCAGCACAGAGTAATGCAACAAACCCCTGTACTGTATATCCAGTGGTCCTCCTGGGATAAAATATACAATGCGTCCATGATTAAAACAACCTGACCGGGGCGCTCCTGCTGAAAATGTGCATTTGGACGCCCTGAACATGCTGCAGATCCCAGTGATAGTAGACATGCTGAATGGTTGAAAAGCTGCACTTTGTTCTGGTGACATTTTGACAAGTGGGGTTAAGAAAGGGACAGGACTGAAGTTGTGAGGTTCACAGGATCACCATGGCAACGTGATCTCGTGGGCATGCATAGACATAACACGCCACTTTTAGGACATTACATGTGTCATGTACAGTATATATAACTTTCTGCGTGTCATTAACTCTCTGTTCTCATTTCCAATTTCTCATTTCGTGAACTCAAACCAAACCACTCAGTTAAATTTAGAAAAATATCATGGTTTAGGTGCAAAAAAGTATGTTTGTTATGTAAACTAAGTTACATATGTAAGTTAAGGAGTCAACGTAAATAATGTAACTGTGACTGTTGGTTTCATACTAGACAGGAACAGCAGTCTCCAGGTGAAATTCCAAATTGGTCTCTTTAGACTTTGTGACAGTACAAGTCCGTAGAGACTAAATGGCATAAAATGAATTTGCAAAAGAAAGTGCAGTGATAACTCATGAAATGACTTAAGAAATTGGCTAAATTAGAAACTGGCTTATCCATTCTGGGATAGGGGAAAAACACTCTGGCTTGTTTGTAATTCTGTAAACCAATCACAGCCATCCTGGGTGGTGCTAAGCCCCAATAGCGGAGGGAGATAGTGAGAGGGGAGGG
>NC_048408.1:25982557-25999209 GCF_013103735.1 Etheostoma cragini
TGTGTGGGGGGGGGAGTGGAGTAGAGGAGAGTCAGTACACGATGAGACAGAGCCGGAGAATTAATAACAATTTGTGGCAGATAATTACTTATCAATTAAAGCTGTTATCCTGCCTAATTAGGCAACCTTCATTAAATTCAGCCAATTTAAACCTTAATCAAAGTTAGCGGCGCCTGACAGCAGAGCGAGGATCAGTGGAGGAGCGCCGCCCGGTGGAGGAGAAGGGAAGGAGTCCCTCAGGGTAATTCAGTTTTATTTATTTATTTTCTATTGCTCTAAAAATGGGTGAGAATGAATGGCTTTTTTATTTTTTCTATCAGTATTAATATTAATATTAGTAGTGGTTATGTTAGTAGTATTAGAAAAAGAAGGCAACTAATCCATTGTTGCAAAAGTAGTAATACCACAAAGGAAATGATAGGCTACAAGTAAAAGTACTCAGATTGGGCCTTTCCAAGTATTATAAACAATACATTATTATCATTATGAATGGCTAAGCAGATATTATTTAATAATTATGTAAAATAAATTAAACACTAGGCTACATTGCTTCTTTTTAGTATTTCAAGCAAATGGAAATACTGAAGTAAAGCCCAGCAGATTAACCTGCAGTAATGGGGGACATTACCCCCTCCAGTCCTCACTATCTGTGCGATGTGTACAGTGTATGGAACATTACATGGCCCAAGGTCTGCTGGGGAGCAATGTGACTTAAAATAAACAGACTACACTAATTTGATTTAGGAAAAGGTCTAACTGTAAGAAAAATATGATCTGAAATGATGAAGTTCTGGAGACTAGATTTTGATCCACACATCCTACAGGTCAGGCGATAAAGTCGGACCCATAACTCTACTTTCAGTGTAACTTTAAACCCATCACCAGGAGCAGGTAAAGGTGTTTCCGTTAGACTGATGATGTCACAGACGATCCGTACACACAGTACTGGGTGTTGATAGGTTTCTGATTTAGTATGTTTACATATAACCTGTTGTATGTTTTTTGTGTTTATTATAAGCAATTACTAGTTTCTACGACACCCGTACACGCACTGTATATATTTTTAATTTGATTTGTATTTGTGTGTGTGAAACAAACAAAAACAATAAGCAATATGTTGATACATAAGCTTCAAACTGCTTTGTTGTTTTGTCGTTGTTGAAGTATATCTCTAATAAGGTACCCCAAAAAACACTTGCCACACAATAACCTGGGGCTTCTGGGACCCTGTAGTTGTTCTTATTGTCTGGATGGGAATCCAGCCTCCAGTACAAGAATTGTACTGAAGAACAGTACCACCAATGTGTAAGAAGTACTCAGATCCTTTGCTGAAGTAAAGGTAGTAGCACAGAGTAAAATACTTTGTTACAAGAAAATGTCCTGCAATCAAAATGTAACTTGAGTAAAAGTACAAAAGTAAAAGACCAACATTAATCATTACAGATGTTTCTTTTAACTAGTTTTGTTGGGTATCAAGCCTATACAAAAGCCTCATGTTTTAAAAGATAAATATTAGCTTGGAATTTAAAATCTCAAATGACCATGTTACATGTAGGCTTACATTTTGCTATTAAATTAAATAAAGTTAAATCTGGAATGTAATGGAGGCTTTATAAATAAGGTAGCAGAAAATGGGAACACTGAAGTAAAGTTCTCCAAAAGTGTTCTTAAGCAGCCTACAGCAGGCGAGTATCTTTTAAAAGTTTTTTTTTTTTTACAAAAGCCATAATAAAAATCTCCCCTGATGCACATAGTGACTGGGGGTGTAACATACACTCCTTCACCCTCTGCCCCGCCAGCTCTGGTTTGTAAAGCCTTCACTTCCAAGAACTGTTGTGGCCAATTGACAACAAAGCACACGCTTCTCGAGGCGCCTCGACATGAGGAACGAGTTAATTAATATTGGCTCTTGTTTGGTCTAGTTAATGAACGAGTGAATTATGCACCTCTGGGACACCGCCTCCCCAATCGGTTTAAATTATCCCCCGAACCCCCTCTCCACATTGTCCTCCAATTTCCCCACTCTGATCCTGCACTGATGGGGTCCCTGTCACCAACCAGACCACATTACACACACACACACACACACACACACACACACACACACACACACACACACACACACACACACACACACACACACACACACACACACACACACACACACACACACACACACACACACACACACACACACACACACACACACACCAGTTGTACATTCATTACCCCTTTGTTCTGGACATCTTCACACCTCCTTCTGTTCATCTTCCATAGTTGTTCTCTGACTTTAACTCCTAACTCAAAGATCCTTCTTTTTTGTGTCAACTATTATAAAAGCCAGTGTTTTCAAATGCCACCAACTAATTAAATCCAATTAAGATTGTGTACTAGTCTGGTGAATCGTGCACATGTTGGTGTCTAGCTGTGCTAATTCAACTTTCACTTTAACACACAACACACACACACTGTTCTGTTAGTCAGAGAAAGGAAAAAAAAGATCCATATTATTTGCATTAAAAGCCTCGCACCGTGAAATTCATTTATAATTACAAAGCGGGGTCCTGTGTGTGTTATGCAGATCGGGGACACGTGTGTGTGTGTGTATTGAATGGCTTGGATTGGTTATTTTGTGATATGCTAACACAGAATGTATGGTGACAGATTGCAATTATCCCGTTATTGTAATTGTCAAAGTCAATTCACTGCAGGCCGAGTGCAAGCTGCATTAAACAGACTTGGGATTTACACACGACTTAGATTTGGTCTGTTTGACCCTTTTTTCAATCTAATTTTAATACAATCTCTGCTTTAAACAAACACACTGCTGTTAGGCCATCACCTCAGGCTACAAGGTTACATGATGAAGGCTGTGTATTCATTATTTTAAGCTTATTAAGTGTCAGTTTTATGTGTTGTGAAATACATATAGGCTGTGTTGTTTTAGCATCTGGCAAAAGTAATGTTTTTTTATTTATTTTTTAAACCTATTACCCAACAAAAAGAGGGCCTAGGCCTACTATTTATACTGTAGTGATTTTATAAGGTGAACTGGCTAACAATGTCCAGAAAATCTATGATAGCCTAAAGCTGCTGATTATGAGAGATATAACATCCTTATTATAAGACATAGAGTTTTTTGAACGATATCTGTATTTCTTTGTCAAACAGGATATTGATCGACCGGGTATCTGCATGTCTGATGTTGGGGATTTCATAGTCAAACTGAAGTATGTCAGTGTTTTTACTCACAGTTTAGTGCACTCATCCCCATGGATCTCCAACGCCCCCGTGTGGCGAAGAACTTCCACTACATGTATTGTGTCTGCATCTCCCTGTGTACAGCAAATCAACTTTAATAATAATAATAAATGTAATACAAATAATAACAATAATAATAATAATAATAACAATCATAAATATAATGTTCTTTATATAGCTAAGCGACTTTCAAAAAGATAGTGCTTTACAGAAAAAAACAACAGCAGTATACTATTCTAAACACACGACAACAAAATAATTTTAAATTTAAATATTACCATCATTAAAAAATTCTTGATTATAACCCATTGCAGAAGCAAAAGAGATTTTCAATCCAGGACAGCTGTATCTTTGTGCTGATGTTAAACATCTGCTGGTTCTCCTTTATTGACCCCAATACCTAAAGGGCAGTGCTTATTCTTTACTCTAAATATGCTCCTATGTAATTTTTGAAATACTTTTTAATGTCCTTGTTTAAAAGATAGACTACTAATTTTAAATTACATTTCAACATTTTGGTGGGTTAGCATTTTTTGTGCATGGAGTTACTAGCCTATGTGCTGGGCAATTTTTGGTGCTAAGAAGTTGCCAGGCAACCAGCACAGACTATTGTAAATTGGTGCCAAGAAAAAGTCCAGTGCATAGTAATAAGAACCTCCTTAATATAGTAAATTGCCAATTTAAAAAAACAACAACAACGAAATGTAGCCTAAATTATTAAGTGGTTTAGGTGCATGCGGATTTTGTTTGACAAGGCAGCTAGCTACTTTCCCGTTTCCAATGTTTGAGCTAAACTAGCTAACCGGCTGCTAACGTCTTCTTTTCAACACAGGCTAGCTAGCAAACGCTAGCTAACTTATTTCCCAAAAGTGTCAAAACCTTTCATTTTAGCCATATTTTATTTGATTAGACTGTTTGGGTTTACTTATTGAAGGCTTGCTAAATAACAACCATAATGACAAAGGAATAAACAGACATTTTTCAACGAGGAGATTGGAAGCAGCTCGAGCGCAGACACACCTGAGCAGACGTGGGCACACCTGCATCTGTTTCTACCTAATTGAGCGGCATGCCTTGTTCAAACACAAACCGGCAGAGTCCGATTGTGTTGTGAGGTGTGATGGCTGAATCTCGGAGAGTTCAGTTGACCAGGTTGTCCTGTGATGTAGTGCCTTCATCCTCTGACAAGCCGCCGGCCTCGGTCCGAAAGTCTCCGTCAGGTGTCCTGCAGGGGAAAGAAAACGGTGCAGACGGGCCTGCTGACACAGACACTGTCCGACTGGTGATCACATTATCTGAGCCTGATGAGAGGAGTTTCCCGGAGTTTAGCTACAGTCAGCTCATTGAAAACAAGGTGGGACTTTTATCTTAATTATTCCTGGAATAAAACAACCAAAAACAAGTGAGTTCACATATGGTTGGAACTGGGACTTCAATGTCAATATCTTGCAGCTGTGGGGCTTAAAAACCGACAACAACAAAAAAATCAATCTATACCCAACCTGTCTTTCAACCTGTTGGGGGTCATGACTGGACTTGTAGGCTATATCAATTAACAGAAATTCTATCTGCGGAGTTTAAAAATCACTAGATGGTTACAGCTGTAAAAATGCTAAGATTTGATTCTCTCCTTTTGTCATCAATATCATGAGAGATCATTTTAAAAATACTTTTAATAGGAAATTTTAAGACAAATTGAGTTTTGTTTGTCATTATTTGACTTTTCAATACTAATCTTGATGACCAGTATATTGCACCAACCTACTTCAAGGTATATCCAAATTAAAGTTTGTGTGAATATTGTTTAACATCACCAGTTAATTAAAACTTGATTAATCTTTTTTGCAATTAACACTTTTTGATTGTTAAAAAAATAATAACCAAATGATGACCTTTTAACTCGCTTAAGATTGGCCGTTTTTGTGAAGAGTGTGTTGGTTTCCTACAGAGGCTTTTTATCCTCTAAAATACACAAATCAGAAGGACAGACTCTAACTTACACACCTTAAGTTTTTGTGTAAAATGTATAATTGACATGAGACTTTACATTTTTAGACCAACCACACAAAAGATGAAGTCCTGCTGAACAGATTTGAAGAGGGGGAAAAGAGAGCGAACGATGAGGTTGCTGCTCTTTCAAGGAAGTTTGAGGAAAAATATGTGAGTTTTTTGCAAAACTGAAATATTGGTAAATGTAACAGATTATGCCCTATTTAGTTAGATGAAGACAAGTGTCACCCCTAAATTGTAAAAATGGTTTGAATTGGACCAGATCTTTTTTATTATCTCTTTAAGTAAACTCAACTATGCATCAAAATTACAATATCATATACATATGACACAACAATGTTTTGGATCCTCTTGTTGCAGGGTGGCAAACCTAAGACAAAGAAGGACCGCATTCAGGATTTGATTGATATCGGATACGGTTATGATGAAGAGGATTCTTTCATTGACAACTCTGAGCCTGTAAGTCAGTGTTAAATCATACATTTACATTTTAACCTAATTCTTATATTTGCATCTGATGGAAGACCTGTTGTATTCTACAATTATTTTTATAGTTTTGAAATTACTATATATAAGCCTTGGTCTTAACTAAAGTTATTAAGAAATGTTGGCTTTTCTACATTGTACTTCACTCACCACTGACCAGATATCTTCTCTGCTCGAGAAGGGACTCCTTGCAAAGGCAGTTCACTCTGGTCAGCAAGTCTCAAAATCAAAATGCATGTTATTCCGAAAATAAGAAATGTTTGCAGTCACTTTGTTTCTGTTTCCCTTCAAATGTATTCCTAATTTTGACATTACGGTGCCCATCAATCTCAACCTCTTCTTTGACTTGTTTTAATGCTTTTCTAATTGACAACATGTTGATCTAATTATAATCTTGCTTCTGGTTGGTCTCTTTAGTATGATGAATTTGTGCCGGCCTCCATCACCACCAAATTTGGTGGATTCTATGTCAATTCGGGCGTGCTGCATTTCCGCCAAGCTTCTGAGACCGATGACCTCCCAACAGAAGAGAAAACAATGGAGCCCCCAAAAGTAAGCCTAAGAAACGTGCAACGTGTTGTAATGGATATTTTGTTAGTTTCAGGGAGAAGATTTAAATTTCAGAAGTGATTTGAAAGCCAAAAACTGTTCTTTGCACACCTTCAAACATGAATGTTTAGAAACGTAAAGTCAATGGAAGGCTGGATAAGCCAAAGAAGTGCTGCAGAGAAAGGGGAGAGATGATGAGCAATGTGGATTCTAAGTCAAGGTGAGGCTGATCAAAGCAATACTGCATCTTGCTTAGAGTCAACTTTACTCGGATTGTAGAACACTTGATTTATTAAGATTCTCCAAATAATTCTGTTGTAAACATGTTATCTTGTAGCGCTTTGTCTGAAATTGGGCTGGGTGGCGAGATCATGAAGAAGAAAAAGAAGAAAAATGCTGTTGGCACGTTAAGTGTCACCAGCATGTTGAAAAAGTTTCAAAGAGAGAAGGAGAAAGAACGACAGAAGACGGTGAAAAATCCGATGCCAGCTGCAATCATGGGTGAGGTCACGATCCCTCTGTGTCCGGCAGATGCAGGCGGGGGCGGAGGGTCGGGATCGACGGACCCTCTCGTCAGTTTAATTGGTTCAACCAATGACCACGCTCTCATCCAAGCAGCCAACACAGTGGATTTTGATATTGATTTAGACTCTTTATTAGATGTCAGTGAAGAGACTTTTTCCCCAAAGCTGGTGCCTCAACCTGGAACAGAAACGCAGCCTTTCAGACCGAAAACAGATGGTGTGACCCCGTCTGATGCTTCTCCACAAGTCCAACCGCTAAATACAAAGACTAATGTACAGAAGGAGCCTCATTCAGAGCAAATGCAGCTTCTGTCACAAACCAGTTCTAACTCCCCTCATCAGTGTGTGCCGCTGCCAGAGGGACTTGCCCCACAACTGGAAGACAGCATTCAAAAACTCTCGATAGTAAGATTACATTTTGTGATACTTCTTGTACGTGAACAAGTGCACGATGGACGCATCAATGACATGTGCTAATTTTTCAGGTTGCAAAGACCTCAGAAGGAGAGTCGAAACTAAAGTTCTTCACCCCAGAAATCAACTCAATCCTGCTTGAGTGAGTTATGACAACACAGACAAAACTAAATTTTGTTGCATTTTACACTATACACACTGGAAGACTTTTTAAACCCTTACAAACTGCAAAATGACCAGGCAACAACTTTGAGTGTTGCAGATTGCACTTGTAAGAAAGGATGTCAGCTTTGGGTCATTTTCAAAAACAAAAAAAAACTAGCCTGGTCCAACCAGACTCTGGTACATTTCATTTGTACGGAGAGTCTGGCCACTCTGGATCTGCCATAACAAACTGCTAGCTTAGACACAATGTAGTACTGAAGAGAAATGAGTTGAAGTACGTAGGAGGCCGGAGCCAGGCTAAAAAGATTGCCCGGTGGACTTTTTCTGTAGACCTAGAGTTTCATTTACATTGCTTGTTTTTCATTAAAATGTATTGTGTAAGTCCCTGTGCAAAAAAATCAAAAAAAAATCAACAAAACAGGAACCCACTCATATAAACATTAATCCATAACTCTTCTAGTGATCTAAAGGTCAACAGGGCACCTTAAGGTCACATATGCCCACATCGAGGAATAAATATCAAACGGCTCAGTAATGGTCTGAGGTTCGGTTGATAGACAAATTCAAATCCTAACTTGCAGATGTGTGCTCGCTCTCCAAAGTAGCCTGCCATAGATTCTTCTGCAGAGTAATGCAGGTTCTCCACAATCATGAAAATTAACCATTATGATAAATGGGACTGCACGCCTATCTCTTAACATTAGAGAAGGTAAACTCTTCAAATTCCTTATCTTTCAGACATTATACATTATACACTGATGGTTGTGAAACTGCCATGTAAGGTGCTGTCCTGCTCCTTAAGAGCAGCTTTGGTGTGCAAAGCCCTTCTCACGGTCACTTTGACAAATAGTTAGGTGGATGAAACTGCCAATCCTGTGATTACAACCTTTACTTGTAATACACAGAAATCTGCGTGTGTTCCTGGCTTAAGTTGCCCATTGTACATAGATTGTAAGCGTGCAGCTCTCTTGACTGTCTCGTTCCAGTATTGAGTTGCAGTGTAGGGATCAGGGTGGCCAATTGCGCTCCAAGGTATACACACACCTGTCGTCGTTCCTGCCCTGCAGCAGAGACACACTCCTCAAACGCGTGAAGAAACTGTTACTTGCACACATTACGGTGAGTTTTTGAAAAAAAGTTCATTACATTTTGTGGGTTGTATAAATATATTTGCATGTGATTTGATTTTTGAATTGGACACTGAAAAGGAGGAACCCCGCGATGTGGAGGGTCCCATGCAGAAACTTAAGGAGGCCATCGGCAGAGCTATGCCCGAGCAGATTGACAGTTTCAATGAAAACTGCCAAGTATATGAGCAACTCAAGAAGTAAGTTGATCTGTATATATTTTGTACAATCAATATGGAAAAATTACTTCATTTAGTTGTTTTAACTTGTACTGTTAGATTTCCAGTGGTCATTTTACCTAAAAGACTTAGTTAAAATGCCAGGAGTCTATTCTTTCATACTGATTGACATGACATTAAATGCATGGAAACGCTAACTTGTGAATTTAGGTGCACAGATACACCTGACGAATAACTGCACTGATAATGTCAAAACTTTGTACAGTATAACTGGTGGCATTTGGCTTTAAATGCATCACACTGTATTTCTTATCAATTAAGATTAAAATCTAGCTATTGATCTCGTACAGCAGAACCATAACACCCTCTAGACATTATTAGAAGCATTTCAAAGCCTTGTTTGCTTCTTTTGGAATAGAGTTAGGACTCATTAGTGATTATCTATTTCAAGCCTTGCACTCTGCTCATGTCTATATCAGGGCTGCAGAGGAGGAGAAAGAAGGCAAACAGAAGGTGAATGTTGGTCCAGAGGACAGTGTGGAGGAGAAAGGTGGGAGAAGGGGAGGTCCTAAGAAGTTGTTCAAATGGAATGAAGAGATAAGGTCAGATTCAATAAATATCACTAGATTATATGAACTTTCAGTTTAGTAACCGGCTGTAACAGTCAATTTTTTTTTTGTTAACATGATCCCTTTTTTTCTCTTATACAGGGAGAGCTTGTGCCATGTGCTAAGGGTGAAAATGGAGAGATATAAAAAGGAAAGGAAAGGTAGTCAGGAGATGGAAGAGTATCTGAAGACTTTGTTAGAAAATGAAGTCAAACCACTTTGGCCAAAAGGCTGGATGCAATCTAGGTGTGTGACACTGGTGCATACTCAAACCTTCAGCTGTCAAGGCAGAGTTTTCATACTTTTAAAAGCACTTATTTGGCATATTTTACATGCAAACATGCCCCTTCTAAATGTTTTGTTTCAGGTTGCTGATAAGGGAGAGCAGGAAAATGTTGAACATCTTTGCGTCATTACCGTGAGTACAATGAAGAGTTCAACCTACAATTTTTGTCTTTATTTGTACTTTATTAGCACTGAGTTTTCAGAGGTAGTTAAAAGCTCCTGCAGATGTTATGCAAAGTCGGTTTTAATTTTTGTATTTTCAAATTTACTTTACGTCCCGTGTGTTCTCAGAGTAAAGAGGGCCCGCTCTGAGAAGAGGGCATCTATCAGTGGTCCTCCCACTACGTCTGATGGCTGCAGTGTTCTTCAGGGGTCTTCACCACTGGCTGGACTCCCCCAAGACACAGATGATGTCTTTATCGAGAGCTCAAATATCTCCAAGTATCTGCCTCTTGAGAAGCAGGAAGCCGCAGCCTTGAGAAAGGTGGAGGATGAAACGGGAAGCGTGACGGTGGATGCTGGTTCCTCCACAACCACAGCAGCAGACAAACCTCGGGTCAGCACCACATCTTCTCCGACTCATTCGCTTCTGGATCTCCTCGCAGAACAAGCGCTGGCTCGGGAGCAACATTTCTCAGTTCCCCAGGAGCTCTTGGCAGCAGCTGTGGCCAAATACAAACTTTCCCTTCAGCGCTGCAGCTTTGGGGTGGACACCAGAAGTCCTCCCCTTGCTCCTCCGCCGCCTCAGTCCAGCCCGGTTGGTTTCCCACTCAGTGGAATGTGTAAAGTCGCTTTGCCCCAGCTGCTGCCAGTTGGGGATTTCACCAGGCTCAGCGACGCTGACCATGTGCAGATAATCTCTGATGACGAAGACATTATTATGCAATGATGACTCTCAATGCAGACTTAACACTGTAAGTTGTATTTTCTTACTTATGTGTTTTTTAACTCTGGAAGACCGCACAGTTATTTACTCAGACTGGCAGAATATATTTCTTTTTAAATAAACATTGATAACAATTAAAGCAACACATCCTCACTTTTAGTAGTCTCTGCTACGGATCAAGCAAAAACCTTATGTATAAAACCTATGACATAAACGCCCAACATGACCAAAACATTCTTATAAAATAAAAATTTCCAACATGCATCTGAACAGGTAAATTACCACAAAATACTCCTTTTTTTTGATGAGACAAGTGAAGGTTGCACACTTGATGACCCAATGTCTTTATTTATTCATAGATGTCTACTTTTATAGATTTTACTTTTCTTCAATGCCCACACAGAAATGCCACACAGCTGTTTACTGACATTGCTAAGACATTTTGTCATGTGGATAAAAATGTTTTTATTTTGGTGATATTTTTTTTATATTCCTCTAGATGGATGCAGCAGTTTCCTTGGAGATGCACTGGAAACATGATGTGATCCTAACAGAGGATTTGAGATACCTAAATGAGATTCCCAGCAACTGTTAATAAGCTAATATTAATTGACTTTTTTTTTGTCTCAGCAACAAGCTGTTGTTTATTAGCTGAAGATGTGTTCTGTGCTCATCTTTACTTGTTACTTGATTGTAAATGGACAGTAACTACTCGTTTTTCACATATGAACAGAAAATTTAACTCTCACCACTTTACACCATCTCCTGCAATAAGTACCTCAAATAACCCTTTAACTGACTTTTGAAATGTGAATGATTTTTTTCGAATTAATAAATAATAAAGTTATCATGCATGTTGTATAGCTTTTTTAAATTATTTTTTTAAATCTTTGTCCTAATGAGGGACAGCAACTGAAACAAAGTGTTAACTTTAAGTACTGATGTAATACACCCTATAGATTTCTATATATATATATATATATATATATATATATATATATATATATATATATATATATATATATATATATATATATTTTTTTTTTTAATGTTGGAAAATAAAGTGGTGTACAGTCAAGGTGACCTTACTGGATTTTAAAGCAATACCAGAGAACGTTTCCCGCCTCGGTCCACCTACAGGTTGGTGCGTCCAACCTGTCCATTACATAAGTGTCCATTACAGACTTAGTCTTCTCTTTATTAATTCTTTTGGGATGACTCCCGCAAGGAAAAAGTATAAAGATAACAACTAATAATAAGAACATTACATTATGAAAGTTTGCCAGCTCAGTAGTGAATCTGTAGTTTGAATGAACTGGACAATGTGATGGACATTGCTCCTTCAACCTGTCGGGGGACTGAAGCGGGAAAAGTTCTCCAGTGTTTTAAGAGCTCAGTGACTGCTCCTTTTACCCTCTATACTGAAGCATTATACTTGCTAAATTAAGGATGTGATTTAGTTTTTGTGTTAACTGGGGCCAACAGAATTGTTTGTTAGTCCCACATGTTAATTTTTAAAATCAAGCAGTTCTATCAATGATTGACCTGCGGTTACGTACATTTTCATTGATATTTTGTTATTACATGAGCAAGAAAGTACTGCTGTTGGACACAAGATAGTTCAGCTTTTTAATGCACAGCAAACTAAACGTCACCTGGGTGCTTTTCAATGTTGGCTAGCTCTTCATTCTACAGAAAATGAAACACAGGACGGACACCTTGTTTGACAAAGGGTTCTTAGATCCTCTAAAAAGCTATGGTCACAAACCTATGGCAGTGTGATTGTGAATTAGTAAATTGTACAGTCTGTACAGGAGCTCTCAAAGTTCCACAAAAAGACTCTAATGCAAAACTGTGACACAAGCAAACCAGGCTTTGTGAGTCATTTCTCACAGCACAGTCCATTCATCCAAACAGCATGGAAAGAAGAATCACGTTGAGTTCTTTTAGGATCTTTCAGAGACAGTTAATCATCTGAATAAGCAGGCAGGCCAACAGGAAATGTCTGCAGCTGTTTGTAGTTCCTAGGAAGAGAGAAATTAATTTTACCAATACATGTTGACTTTAAACTTTGTTTTACTCTAATTTCCTTTAGATTATGCAAGATAACAGAACCAAAAATCGAAATCTCTCTGGAAGGAAGACTTGGAACAATGACAAGTTTAAACATTTCTAATTAGAATTCAATACAAAGCACAATGGGGGTCTCACTGCAAAATGTATTGTAACAATATTCTTTCTAATAAGGAAGATAACATAAACCTACCACTGCCAGCAAGGACCTCCACCTCCACTGTAAAGTTTTTCAGTCCAAATTGTCCTTTTGCTGAGACTGTGTATTTCCCAGCATCCTTTCTGGCCGAGTTGGTGGGCAGGGCAACCACCTGCCCTTCTCTGAACCAGGTGACTAACGGTGGAGGGTTTCCTCTCACCTCACAGCTGAGGTGCTCTCCCTCTGTCACCTGCAGCTTTGTAGGACACAAGATTTGTGGACCAACTGAGAGAAAAGAGAAATAAGCAGGGGGGAGAGGAGGGAAAGACCGATAGAAAAGCAAGGTTATGTTACTATTAGATTGTTGTGTCCTGCTTTGCCAGACTTTCCTCCACAGCACTGTGAAGGAGGGTCTGGCTGGTCCACAAAGCATTCCGGGATGGAAAAACGTACTCTGGTTAATTGCCTTTCCTTTTAACCAGTCACACTTGTCATAGGCGCTGGACGGACGCCCAAGGCCTCTGAAAAATCTCGGGAAAAACTTGTTTGGTGGAATGTGTACATTCGAAAGTTTAGTTGTTCAACAGAAAACTCAGTCTAGCTAGCTGTCTGGATTCCCCCTGCAGAGATCTGAGAAACAAGTAACCATAGTTCTTATAAATCCACCGGAGTTTAAAATTCTAACGCAAAGAAAGCGGAACGTAACGGACATCTGGCCGAAAAGAGATCTGGCGGAATCCCGGAAGTGGAACATCGTCGATATAGAATTGGAAATAAGTGAAAGGAAGTGGGATTTTGAAAAGAGGAAAGACATATCTTAAAGTAACAACGTATTGTAAAGAGACACTAGACAGGGAGAATGGAAGGAGGTTAAAATGTAAATCTTTAATGTTAAAATGTTATACTCACAGAGGACATGGGCAGTGAGTTTTTCTGACCTCACCACTGGAGGATCCTGAATTCCTGCAGGTCCCAGTTCAAGCTTTGCTTCACACCAGTACTGGACTCCATCATCTTCCTTACTGGGTGTGATGTTTAAAGTGAAGTCCTCAGTCACTGGTTTCTTCTCTGTGTTGTTGATGGACTGAGGTTTGCCCAGCGCTGTCTGTCCTCTGTAGAACGTCACAATGAGGTTTTCAACAGGAGCAACGTCCTCTACTGTACACTGCAGGGTGTACTGATGCCCCTCAAACATCGGCCCAGTTTGATTAACAAAGCTGAAGGACACACTGTCTGGAGGTTCTGTGGAGACAGATCAACTGATAAACCACACATAAAATGATTAATTTTCTACCATCTCAAAAAGACGGAAATAGGAACTCACTGTAGACCGTTAGAGGGAGATTGACGTGACATTGGCCTCCATGGTTGGTTAGTGCAAAGCACGCAGGCTTTTCATTCCACTCAGTCATCCTGTCCACACTCCAGACCACAAAAGAATTCATACTGAGTTTAGGAGGTCCCTAAAATTTGCAAAAGGTCGCAGATCACAATTTTAGATCATAAAATAGAATGTGAGTGCTTGTTTATTAGGTAAACATGTACAACAAAATCAAATACAGTAACCTTGCAATGCACGCTATATTTGTGAAGCTTTTAATTGCTTTTTTTGACATTGTCTATTTGCAGAGGTGGAGTTCAGAATTTCAAGCCTTCTTGCAGTCTCTGAGTGTTTAGAGGGCTGTGCACTACTTTTGTACTTCTCAATGTTGCGTAGACATAGAGGCATTTGAATGTTCCCATGGTCAATAATGGGAAAACCTGAAGCTTTCCTGATCTAACCTTGAATGGTGCCCTTTTGTAGGACAAACAACAGACACGGTGAGTATCTCTCCTCTTCTTTAATCCCTAATATCTGAGGTCGTAGATCTTTGATACTTTGGTGAAGAGAGGAACTGTCAACTGATCACCATGTAGTGATGGGTTGGATACGGTGGCGGGGACAGCTGCCGCAAAGACGGCGTAAACCCAAACGTAGGTTTTGACTGAAATCCCCTGTCCACAACCTGAACATGGAATCAAAGTGGGTCATATCCTAAGCCTCTTGGTGGGCACGAGGGGGAAGGAAGCCTTGAAGAAGTAATAATTTTCGCCTTGGCTAGCACAGGGGACTCCTGGAGTAGAGTGGTACTGGACCTGAGCGGATTCGGCCTCTGTGGAGTAGGCAAAGTTGGAAGATTGGGGGCAAGCCCTTAACCACCTTATAGCTAAGGCTGAAATGGTTCAGGTCAGAGTCAGCACCTGTTGTCTGAGGCCATTGTACTCTGCTGGTGCAATGGTTCCCGTTAGGAGTGATTCGCTGCCCATAATGAAGAAGTTCAAAGTATCTCAGGGTTCACGAGTGAGAGTAGGATGGAGTAGGAGATTGATAGGTGGATAAGATCAGGCATTGTTAAGCTACTCTTTTCACTAGCAAGTTGTTCAAGACACAAACAGTACAAGAGAGCACTGATCCACTTACCAGCGAGACTTCCCAACCAAGACCAGAGAAATCCATCCTTGCTACAGAGCAGTTAGCTGTGACTGGATCGCCAAACCTGTTGCAGGAGAGTTTACACACAGTCAGTACAGAATGTACACCTTAACGGGGGGGAAGTATGCATCTCAAAGTGATAACACAAATAACAACATAAGTAGGTGCTATTTCAAACCTTTTTTGCTTGCTTGACTTTTATTGACTGCATTTGTGCACGGATCGGGCAGAGTAAAGATCTTCAATTTGTTCTACATGCATGGTGTTAGGTTCAAAGCGTCAAGTCAAAAATACACACGGACACGGACTTGCCTTTTGTGCTTTGCAAAGGGAATGAGTACTGAAATAGTTCAGCAGTCTTCCAAAGTACTCATCCCTTACTCTGCCTTTTCATTGAATGGCTGTAGACATAAAGATGTTTTAGATAAATGGGTGTAATATAAAGTTGTTTTACATAAATGGGTGTAGTATATCATGTTCTTTGCTTCACCATTGGTTGGGCTGTGGCTGTGTGTTTTAGGCAAGTTTAGAATTTAACATTGTTCACCAAAGTTGGATAGAGGATCAACACCTTTCTCCACACAGTCACAGCTGCAAGCTTATCTTATCTTACTCTGCCTCGCCCTAAAACTTTTCTCCCTTTGTCAAGGTTTCACATAGTCACATGATGATTATTTCACAGTATAACTTTTTACAGTTCCCACACATGGCTTCCATGTTTTTTCTTAATCACTAGTTCAAATAGACATCAGTTGCCAAACAAGCACAGATAACTGTCAGAGTAGAATATAGTTGGTGTAAAGGGTCTAATTTTACCAAGTAAGGGAGTCCAGTGCTCTCAGGGTAAAAACCATCCTTTAACCAATGTGTTAGTAATATCTCTTTATGTAATTACTTTGTCACATACACTGCATCTCATTTTTCTAAAGAAGTGTGAATCTCCTCAGTTCACTGCCTGACATGGGCTAGACACTTTGGAATTTGTCCGTTTGAGTACCTTTATTTGTAATTGTTGTGAGCAGTATTATTGTAGTGTGTAGGCTGTTATTTACACTAAAATTTGCTATGAATCATCTTAATGAAAAAAAAAAAAAGCAGTTCTGTGCAAAATCAGACGTTCAGCACCCCCATAACACCCAAATGGAATGAGTCTTAGTTTCACAACCACATTTTCATTTTTATCTAGATGTGGCTCTGTAAATGCAAGTTTAGCATCCCATGCTGGAGCTGCTTCCCCCGCGACCTGATACCGGATAAACGGATAAAGATGGATGGATGGATGGATGGATGGAATGATTCTTAGTTTCACAACCAAATTTTCAGACACCACAGCGATTTCCCTGTGAGATTGGCGGTCAAGTTGAATATTTGACTATTTGGGGTTCCCCTCTACAAGTACAGTGGGTACGGAAAGTTTTCAGACCCCTTTAAATTTTTCACTCTTTGTTTCATTGCAGCCTTTTTCCAAAAATC
>NC_048408.1:25999309-26003284 GCF_013103735.1 Etheostoma cragini
TTGGAAAATGGCTGCAATGAAACAAAGAGTGAAAAATTTAAAGGGGTCTGAATACTTTCCGTACCCACTGTATGTACACACTGCTGAATTATTAGGGTACTTAATTAATAAGGTAATTAGGGTACTGGCACCTTTCACTGTCCAATTCAGGCACCACCACAGTATATCTGTTCTTTTGAAAGGAAGTATAGGAAGACACAAAAGTAAACATCATTTGGAATTAGTTTGAGCAGCAGACCCTTTAATCATTGAGCCACTGCACCACCCTGAAATAATCAGCTGCTATTCTTGCATCGACATACCTGACCACCAGAGTGGAGGGTGACATCGTCAGAGGGCAGCGGACCTTTTCTGCTGACTCTCCAGAGTTGCTGGTGAGGGAAGGTGTGGGTGGTGGGCTACTGAGAGAAGGAGACGGTGGAGGTGCCAGGATTGTCAGAGAGGGAGGTGAAATTTGTGACAAAAAAGGTGGAGCAGATGTGTGCATGGAAACAGGAGATGAGGTAGCTGAGTTCACAGGAGTGGTCGCAGAGTCGGAAAAGGAAGAAAGACACAATAAGTCACTTGATGTATCTTGATGACACCCTCCAAATCATTGTGGATTAGGGGAGTTTCACTACAGTAATGCTCAGAATACACACTACAGGTAAAGGTTATTTTATTTAAAAGAATATATACCATTTCATAATTATTCTCCTGTTAATGTTCTGCAAAGAATAGAACCTAAAATGTCAGATTTGAGGGTGATGTGTCTCTTCATTTGTTTACGTTGGTGCGGTAAGCTGTGTGACCTCATTAGTCATTCTCACTGTCTTTACGTAATACAGGCGAGGGTCAATTGAATTTTGCCATCTCGTAAAATAATACTCTTTTTAGCCGATCTATTGTGAACCATTGTTTCATTTCGCGCTGAATACACCCAGTGTGTTCCTCTGAGGAAGGAAGGACACCCTGCCCAAGTCAAAGAACTCGCTCCTCTCTTCATGACCATTGTTCCCCTGAATCCTGAGGTTGTTCTGCTGCTTATCAGATGATCTCACCCACAGTAGCTCTCTGGTGTGTGTGTGTGTGTGTGTGTGTTGGCATATAGGCTGTCAAAATTTAAATGAGTGAAATAAGCCAGGTTATGTTTTCAACCAACAATCTCATTTTCAAGTCTCAACAATTACTTAGTGTCCAACTTTATAATTTTATTTATTTATAAAGATGGATTCAGTTTTACGAGAGCATATCATAGATCATAAACTAGGACTAGGGTGTATATATACATATGCACAGACAAAGACACTGTCTGTGTCTGTGTGTACATAAGACCTATAGGACAACTGGAAACTAGTGGATTTGAATTATATAACGGCATAATTGAAATATTCAAGTCCCTCAAAATCGTACGGACAGTAAATGTACTTAGTGACTTTGCATCATTGCTAGAATTGTCATTCATCAGTTATGATACACACACACACACACACACACACAATGTTCACGTTCTATAGATTAAATTCTTAAAATTGACTGTTCTCACATTGAGCCTATTGTGTCATTGTACCTGCGCCCGTGGCATTTAGCTAGCCGTCATTTCACTCACCTGACCCGAACAGGCAAAATAGCAGAAGCGTGATTGGCTGTCCATACGCACACATCCTTCATCAGGTTCCCTGGCTCAAAATACTGCCTGCTGAAACAACGTCTCTCTACACCAGTTACTGGCTGTGCGATGCTGGCTGTGACCCGGCCTGCGTCTTCTGAGAAAACACATGGGGTACTTTAGGTTTTTATGGGTGTGTGGGAGTGTATGCACATGCTTTTTTTTGAGTGTGTCTGTAGCTGATGATCAGGCGATTCCTTTGCTTTGGCCTCTCAAACCCACCATGGGCGTTCTCTGTTAGTAAATCAAGAGAGGAAGGAAGGGAGGTTCAAGAAAAATGCAGTGTAGTGTAGGGTAGAATGGGTGTGTGTGTACATGCGTGTGTGTATGTGTGTCTGCATGCGGGTGTGTGTGTGTGAGAGAGAGAGTGAGACCGCTGATGTGTAGGAGAGCTCTGTAGGTTGGAGGTTGGGGTGGGTCATAAAGCACAGGACTTTGATGTTGGAGTGTTAGTGTCCCGGGAGTATTACTTAAGGGTAATCCGTGTTCCAAACCCCAATCTTTTTTCTGATCTTGATGAGTCCTGTTGGTGCCTAAACTTTACTGTCATATAAAGTCAAGACTAAAGTTGAGTGCAACGGCTCCTAAAAGAACTGACACCTCCAGTACCCGGCTCACAGCAACCTTTTCTTGGCTAAATCTAAAGTAACTATAGGCTAGTATAACTTTTAACTGTTTCCAACACTGTGTTATTTTTCATCTGATGATCAGAAATGACGTGTGACAGCAAACAAGACTAACAGTGAAAAGAACGATACTTTCATATGTGGTGTTTATCAATGTCTCTTCCCGGGTCTGATTTTTCCCGCAAAGTCACAAAACGATTTACAGCAGACAGACGTCTCTAAACTAACACATTTTAAAGGATCTCAGATTTTGGTCTAACGCTGGAACCCTTTGTTGTTGTATCCAGCCGGTTGAAGGGCCACATCGGGGTTCAGTTTCATATTAGAAGTTATTTGTTGTTGTTGGGGCTGATCCTAGAGCAGGACCACCACACCAAAAAATTGAACGAAGAACAACCAAAAGCTAAAGGGAGTGTGATAGCCTGGAGGAGTCCGTTGAGGAGGGGGTACTGTTGGAGTTGGCTGCAGGCTGCGAGTTGTTTGAATTGTTTTTCTAGTTTTCTGGTTCCTTATTGTGTTTTCCACATTTGTTTCTCTTTTAGCCCTGCCTCTTTCTGTTTCCTGCGTTTTCTCCCTTCCCCTCCTGTCTAAATGTTGTCAGCTGACTATGCACATGTTTGAGGTTCCATCATCACCTCTCCCTCCATGCACACTTGCCAGCCACAATCAAGTAAGCCATCCACAATCAAGCTCATTATTTCAACCCCGGAGCAACTTACCATCGCTTGATCGTTGTCTTAGCCACCCTTGAAACATTTGCTATGAGCTATCTGAAAATCCTTGTACTTACCTGTCTCTGTCCATTTTGTGATCCTTACCTCTCCATACCTCTCTGTTGTCACCACTCGATCCCCTCCTCATGGCTCCCTGCTCCTTCCTGCCTCTGCTTCCAGCCTTCCCCTCTTCGACTCCTTTGTTCCGCGGACTTCAGTGACAACTCCTCGGCTCCCTCTGCCCCGGTTCCACCGCGTTCCCCGAGCTCCCTTGTCATTCTTTTCCAGTCTTTAGGACCCTTGCCATCCTGCCTAGCCCTCGCCATCCATCTCCTGCTCTAAGGCCCCTCACCATCCCACCCAGCCCTCACCATCCTTCTCCAGCTCACGGGTCCCTCACCACCCTACCCAGCCCTCGCCATCCTTCTCCAGCTCTCAGGTCCCTCGCCACACTACCCAGCCCTCGCCATCCTTCTCCAGCTCTCGGGTCCCTCACCACCCTACCCAGCCCTTGCCATCCTTCTCCAGCTCTCGGGTCCCTCACCACCCTACCCAGCCCTCGCCATCCTTCTCCAGCTCTCGGGTCCCTCGCCACACTACCCAGCGCTCGGCATCTTGCTCCAGCTCTCAGATCCCTCGCCACCCTACCCCAGCCTTGTGCCCTTGCTTAGCTTCTTGGCATTCACCTCCCCACACCTCCGTCCATATTATCCTGTAACTAAACTTGTTTTTTGTTGAGCAATGCATTTGGGCTGTTCCGTCTTCCTCATGACGCAGTGGCAATTATAGTCACAATTAAGCTCCAGAGGCGTGCAATCTCTGACACACATATCAATTGTAACTCGTTTTGGATAAAAGCATCAGCTAAATAACATGTAGTTGTAGTAGTTCATGGCTAGCAGGGCGTTGCAGGGTGTAGCAGGGCATAGCCACTATGGTAACCCCATGGTAACAAAACAGTTGACTCAAAAATGATGTTATTTCGCTC